>NC_050079.1:26993340-27340609 GCF_009764565.3 Dermochelys coriacea
CTTCTAAATGAACTTAAGCACACTTGTGCCAACTGACAACCAACAGATAAGAACCTATGTGACTAAAAAGATGAAGGAAAACATCTGAACTATTGTGAACTGAACTCTGCCAGTTCAGATGAACAGTTATGAGAATTAGTATAACTGCCTGTTATGTAACTCACTGTGTGTGCAGCACTGAGCTAGCCATAATTAAAGAGTTTATCATGCTAGTCTAGTTCATTGACAAATATGTCAGTTATAGGGTTTAGAATGTTATCTGATCTTATTTACCTGTTAGGTAATAGGAATTTGTTGATACTTGTTTAAACTAGGAGTTCATTTGAAATGAGGACATCATCTTTTTGAACCCTGAAGAGAGAAGCTTTTTAAACCTTCTTTCCTAGTAAATTTCTAAAACTGCTGCTACTCCCTTGAATGCACAGGGACAAGTTATCTCATGAAAGAGCCTTTTTCTGGGTCTCTGTTTCTTACCATTTGGCTTTGTTTGGGATATTTAGATCCCATGGCCACAGGCAGAGCCTCTATTTGCACATGTTCTCTGGAGGATTTACATGCCTAAATTAGGCATGTACCCATTTGAGTCTGAAGTCTGAAATTTTTCTTTCCTCTACCTCAGGTATCTCTCTCTTTAGAAAACTCTGATCTCACTGAATACTTTCCATGTCAAAAGTTTAATCCTCCTTAAGTCATGGCTACAATTCATAAAAGAATGCTATTATGGGCAGCTGTGTGCTATGAATGGTAAAAGACAATGTCACTCCTTAGTAGTGATCGTTAGCTTAGAAGTTGGAGGACTTAGGGAACAACTTTTTTCCCAATGCAGATAACATTTATTTGTACTTAGTAAGGATTTACTGTGCATTTGTAAAGCTTTAACTGATTTCATATTTAAATGGTTACACACAAATCTCAGGCCAAATTTGTGCTGATACCCCCTCCCCTCCAATCCATTAACATAAACAAGATTATATGGGATGGTAAATGAGCATTGAACTGGTATCTTTTGTATCTTGCAAAAATCCTCCCCATTTAGCTATAAATGTACATAACCATTTACGGCCAGATCCTCAGCTGACATAAATCAACTGGAACTAGACTGATTTACAGCAGCTGAAGATGTGGCCCTTTGAAACAGACAATCATAATACTTCTTGTGATGGGACGCTCAGCCCAGCCCAGCCCTGAAGTGTTTAAGGAGCAAATAGGGCCCATTAACCTTATAGGCCACACCTGGTGGAGAGTCTGGCTGTTGTGGAAATAGTTGATAAAGCTCAGCTGGGGGAGAAACTGGCTTAAAATATAAAGCCATTACATTCCCAGTAAAAAGGGGCTGCAGTGTGGAAGTCATTCTCTAGCCATGAAGGAAGTGTTCACCCACAAGTCTGGAAGAGAAAGTCTGTGGGAGGCAGAGTAGGAAGCAGACCAGGGAAAGAGCACTGAGGTTGTGCAGAACTTGGCCGCTGATTATTGGATAGTGGGTAGGCCCCAGGATAGTGGATGGGCCCCAGGTTCTCCTATCAGACCCGGGGAAGTGCCGTAGTACTGCAGGAGATGCCAAACTGCTCTGATACTCTGGAAGCAGGGGGATACATAATGACCTACCTGGAGGGCTGAGTCACAGAGAAAGGCTGCAGGGGAAATGAATGGTAGAAGAGGGAACTGGACTGGTTGAGAGCTTCTTCCCCAGATGCAGCCACATCACATCAGTGAATAGAGAACCCTGTGACACCCCTTCATTATTTTTTCAAAATAAATATCTGATGGGAGGGCAACAGACCCCACATTGATAAGGAGGGTTAATGAGGGCCTCAGGACCCAGCTGTCCCCACCCTTCTGTGCCTGTAGCAGATGGCAGGTGGGGAGTTAAAAAGAGATGGGCCTGCTCAGTTTACGGCTAGTCAGGAAGGAGAGCAGAGCTCAGCTTCTCCCTTGGTGAGGGAAGGAGGGCTGCAGCCAAGAAGTGTCCAACAGCTTGCTGCCATGATGAGCCTCCTGGTGTACAGGACAACCTGACCGAGGAAGACTGGCTGAAAGGGCTGGCTTCATGGAAACAAGCTCTGAGTAGTAGGGCAGGGTTCTGTCAAAGAATCCCCAGACAACCCCCATTTTGAGTTTACAGTATTCCTTTATTTTTGGATTTTTTAAAACTCTGGAAGAGGTGGAACTTAAGTGTGCCTTGTTCAGAGGGCCAAAGCATCACTATACTGGACCTGTGAGAAGTGGAGACCCTGTGACAAGGTGAGTAGTGCCCCTTGGGATGCAGTGAAGCACCACTGACATGGGTCCTGTCATAGTAACTTCTTTAGTGTTGTTGACATTCCTTTTAAGCTGTCCAACTGATATGTAGTATTTGACTCTACACCTAATGCTGCCAGGAAAATGAACACTTTGCTTGGAGTATTATGTCTTTAGATGCACCTTTTCTCCCCTACTTCCTACAATGTATTTTTCCACATGTTGAAAAGAAAAAATGTTTGAATATAGTCTTTGAACTGTAGTGAGCTGTTGATAGTAATGAAATATCACTATACAATACTACAGTATTCAGATATTCAAAGGCTGGCTTTGCAGAAGTGTGCTTGCTAGGGGTGTTTGTTCAAGTTCCTTTGGCAGAAAGAAATAAAATTCAGCTGTGAGAATAGCTGTATTCCTCATAACTGAACAACATTAGCTAATTCTTTTTTCCAGACACATTTGGAAATTTAAGACCCCCACTTAGCAAAGTTATTTTCACAATGTAAAGAGGAGTGGCAGGGTAGAAATTGCATGTCACATTTTAAGCTGCATGAAGCTTTTCTCCTAGAATTTATTTTCTCTCTGAAACAGCTTGAAAGCTTTGTATACAGATGAGGAGTGAAGGTGGTAGGGGTGACTAAGATGCAGAGGTCCATGGGTTACTGTGGAATTAAGACAATACAGAAAGACATTACTGGGCATCTTGGTGGCTAAAAATTTGGCAGCCTACCTGCCAGAAGAACTGTTGAGAAATATTTAATGCATAAGGTTCTGTTGTGATCTTTCATAAGCTAGTCACTAATCACTACAGAACCCTAAACAACTAAAAGGAAAAAGAGGCCCGACATGGACAGCGTGTTTAAATTATTGAAGTTGAAGCATTTTGTATAGTTGTTTGTGCAAACTCATAGAATTATGTGTTTGACAATGTTCATGCATTAGGGGGATGAAAATTACAGAACCAAGGAACTCAAATACTACAGTGATGAGAGTGGGGTTATGTAGGTAGGAAACTAGAAGGTAGGCAAATAGCTATGCAGGGACTGGTTTCAGAATAGCAGCTGTGTTAGTCTGTATTCGCAAAAAGAAAAGGAGTACTTGTGGCACCTTAGAGACTAACAAATTTATTTGAGCATAAGCTTTCGTGAGCTACAGCTCACTTCCAGTAGTTATGAAAAGGACTTTGTGTCAGCTTCCTATGTTCTATTGCCTGTAGGAAGTTAGTGAGATTGTTCCCCATTTCCCTGTGGCTTTGAGCAAGTCACTTAGGCCCAGATTTTTAAAGGTATTTAAGCATTGCTGCATTCAGCATAGTAAAGCTTAAGCCTCATTTTCAAAAAGTGATTTAGGCACTTAAAAGCCAGAATCCCATTGACTGTGAATGGGATTTGGCTACCACATCTTTAAATACCTTTAAAAATCTGGGCCTTAATCATAATGCCTCACTTTACCTAATTATAACATGGATATTCTAATTAGAGCTGATTGAGAATCTTCTGAGAGAATGACTTTCTAATGGAAAATGTCCTCTTCACAAAACCAAAATTTTGCAAAGGAAAATTTCAATTTGGCCAAAGAACTTGCCTGACAAAGTCGAAATAACTGTTCTCTGGTCGCCTGCTTTGAAAGCTCTTGATGATTTCACTTCTATGCTGAAAGTGAAGGGGACAAGAACCTTCCTGGTGTACTGCCAGAGGCTGAGCAGATTGGCACTCTGCTTTTCTTGTAGCTTGATTGTCTCTCTGGCAGCTGGGCTGGGGGCCGGTGGAGAGTTGAAGAGCTATTGGAGGGAGGCATAAAGTGAAATTTACCAAGACCCTTCCTGGCAGACAGCTAGCAAACTGAAAAATTCCATTTTGGTTCTCCCGAAACACCATCTTTCTGGAAATTCTTTCCCACATAACTCTTTGCATTTGACTATTCATCCTGATTTAGGATTTTTTTCCCCAAAGATGTTAACTTTTTCATGCAACAAGATTTTCCAGCCAGCTCTAATTATAATCCCTGAATAACTCATAAAATGCTATAAATCTTAATATTTCCAAAATGCTTTGAGATCCTTAGATAACAAGTACTATGGGGATGCAAGCTGTCCTTCTTTGAAGTAGAAGAAACTGCATTACTTCACATTACATTACCAGACAAGACCAGATTAGAATAAAGTCACTCAGACTTCTGAGGCAATTTCTAATTTTTCTCTGGAATGAAGTCATCAATCATGATTGTCTATTTTTTATAGCTTGCAAACATCTTCGGTTTTGTTGACATAAAGCTTTTATAAGTTACTTTTGTAAATTGTGCTCATGATGTCCCTTCAGTCACTTTGCAAGCAGTAAGTAAGCTAATATTTTAATGTTTCTCTTAAAATGTTCTAGGAAGGAAAAATATGTTTTAGAGCCCCTTGCAGCTGTCAAATGGTTGAGACAGCTTATTTGATGTTGAATGACAAGCAGTATTACAGACAAAGATAGAGTGAGAATGAAAATATATGGGGGCAGAAGAACAATCCTCTAAAGGTATTTTTAAAAAGGGCTCTTGTGTGTATTTACAATTGAAGTCAATGGTATTTGACGGTGCTCAACACCATGCATGATCAGACCCCTTTTGTATGTGTAAGGGAGGCTAACTTTTAAAGGAAACAGTATTACTCCTGCCCTACAGGATAGTTGTTTGAACAGTCTTGGAAAATATATTGTTACAGTAAGCCCTCGGCTATCCAGTCCCTTCTATAGTCTGAAGAAGTGAGAGGCATTTGAGTGGAATTGACACCTGAAAAACTGCCCATTTAAAAAAAATATGCAAAATTCAAACACATAAAAACAAGAAGCCAGTTTGCATCACTTAGTAGGTATTTCCTTCACAGTGCATTACAGGCTTTGTTTGTTTCTTTATTAAAAAGGCATTGTCCATCACCTGACAGGTTACTTGGGTGTCATGAAAGGGCAGGTTGCTTGTTAGTGATGCATTAATATATCTTGTTAAATTAAAAATGAAGCTTTCTGACTGTGTACAATCAACTTCCTATTTCTTCTTCCTGCCACCCTTGTCTTCCCTCACCTCTGTTTCATTCCCACTTGAAAAATCTTGTCCCTATTTAATTTCAGAGCCTACTACCTGATCTACATCTCCGAGGGATCGATCTCGGATTCTCATCCATATGCAACTGAGTTTATGTAGGAACAAAATACAGAGAAATCTTTCAGCAGTTCCAGGGCTCCTGTAATGAGGGAAGGGAGCTTTTTATATACCCAACTCCCTTTCCCAGAAGGTCTTGCCAGAGTCCCAGACTTCCAGTTGCCCTGGGTACTACATCTGCCTGTCTGCCTTGTTCTGTGGGGAGGTGTAGTCTTGTTGTGCTCTATCCCTAGAGTATTGTTCCTGGAATGGGGTAGCTCAGGAGGGTTCACTCCTCAACTGTAAAGGGTTGAGACACGCCATTGTAATACCATAAAGATAGCATGCTAATATTGTGATCATTTTTAAGAAAGGGGACAAGTCAGTGTGTGAGAATTACTGAGGCATTTCTCTCCTCTCCGTTGCTGGGAAGGTTCTTGCTCGCATCCTTTTGAACCATCTCTTCCCTTCCAGAATCCCAGTGTAGCTTCAAAAACTGTCTTGGGCACCACCGACATGATTTCTGTTGCACAACAGATCCAAGAGAAGTGTAGAGAACAACAGCAGCCATTGTTTATGGCATTTATTGATTTAAATAAGGCCTTTCATTCCATCAATCGTGAAGCATTATGGAAGATGCTGTCTAGGTTCGGTTATCCATTGAAGTTCATTTGCGTTCTGAGGCTATTTCATGATGGGATGACTGCCACCGTCCTCTGTAATGGGTTGGAGATGGACCTGTTCACCATCTGTACTGGTGTCGAGCATGGTTCCGTTATCATCCCAACCCTTTTTTCCATCTATCTTGATGTGATCTCGATTCTTATTCGTGACCGCCTTTCTCCTGAAATTGGGATTTAGTATTGCGTGGATAGCTGGCTCTTGAACCTGCGGTGTCTTCATTCAAAAACTAAAGTCACCAGGACTGTTTTACTGACCTTCAGTATGCTGACAATTGTGCTATCTTTGTGCACACTGAGGCTGACCTTAGATCTTTTCTCAGGCACCTATCGTAGCCTGGGACTTTTCCTCAACATCAGGAAGACTAAGGTGCTCCATCAGCCTGCCCCAGCACAAGTTGTCCCCCTTTTCCCACAAATTGTCATTAAAGTTGCCAATTTTGGTTGGACATATCCCTGGAGGTTTCATTGCATGACATAATTTTTCATTAAAGATTAATCTTTAATTCCTGGAGACTCCAGGACAATCCTGGAGGGCTGGCAACTCTAAGATTCGTCATCAGTGATGAACTCCTGGAAAACTTTAAGCATTTCCCTTACCTTGGGTAGCCACCTCTCCCAGACAGCCAACCTTGAGGTGGAGATCGAACATAGGATCCATTGTGCCAGTGCATCCTTTGGAAAGTTGCTTCGTCATATCTTTGTTTACAGAGATCTGCAGATGGAAATGAAGATCATAGTTTACAATGCAGTAGTCATTCCCACTCCTCTTTATGGGTATGAGACATTGGACATTGGTGACATACTGAAGCCATCTTAACAGTCTGGTATGGTCCCAACAGTGCTGCATTAGAAAGATTCTCCATATCAGATGGCAAGGCCATTGCACCAATGCCAGCATTCTCTCTGTAGCTAACATCACCAGTGTTGAGGCGAAGATTATGAAACATCAACTTTGCTGGGCTGGCCATTGTGTGTGTGTGTGTGTGTGTGTGTGTGTGTAGCTGATACTCATCTTCCAAAGCAAATCCTCTTTTCTCAACTTAATCATGGGAAGAGGACCCAGGAAATGCTACAAGGATACTCTGAAAGTATATCTTACTAAGGGAGGCATTAACCCCACAAATTGGGAAGAGCTGGCTGGCAATAAACTGCAATTGCAGTTTCATACATGACCCATCAGCCCATTTTGAGGAGAATCGCCTTGCTCAAGAGGCTGAGAAATGGCAGTGGAGGAAGGAAAGTGTATAGCATTCTGACCAGCAGTTGTGCTCTCCCCAAGCAACTACCTGTCTCGTATGTGGAAAAATCTGTAGAGCATGGATTGGACTCATCAGCCATTTTAAGACTCATCAATGACTTTTCCCCCTGGCAGACATTATCCTCATATCGATGGATAGCTGATGGCCATAAAGATAAGAGCTTCCATAAAATGTTTGAGTATGTTGCTCGCTGGAACTATCATTAGAGCAAGAAACACTTGAATAGATGGGGAAACTTCATATACTGTAGTAAATAATTACATCTAGTGCCTGGTTTTCAAACATTTAGATGCAAACACAAAAACCATGCACCTACGGAGTGTGTGCAGCTACTATGACGGGCTATGTACATGATTAGCTAGGGACACAACTCTTTTATGTGCACAACAGTAGGCACACAAATATGCATGTATTTGCGTACTTAAACTTTTGAAAAATCAGGTCTTAAGTTCCAAACACTTCCTAGATTGCCGTACTGTTAGAACATATTAATAGACTATATCAAATAAAAGCATTTGACACATGCAGGTATAGGACGCAAAACTATTCAGGAGAAAGGACAAATACTAATGAGTCCATAATGCATGTATAAGTGAACCTTGTAAAAATATAACACAGCTCTATCTCTTTACAGAAAATAATTACTGCAGTCTCCTGCGTCAGCTTTTACAGTTTATTAACATTAAAAGTGCATCTAAATTCTGTTTGTTAATATGGCTTAAACAACAAGGAATGGAAAAATCACTTCCTATACTGTTCTTAATAACAAGGATATCTATAATTTTAGTAAATGTCAACAGTGCTTTTGTAATATGAGAAGGAAACCACTGAGTGTGTGGGTTGGGGGGGGGGGGAGGAAGAGGGGAATAGAGCCAAAGCTAATGAACACAAAGGTATACAATGAAAAAATATTTTTCCCCCCAAAGAAGTCTTTTGTATAGAATGAAATACCATTGTAAGCTCCTTTCAATGCACAGTGAGTTGGTGCACGCAGTTTCCTTTTTAAGTAAATGGGAGTTGTTGTTATGCATAAATTTCATGTATTGCACATCAGAGTACTGCCTTTGAGCCTGTCAGCTGCTCTTGGGGGAAATCTCTCTAGGGGTCCCAATGTGCCTACAAATAGACCAGTCTACAAATTCTTAACTTAAATTGAGTCTATCAGCACTTAAATTCTAGGGGTTGCAGTCTTCTTGTCTCCTGGTCAGTTTCTTAGGGCAGCCTGGCATGAGACTGTTGCCCCTCTGCTATCCCAGACTTTGTCTCCTCTTCTTTCTCTATCCTGTCTCTATTATAGTTGGGCTTGTTTTCTTTATAGGTCACAGCTGTGGGTAAGTGCCTCCACAACTGGCAGTTTTTCCAGCTGAGCAGGAGTGTGTTCAGCCTGGTTGCCTGTAAGCAGGGAAAACTCTCCTCTCCTTTCTGCCTGTATTCAGTATGGGGCTCTCACGGAGCTCTACATTCACATAATGGGAGAAGCGTCCTACTCAGGGAATGGTGGGCTTTGGCAGAGGGTCAGTACAATAATTAAGCTTCCCACACTGTGCTCCTCTGCAAGGTTCTGCAGCTGCTGTCCCCTAGGAGGATTAGGCAATTGCAGCAGCAGCTCTGGTACCTCCCCTGTCTGCTCCACAGAGGGGAGGGAAAAGGAGCAGCAGTCAGGACTTTCTTGAGGGAAGATGCTGTGGAGACCTTGCTGAAGAAGGGTGGGAGAAAGGTAGGTGTGTGTGTGTGTGTGTGAGAGAGAATATGAGTGAATTAATCGTAATGCGGGCAGGAGCAGCCTGGGCAAAGACTGAGAGTGGCTGGGGGCATGTAATGGATTAAATAACTTGTTTAACTCACACAGTGGGGAACCAGCCTTAAAAACAGGTTCTGTAGTGAAGAAGCCAGCTGTATCTTGATGTGCAACAAAACTTGGGTGGTCCACGCTCTTTGGCAGTTTGTCACATCACATATTCCAATGGTTTCTCTTGCACATTGGCAGGTTTGAAGGTTGAGAGTAGCGCTGATCAAAAATTTGGGGCTGGCTCCCCTGTTGTCACTGGGGAACCTCTCAGACTCTTCAAGATCCAGGCCAGGATCACGCTTTCCCTCATAATTGTCAGGAGGCCATAGCTGGATCAGTATGGTTACTGAGATTGGCACCTTGCTCACAGCTGGGGCAGGGGCTCTTGGCCTGGTGCCTACTGGCCACTAGTACCTTACTGTAAACCCAGTTGCCTCCTTGGGATGCTCCTTAGTCCCTGTAGTCCTATTCCTCGACCTGTTTCAGAGGGATATCTAACAGTGTACCTCAGGAAGAATGGAATTCATATCTTTTCATATCTGGATGATGAGAGGCAAGTCCACAGAAGAAATTCTCTCTTGTGTTCAGTTTATGTTATGCTTTCTCAATCATCTGGGCCTCATCCTGAGCAGCAGAAGGTCAACACTGATGCCAACTTAAAGAACCGAGCTCACTGGGGCCCTGATAGACAGACAGCATTTCTGCCGACTGACCAATTCTAGGCTACTGAAACTGGAGTCTTAACCCTCATCTCAGGCATACTTGGGCTAAGTCATATGGCTGCCTCGACACAGGTAGTCCAATTTGCCAGGCTGCACATACGTCTTCCTCAGATATGGCTAACTCAGTCTATCATATAAATCTACTGGTCTGATATAGCCTACTGATCCTGAACTCCTTATGACCATGGATGGCACAGGACAATGTGTGCCAGGACATTCCTTTCACGTAGTCTCCACTGACCAGGACTATTGTCACTGATTCCTCCTTACTGGATTGAGGAGAGCACCTGGGGTCGCTGAAAGTTGAAGGCCTGTAGTCTGAACAGGAAGCTTCTCTGCATATCAATATCCTGGAGCCTTGTACCATTTACAATGCCCATCAGACCTTTCAAGATCACATCAGGGACTCAGCAGTTCTCATACTCACTGACCGATATCTCCATAAATTATATGAACAAATGAGGAGAGGACATTGCACTGTGTTGTGATCAGGCTCTGGCAGTTTTACATTGGGGAGAACATTGCCCCCATGGGTAATCTCTTCCTGGGATGACCTCAGTGGAAAGTTTTCCCTGAACAACAAGTGCTCTCTGAAGCCCAGCATCCTGTTTTCCACTTCTGAGGTTTGGGACATACCAATGTTTGACCTATTTACCACAAGAGGTGACAAGAAATTCCAGCTGTTTTGCTCCTATGAGGGTCTGAATCTGGCTTCCCTGACTGATGCTTTTCACCTAAGCTTGGAATCAGCACTCCTGTATGCACTGCCTCCTATCACAATCATCCCTGTTTCTACCCCGCCCCTGCCCCACCCGAGTCATTCTCAAGTAGACATTGTCTCAGTCATTCTGAATGCCCCAGCATGAACTTGAAATAATCCAATGTTGGTTCTTTCTGACCTCCCATATTCCTTCCTCTTCATCCCAGCCTCCTGACTTGCACCATGATCAGGTTTTGCATCTAGCTCCATGCATCCTACAGCACAGATGGCTAGATGAAGAGGAGGAACAATGTTCAGAGGCAGTCTGACAAGTCCTATTCATTAGTTGGAAACCCTCCACCAGAGTGATCTATTTGGCTAAGTGAAAGCAGATTTTGATGTGATCATTGGGCTAGGCTTATATCCAGGACGTCTAGGAGTATCTGTTACACTTTCAATCTTCTGGACTCATACTAAATTAATTGAGAGTGCACCTGGCAGCAATGTCATCATTTCATCCATCCATCCATCCATTCAGGGGAAGTCAGTGTTCTCAAATGCCATGGGAGTGAGATCCTTGAAAGGAGTCTCTTGTCTCTAACTGCCAGAGAAAGAACTGGTTCCTTTTGTGGGACCTTAATCTTATCCTGGCAGCCTCGGGCAACTTCTTCCCTCTCTGTATCATAAACCTGCCTTCTGTGTCAGAAATTTGGTAGCAATAACCTCTGAAAGAGTATGTGAAGAGATGACAGACTCTCCTTAAATGCAGTTTTCCAAAGACACCCTAAAATTTTTGCCTAAAGTGGGTTCTCAGTTTCACTTGATCTAAGTGCTATATCTATACGAGGTGGGTTTTTTTGTTTTTTCATAAGCCACATTTAAAACTGGCGGAGCAGTGTCTTGACACGTTGGTTGTCTGGCAGTGTCTAGCTTTCTATGTGGATAAGACTAAACTGTTTGTTCCTCACTTCATCTGTTTTGTCACAGCCAGATAGAATGAAGTGTCGAGCAGCTTCATCCCAAATCTCCAGGTGGATAATTTCCTGCATTATGACAGCATATATAGTAGCTCAAACTACGCTCCATCCCCAGGGCACAAACTCATTCTGCAAAAGCCCAAGCAATGTTAATTGTGTTTCTAAGTGACGTTCACACTTTAGACATTTGCAAGGCTACTCCTTGGTCCATCAGATATATACATTTATAAACCCCTCTCATTACTACTACTGTCGCTCAGATGCAAATGTTGGGAAGGCAATCTTGCAGTCCTTGTTTACATAGACTCAGAGCCCCACCTCCAGTCACCTTCTGGGAAGGCACAGCTGCATGAACTTGAAGGAAACACAATTACTTAAGTAACTGTTCTTCAAGATGTGATACAGACATGTATTCCACAACGCACCATCCATCCCCTCTCCATGGGCATCTCTGCTTCTGATGTTTGGTGCAAAGGAGCTGATGGGGTGGAGGGGAAGAGGGTTAAGGCAACACCATCCTTATACAAGTGGGGGCTAAGGTCATGAGATGTGAGTGCTGTCTCTATGGGTACTGTTAGGCAAAATTCTCTGGCTCTGGCGCACTGGATGCATGCACACCTACATGGAATTAACATATCAAAGAACAACAGTTACAGTAAGTAACAGTTTTCCTCTGTTTCTAAAGGAAAACAGCAGGAAAACTATAAGGAGAGGCTCCCTAGGGAAAAGGAGTGTAAACATATGAGATTTTGAGGGAACATCTGTCATAGGAAACACTTGATATATAACTATGTAAACAGAATGGGAGATCCTTCTGCATAATTTATAACTCAGAACATCAAAATCCAAGCAATAAGAGGAAAGAGCAAAGAGAGCCATGATCAAGACCGAGGGCATAGGGATCCTACAGAAAAGCATGTGTGACAAAGCTCTGTCCTTGCCTTCGTGGGTCCCATGTTTCCTGGCGGATTTCACTAGCTTCAGAGGCTCACTGTGACCCTCCATGTAACCCTTCTTTTTCTAGAGATAAGGGTCACAGTCTACTGAGCCATTTTCATCATAAGCCAGCGAGGGGGGTGAGGAGAAGTTATCCTTCCTTGCAGAGTCTCTGTTGTCTCCCAGTCTCAGTGATTAAACAGGGGGCAAAGGTGGGGTGGGGAGCCCGGGCCCACCCTCTACTCCGGGCTCCAGCCCAGGGACCCTAAAAGTATCAGCTATGGTAGCTGACCTTTAGAAACATGACATGTACAATTCCCTGGGCTACTTCCACCCCCCCACCACAGCAGCCCTCACGTCCTCAAGCTCCACTTCACCCTTACCTCAGGGCCTCCTTCCTTGTGCCTGATATGGTGAGTACTACTCAGCTTCTCCAACAGTGCAACTTCCTCCCACAGCTCTTGACATACACCCCCACCTGACTGACTGGGAGGCTTTTAACTAGTTTCAGCCAGCCCCTGATTGGCTTCAGGTGTCCCAATCAACATAACATTCTCCCTACCTTCTGGAAAGTTCTTAATTGTCCCCAAGTGTCTTAGTTGACCTGGAGCAGCTTCTATTTCACTTAACTTGGTACCAGTGATTTGTTTAGCCTGGAGCTAATATATCTATCTCCCACTACTTTTCTATAGCCATCTGGCCTTGCCCTGTCACACATGTTATAAAGTTACTGGGTCAAATTCTGCTCCAAATATTTGGAGCCTCTTTTAACTACATGTATTGGGCCAAAATTCACACAGGTGTAAGCAAGTACAAAGCAAGTAGTGTGTACTAGCATTAGGAAGGTAACTATTTTTCCATCCCAGAAAAGTATTTGAGGTATCAACTTTTTCCTGTCCAAAATTAGGATTATAAAGCAATTGCAAGATTTTTTGCAACTGACAAAATGAAAAAAACCCTTCAGTTCTGGTTAATCAAAAATATTTCATCTGGATAATTTTCAAACACTTTGTTTCATTTCTGACCTTTTTACTTCCTTAAATTCTGAAAAGTTGTTTAGAAATAGAAAAACTAATTTTTTTGGTTTCAAAACTGTCAAAACAAGATGTTTTGGCAACTTTGGAACTTTTTTCAACTTTTTTTTCTCTTTGGGGCCAGAAATTATTTTGAAATGACTTTGTCGTCTACAGTTTTGATTTTGATTGACCTATTTTTACAGGAAAATGTCTAATTGAAAATTTCCCAACTGACTCTAGTACTTAACATAACTGAATAGTGGATGGTTTCAGAGTAGCAGCCGTGTTAGTCTGTATTCGCAAAAAGAAAAGGAGTACCCATGGCACCTTAGAGACTAACAAATTTATTAGAGCATAAGCTTTCGTGAGCTACAGCTCACTGCATCCGATGAAGTGAGCTGTAGCTCACGAAAGCTTATGCTCTAATAAATTTGTTAGTCTCTAAGGTGCCACGGGTACTCCTTTTCTTTTTTCTGAATAGTGGAGTTGACCAGATTATATAATGCACATGAGGAGAGGAAGGGCAAGCACTTCTGAGTTGGATACTTGTATGCAAGAATTTAAAATTCTCTTTTATAGCTTAAAACTTGTTTTCTGTGAACACTTTCACCAATAAAACTGAGTTTCCCATGATAATGGAAACCAAAAGAACTCAATTAAAAACTCAGTTGCAGAAACTATCTCTTGCAATACTTGCTCATTTCTACTTCACACTGGGTTTGCAAGTGGTTATTTATGATTTCCTAATCTAGAAACTACTGGCCACATCACGCAAAGCCCATGGCCACTCAGAGTTTGAGTACTGGAACCCTTATTCACATTTGCACTTACTCGTGCAAGTAGTTACATTGACTTCCATTGACAAAGGGATTCTTTGTATGTTACCAGCCAGAGTAATTGCAGTAAAGGCCCTTTATAGGTGTCTTTAAGACCAGATTTTCAGAAGTCCTCAGCACCCAGCAGTTCTCACTGAGTACAATTGTAGTTGCTGGGTGCAAAACACTTGGAAAATCTGGCCACTTTACACAGATGGCTAAATGGGAGCTGAGCTCTTTTGAAAATCTGACCTTCAATGTTTACACTTTGTATCTATTCAAACAGGTGGTTCTGATCAGGTGGAACTCCAGATTTCATATTACTGAATGACACGTTGAGAAATGCAAAGCCAGCAGTGACTCAAACATTGCATCTGTCTTTCATATTAATAATATTCTGTGAAAATGTAATATTCCTCACTTTGAATGTTTAAATTGTGTTATAGACTTGATGCCACAGAAATGGAAAAGTCAGTCATGCTTGTATCAAATGTTGAAACCAGGACAAGGAGTAACGAAAAGTTAGACTCAACACCTTAGGCCAAATTTTATTTGCAGTGACACTGTTACCCATAATCATTATATCCTTACTATTTATAGAAGTAGATATGGTGCCTATGTTGAAAGTTAAGGGTTAAAATCAGATGAAGGCAATTTACAATATATATTTTCTAGGAAAATAGAATAACAAGGAATTTTTCTTTGTTTTTATTGTGTGTTGTAGGGAATGTAGAGATTAAGTGAGGTGACTCGTTTTTGTTTTGTTTTTTGTTTTGGTAGTGTTGCATGCCGTGGTTCTGGAGTCTAGTACTCTAATCAGAGGTGATAATTTTGTCTTGGAATCCTGTTCCTGTAAAGGTGTACTGCATTTATTTTGTGGTTGGAAGAGTAACTGGCTAGTAATAGTTGCAAAAGGTTGTCTCATCTGAATAAAATTGGTATAAATGAATTCAATAGGTCAAATTCTGCTCTCAATTTCAGAAGTGCACATCTGGAATAAAGTCAGGTTTCAGAACAGAGTCCGTCTGGCCCATTGTTTGAGATCAGTGGGGAGCAGGATTTCACCTCTTTCATCTCATCAAGCTTTGTTAGCACTTCTAACTTACTCATTAGTCAGGCAAAACTGCCAATGAGGTCTACAGAATATGGCCCTTACTGAGTATTCTAGAGGGTTTTTAAAAATACAGTATATCAATAAAGAATTCCATCCCCAAAGTCTTATAATTTTAAATTGGGTCAGCTATTGTACCAAAATAACCAATCTTTGGCCATTTAGTAAGGCTTTCTCCATTCTCTGTCATAAAATTGTGGAGATTACTGGACTTCACAGAATTTAATACCGACAATGGACTCTAGTTAGTGAATCATCCTCTAATAAAAGTGGGAAGCTTCCCCCAACAGGAGGCCAAGTACTTCTCCCCCTCTTCGAACATGTGTGGTATAACTTGTAATCAGTCCAGCTGATTCAGACATGCAGACAACAGAATGTGTGGTGTCTTCATTGTAAAAAGCATGAAGAGACGAAATTGAAATTGGTTGCAATGTAATACACAAAGAAATATAAACTCACATCTTGTCCTTTTTTTTTTTTTTGAGACTTAATGTTAAGCCAAATATCTAATGTTCTGAAGTTCCTGGTGGTCACAAGAAAATTCCAGTGAGATATAGCAGCAGATGGAGAGAACTCTGTAGTTAATCAACCGTAATACCACTAGCAAGGCTAGGGACTTAGGTGCAGCCCTGTGCTGCTATTCAATGTTTTTATAGTTGGAGCTGCTCTGTTTTTGAATGGAGTCTCAAAGAGCCAATATATATATATATATATATATATATATATATATATATATATATATATATTTTAAATTCTTGTAACAAGTTTCAGTTACTAAAACTAATTTCCATTAGCATAGCTACCCTGCACTGCAAGGACATTCTTGAAGCAAAAACTTCAGAAGTTTTCACTTTCCTGGGCTGCCACTATGCACACAGATGTAACTTATTTCTGTGTGTGGTGGGTTTTTTTTTTTTTAAACAAATCAAAATACTTTAAGGCAACTTCATTGTCAGACATTGTGATCCAGAAGGAGAGCCACATTCATGGCTGTGTGAGGAGGCTGATATTGTTCAGTAAATGGTAGCGAGAGAGACTACATCTGATGCGTTCTCCATCTGATCCCCTCTTTTTGCCTCCCATTAGTTCTCTGTCAATCTATGCTGCCTTTTCCCTATCTCACCGCTAATGTTCATTCCAGCCTGGGGCTTTAGTAGAGATTTTTAGATGGAGGCAGAGCATAGACCAAGGAGACAGCCTTATTTGAGTGGTTTTTGAAAAGCAGGGAAGGAATAAGAAACAGAAGCAGCCATTGAAGTGAACAGAGAAGACTTTTCAATGAACAATTCCCAGGCTCAGCAAGGTATATAAACTTATTTTCTACTGGTTAGTTAAAATTAATATTGAAAATGATGAGGGTTCTTTTGGTCCTTCTAGTAATCCAGTTTTTCATATCAACTAGGAACTGCATTCTCCTCACTCGAGAAAGCATGTGCGCAAGACATTAAGAACCAATCAGTTGGCATGCTGAGAGGCTTAACAGAATTATTAGCATGTCTGTTAACATAATATTATTTGCATAGTCACTCCAGTACAGATAACTTGGACTTTGACTCAATGCCTATTGTATTAAATGGAAAAATTTCCATTCATTCAGTAGTCTTTGAGTGAAACGAGGATTAGTTGAGGTAGGGTATTCTGGTATGTATGAGTTGGTATGTTTGAGAGAGAGAGAACAACACCAGATCAAATTCTCTTTTTGGTTGTAAATCTAGAATAACTCCATTGTCTTTAAAAGTCTTAGAGACAAGGTAGGTGAGGTCATAGGTGCTGCCTCTGTGGGTGTTCTGGGGCTGAACACTCCCCCAGAAAAAATAGTGGGTTCTCAGCAGATCAGATCCTCCCCATTCCCCCCGACACCTCCCACCTGCCAGTGGGCCCAACCAATCAGCTCCTCCCTCTGCCTTCCGGTGCCTCATGTCTGCAGCGATCAGCTATCCAGTGGAATGCAGGGCGGGGGGAAGGAGGACTGGAAGCAGGAAGAGGGGTAGAGTGGGCAGGAAGAGGGGGGAGGGGTTTGGGGGAAAAGGGTGGAGTGGGGGCGGGGCCTGGGGTAGAGTGGAGGTCCAGCACCCCTCGGGGAAACCACAAAATTGGCACCTCTGAGTGAAGTAATATCTTTTACTGGACCAACTTCTGCTGGTAAGAGAGACAAACTTTTGAGCTACACAGAGCTCAGGTCTGGGAAAAGTACTCCGTGTCACAGCTAAATACTAGGTGGAACAGATAGTTTAGAATAAATAGTTAACGCACATTCTAAGGGACCATCTAAGGTGATGTGGCCTGTTAACATGCCTGTGGTCAGAGGATGGGGGGAGGGGTTAGTGGGTTACAGATTGTTGTAATAAGCCATAAATCTAGTGTCTTAAGACCATGATTTTTGGTGCCTAGCAAAGTTATGAATTTAAGTTCTCATTTTGAAGTAGTTGTGCAGATTTCCTTTGAGGATGAGGACAGAGAGGTCCGATATGGAGTGATCATTTTGTGGGGGGAGTGGAGGGGGAAGCTTGTTCCTAGGAGAAATGATGGCTTTTGTCTTTCATCACTTTTCTGTTTTGAGTTCATTTGAAAGAGTGGTGACTTTGGGTGAAAAAGACATAGTTGTTGGGATGTTCAGTACACTGGATGAGGTACACCACATGTTGTGATAGGCATGTGCAGGACCCATGGATCTTGAAAGGTGTGTTTGGCATGTGGGGCAGGGAGGGCACTGATCATTGTAGCAGTGGAGATAAGTCTGCAGGTTTTGAATCTGTTTTGGCAGGGTCTGATCCTGGTTTGAGTTACTGGGTTCTGGCCAGTGGGAAGCTTGCTTATGATGATGAGCTTCACAGGGTTGGGGGAATGCTTGAAAGCCAGAAGAGGGCTTTTGGGCAAGATTATTCAGTATGTGGACCGCATTGAGCTTGAGTTTTAACTAGTCAATGATACCTCATAGGATTCCAGGTGGTATGTGACAACTAGGGATGTGTACCCAGAGGGATTTTTACTGTCTTGAAGCAGGTTTTCTCAGGGTATTTGGGTAGCTAATTTTGGGTAGCTACTTCTTTGGTGGAGTGTCCTTTATTTGATGAAGGCAGTTGAAAGTGTGTTAAGGTTTATATCCTGGACTTTCTCGTTGGAGCATATTCTGTGGTATATGAGGGCCTGCCTGTAGATAACAGATTTATTGATGTGTGTGGAGTGGTTGCTGGCTATGTGAAGGTAGGTGTGGTGATCTATGGGTTTCATGTCTATCATTGTCTGATCAGCTTTGACAATAGAACCCTACAAAGTGTCCAGGGCTCTGATGCTGGTGCTGGAGTATTCTGGAGAGAATTTAATTGATGATGGCATTGAGGTCATCTGTCCAAAGGATGACAATATAATCAATTGCTTTTGTGGTACATTTGCCCAGAAATTCTTCCTCAAGCGGGCCCACAAAGAGGTTGGGGAGCCATCCTAGTACCCCTGGCTGTTCCCATGGTTTGGACAAAGTGTTTGGAAAATGTAAAATTGTTCTGGCTAAGGATTGAATGTATGAGTTTGGCAATGGGTTTGGGGGTGGATATCTTGAGTGTAGTCCCTGTCTTTTTAAATATTTGAGGCAGACAGTGATGCCATCATTGTGGGGGATGTGGGATGTCACCTCCCTATATCCCATGGTGGAAAGGATGTTGTTCTGAGGGAGGTTTTAAAGTTGTGCAGTTTCTGGAGAAAATAGGCTATCCCCTGGGGGAAGCTGGCTCTTTGTGTGTTGAGTGGTTTTGAGGATGGTTTCTATGAGTCTTAATATTCTGGAACTAACATTGTTATAACCACACTGCAAACTTCAAAAGTCTAGTAAGATTCCATAACAGTAGAATTATACATGGAAATGGAAGCTCTCCAGCACAAATGATCTTGTTTTGTGTTAGGTAAAATAATTTCTACCTACTGAGCTGGGCAAGAGCTATCATTATGTACTGTACAGTGATACAACATTCTGAAACTGAATTTCTAAAGAAAGCTTATTAAGGGTCCCAACTTACATGGGCTTCAGTTGTTTTGATTTGAAGTACATAGCTGAGTCGTCTCAGCTTGGGATTTTCCTAGAATCTAATAAATCAGTGGTTTAGTACTTACACATAAGAAGATACAAACTAATTCTTATTTAGCAATCTTCATGCCTTATGCTGCAGTTAGACTAAACAGTCTTTAATTTTCAGTAATCTTAAATGTGAAATCTTTGCATAAGAAAAGACTGCAACTGCAATTCCTTAAAAATAAGTTTATAATGAATATGTGTGAATAAAGAGATTTAGTAATTTATATTGTCATCCTAAAATGGTCACTAAAAGTATGGGCTAATAAGAGAAGAAATTTAAAAACACCCACTGATTTTGTGTTGAAACATGAAATCAGAGTAGCTTAAGGTCTTACAATACAGGCTACTTAGATTCACATGCAGAAACGTTACGGGGGGGGGGGGGGGAAATGAATACCATTCTTTTGTCTGTTAGCTGTTTCACTTAATTCATTTAACATCAGAACTGGGGCAGTAGATAAATACACTAACTTTCCATGACTGGATTCAAACATATGAATTGATTATAGCCCTGATTGTGTGGCTATACCAATTACATGCACAGGTGGTACTTAGATGTCCATTTCTTTGTGCATGCCTTCATTGAAATTGTATGTGCAATTGCAGTAGCTGTACATGGAAAATTAGCTCAGACAGTTTTGCGCTCAAAAATACGAGCTTGCACGTCTAAAAATCTGGCCTCTATCTAAAAATCTTGTGGACATTTGTGCATTAACAAAAGCTAGTATGCAATTTGGCAAAAATGAGGAATGACTCTATTTCTGTTTAGAAAAAGCTTAGGTTTCCTAATGTAGCATCTCGTGGAGAATTAGGCCCAAAGAGAGGACAGATTCCTGTTTAAATGCAAATAAAGAAGCCAAGCAGACAAAAACCCAATTTTAAATCATTAACTTCAGGCTGAGGATACAATTCAAATTAACTTTAATTTCCAGATTCAGAAACTTGGATTACCATTAATTTACCTGGATATATACGGGAAAGACAGGTGAAGCTTTACTTTTTACAAGCCATTGTTTTTTCTCATCAAAGGTACTTCTTAATACTGAGATAAAATAATTGGTTTAACCTTCTGAAGCATGTCATCCAAAAACCTGAATTTCAAATGAATTATACCTATAACTTCAGAACTTTCCAATATGATTTGGTTTCCAATAGCATGTATGTTTTAAGCTATTTTTTCTTTCTAATTGTATGTTTATGTGTATATGACATACATGCGTATGTATGAAATATATTTTATACTGTATGTACAACAATGCGATACTATATTTCTTAAATGCAGCATTGTTTAGCACTAAAAACTAGTACCAAATGATAGGTAAGGTCTGATAACAAAGCATTGTGATGCATTGTTTTATCATAGATAATGAAACAATCATCTTTGCAGAGCTGTGGTTATATAAAAAATAATCAATCAAAACCTCCCACAACAATTGGGTTGGGCATCCTTCATGCACACACAGAGGTCAGTGACTTGCCCAGTCCAGGTGTTTGCAATGTTAGGTTAGATGCTTTTAGAGATCTATAACCAAATCATCATGGTTAGTTTAACTAGTGAGGTTCAGTGATGGTGCTCTATCTTCATGTATTTTAAATTAAAATAACTGTATGTGGACATCTCTTATTTTTAGCTCCTTCTTGTAGGTGAAACTCCTATTGTCTTCGGTTACAGTTCTTGCCTGTGACAACTTTGTGTGCGCATGTTGTATAGACTGGAAATGATGCTGCTTTTCATTTTATAAATTTTCAGATCAACAAGCCAATAGCAAAACTTAGCTTCACAAAGTGATTTTTTTTCTTCATTTTGGAACATATAAACAGTTGAGCCTCAGAAATTAATGGAACTATCTATACTTCTTGGGTATTCAAAACTGGGCTAGAAATCTTAATAGAAGGATTTCTTTGGAGCAGGGACCATCTCTTCGTTCTGTGTTTGTATAGCACTTAGCAGCATGGGATCCTGGTCCATGATTGGTGCTCCTAGTTGCTACTGTAATACCAATAATTCTCTCATTCTTACATTATTTTATACTACTGTCTTTATATTAACAAACGTGTACATCCCAACACTGGTGTCTGAGTAAAAAATATTCAAGTTGGTGGAGTTATCCTGAAGCAAAACTGGAGTGAATAATAAGATAATTAGGCCCCCTGAAAAATGACTCTTGGGGGTGAAGAAAGTCAGTTTTTAGACAAAACTCAAGAAAAGAGAGCCAAAAGGAGTGACACACAAAATTTCTTCTGTATAGCAGGATTGGCAGGGGGAGAGACTTTTCCCCCCCCCCAAAGATAGCTCAGACTTTAGATGAAAATCTTTTTGTGTAAATCCCTTGACTCATGTGGTATTATACCAGGGATGAGTTTAACCCAACAAGGGAAAAACTCCAGCTTTGAAGAAAGAAATCCAGAGATTTGTCCGCTTTCAGGAATCAATTCCTACATTGTACCTTTTCTGCATGTTAGGACTCCTTACTAGGAAGACCCTGAATTTGACCACATTCTGTCCGCCAGCCAAGATAAAAGGACATGGCTGTTTGAAGGCTTTGCTAAGGAGTGTTATACAAAACCTGACAAGAATTGTCCACTTTTAAGATGACCCACATTTAATCATATAGCTAGAGCTTTTAAATTGAGCTTTGGAATTGGATGAACCCTGCAATTTTCTATAATAGCTTTGAGAATGTGAGCTTTGTGACCTCATATTTATTTAGAATTGATGTTGCATGTCTGCCAATGTGTATGTATATACAGTCTTGCATAGCAGAATACACAATGACAATTTGAGGCAAGCTGAAGTCCTTTGCTAGCAATATTTACAAGTGCAATATATAGATGGCACTAAGAGAATATAAAGGTTTTATTTTATACTGTGGCTGTCACTGCAGTGGAGTTGAACGGAGAAGAGTTTAAAACACTGCAGTTAATGGTAGCAAAAAAAGCATTCAGCAGTCACGGTGCTTGGTTCCAGATGTTAACCCACAGAGAACTGACAAGTGGGGAGAGTTAACTCCTACACTGTTATGAGAATAAGCTCCTATATTGTAACACTGGGGAAGATAACATGAGTCACTGTGGTAATAGCTGAGAACTATTAAAATGGAATGTCCCTGATGAAGTGGAATTTATGTGCAGTAAAGCATTTGATGTTCTGATCTTCTTTTTTAACCTAGTTTCCCACAATCATTACTATTTGTACATATTTGGTATTCTTTGAATATATTGGAGAAATACATTTCAGCCTATGGACTGCTAGGAAATTTCCCTGTGAGTATTTGAGAGTATTCAAAATTGCTCAAGTTTGGTGAATCATTATGTGAGTTTGTGTTTGCTCCCTGAATGGAGGTTCTAACTTTTAATTAGCAGGCATGTCTAAATAACTCGGGGTGGGGTGGGGTGGGCTATGACTCTCTCTATGGGGAAAGGAGGAGTTTGCACTTCTACAATAGTCAGGAAGTAGATAAGCAGGCCTAGGCAATTTTGCAGGATATTTGAAACTCTTCTTTTCCATAGTACTATATTGTGGCAAAGTACATGGACCCCAGATTGTAAATTACTTGGGTTTCTTCCTGCTGAGGGCTACAAAGACACAAACTCCTGAAAGCAAGATTTATTAGCTGTAACAGCAGACCTTTCTTTATTAGCTCTTAAAACCAAAACACACAAGATCGCCAGACAAAAAACGGTATACACTTACATATTTGCAAGGATAGAAGCTCCGCAAATATTCATTCCAGCAAAACCTGCCTACACTAATATTTACAGTAAAGCAAATGAAAAGGGGAGAAAACTTAGTGGGAGTGAAATGTAATTTTTGAATTCATGAAATGTTCACAAGTACTCCCCCTAAACATCTACCTTCCCAGGAGATTGAGAACCAAATATGCATGCACTGGGAGACAGAGGGAATATATATCTGAAACCAAAATGAAATGGAAGAGCAGTTCTGGTCTCCCATGTTTAAAAAGGATGAATTCAAACTGGAGCAGGTACAGAGAAGGGCTACTAGAATGATCCGAGGAATGGAAAACTTGTCTTATGAAAGGAGACTTAAGGAGCTTGGCTTGTTTAGCCTAACTAAAAGAAGGTTGAGGGGAGATATGATTGCTCTCTATAAATATATCAGAGGGATAAATACAGGAGAGGGAGAGGAATTATTTAAGCTCAGCACCAATGTGGACACAAGAACAAATGGGTATAAACTGGCCACCAGGAAATTTAGACTTGAAATCAGACGAAGGTTTTTAACCATCAGAGGAGTGAAGTTTTGGAATAACCTTCCAAGGGAAGCAGTGGGGGCAAAAGATCTATCTGGTTTTAAGATTCTACTTGATAAGTTTATGGAGGAGATGGTATGATGGGATAATGGGATTTTGGTAAGTAATTGATCTTTAAATATTCAGGGTAAATAGGCCAAATCCCCTGAGATGGGATATTAGATGGATGGGATCTGAGTTACGATAGAAAATTCTTTCCTGGGTATCTGGCTGGTGAATCTTGCCCATATGCTCAGGGTTTAGCTGATTGCCATATTTGGGGTCGGGAAGGAATTTTCCTCCAGGGCAGATTGGAGAGGCCCTGGAGGTTTTTCGCCTTCCTCTGTAGCATGGGGCATGGTTGACTTGAGGGAGGCTTCTCTGCTCCTTGAAGTCTTTGAACCATGATTTAAGGACTTCAATAGCTCAGACATGGGTGAGGTTTTTCATAGGAGTGGGTGGGTGAGATTTTGTGGCCTGCGCTGTGCAGGAGGTCGGACTAGATGATCAGAATGGTCCCTTCTGACCTTAGTATCTATGAATCTATGTTGAACCTCTCCCACTATACAGCCATTGTCCCTGATTGTGCATGTAAGATTCCCACCACCTTTTCATCGGAATTTAGTGTTGCCCTCCAATATATATGAACAACATGGTCAAAATAATTATAAACCAAAATAATACTTAATAGCTACATTGTTCATTGAGGTTGAGGAAGCTAGGGAACCTTTTTGGAAAGGAGGAGCTTGTACAGGAAGGATGTGCTCCACCTAAACGAAAACTGAACCAGATTGCTAGCATGTAAAATTAAGAAGATGGTAGAGTTTTTAAATTAAGGCTGGGGGAAAGCCAATGGGGGCAGGAACAAATCGTTTGGACAAACGTCCCTCGGGAAGATTTATTAAAGGGATATGCTATCTCCTAGTAAGGAGGAGAGGATGATAAAGTATCAACAGATGAAAAGAAACAGTCAGATGAAAGAGTTCAATTACATCTCATGAAGGCAGACAACTAAAAATTGACCAATTTTTATCAATTTGTCAATACAAATGCAAGATGTCTAAATGCTAAGATGGGTGAAATTGAGTGCCTAGTGTTAAATGAAGATAATATAAGAGGTATCTCAGAAACTTGGTGGAATGATGACCATCAATAGGACATGGTAATACCTGGGTACAAAATATATAGAAATGACAGATTATGCTGATGAGGGAGTGTCATTGTATATGAAAGAAAGCAAAGTTAAATAAAGTAAAAATCTTAAATGAACCAAATAGTACTATATAGTGTCTATGGATGAAATTCTGTGCTTGAATATGAGTATAGCACAGGGATCAGCAACCTTTGGCATGCAGCCCGCCAGGGTAAGGATGTGCTGGCCGCCGCTTCCCACAGCCCCTGTTGGCCTGGAGCGGTGAACTGCGGCCAGTGGGAGCCACGATCAGCTAAACTTGTGGACACAGCAAGTTAATGAACGGGCCAGGCCCACCAGGGGGATTACCCTGGTGGGCCGCATGCCAAAGGTTGCTGATCCCTGGTATAGCAGTAGGAATGTACTATTCATCACCTTAACATGGATGGTGAATGGAAAAGGCTTGTGGAGATTAGAGAGGCTACAGAAAAATAGCTGAAATCCCTTACTATTGGATTTTCTATCCCCATATAGACTGAGTACATGTCACCTGAGGAGGGGCTGTGGAGATAAAAATTCTAGACCACATTAATGACTGCTTCTTGGAACACCTAGTCCTGGAGCCCACAAAGGGAGAGGCAATGGTTGCTTTAGTCCTCAGTGGCATACAGGATCTGGTCCAAGAGATAAATATAGCTGAACTTCTTGGTAATAGTGACCATAATGTAATAAACTTAACATCCTTGTAGGGGTAAAATTCCAAAGAAACCCATGACAGCAATATGTAACTTCAAAAAGGGGAGCTACACAAAATAAGCCGAGTTAAACTGAAATTAAAAGGGACAGTTAAGAGTAAAATATTTGCCCACTGCATGGAAACTTTTAAAAACACCACAATAGAGGCTCAAACTCTACGTAAACCCTAAATTAAAAAAAAAAAAAGGACAGAGTAAAGGTGGTTAGAAATAAAAAAAAATCTTTTAAAAATTGAGGTCAAATCCTACTGAGGAAAATAGAGAGGCGCCTAGACTCTGGCAAGTCAAATGTAAAAGTATAATTAGGCAGGCCAAAAAGAATTTCAAGAGCAACTAGCTTAAAAACATAAACTAACAGCAAAAAATGTTAAGAAGCCTGCTAAACAAGCATGGGGCCACTGAATGATTGAGATACACCAGGAACAAGGAAGACAAGGCTGTTGCAAAGAAGCTAAATGAATTCTTTGCATCGGTCTTCACTACAGAGGATGTGAGGGAGATTACCACACCTGCGTCACTCTTTTTAGGTGACAAATCTGAGGAACTGTGCAAGATTGAGATGTCATCAAACATTTTGGCCCAAAATTTGTACCTACCTGTACTCTCTGCCCATGACGGAAATATGCCAAACAAAACCGAAAAACCAAAACACACCAAAAAGAAAAGGAGTACCTGTGGCACCTTAGAGACTAACAAATTTATTAGAGCATAAGCTTTCGTGAGCTACAGCTCACTTCATCGGATGCATTTGGTGGAAAAAGCAGAGGAGAGATTTATATACACACACACACACACACACACAGAGAGAGAACATGAAACAATGGGTTTATCATATACACTGTAAGGAGAGTGATCACTTAAGATAAGCCATCACCAGCAGCGGGGGGGGGGGGGGAAAGGAGGAAAACCTTTCATGGTGACAAGCAAGGTAGGCTAATTCCAGCAGTTAACAAGAATATCAGAGGAACAGTGGGGGGGTGGGAGGGAGAAATACCATGGGGAAATAGTTTTACTTTGTGTAATGACTCATCCATTCCCAGTCTCTATTCAAGCCTAAGTTAATTGTATCCAGTTTGCAAATTAATTCCGATTCAGCAGTCTCTCGTTGGAGTCTGTTTTTGAAGCTTTTTTGTTGAAGTATAGCCACTCTTAGGTCTGTGATCGAGTGACCAGAGAGATTGAAGTGTTCTCCAACTGGTTTTTGAATGTTATAATTCTTGACGTCTGATTTGTGTCCATTCATTCTTTTACGTAGAGACTGTCCAGTTTGGCCAATGTACATGGCAGAGGGGCATTGCTGGCACATGATGGCATATATCACATTGGTAGATGCGCAGGTGAACGAGCCTCTGATAGTGTGGCTGATGTGATTAGGCCCTATGATGGGATCCCCTGAATAGATATGTGGACAGAGTTGGCAACGGGCTTTGTTGCAAGGATAGGTTCCTGGGCAGCATCGCTTACCCCATAACCTCAGCCATGCAGAACACAGTGCCATCCACAGCCTCAGAAACAACTCTGACATCATAATCAAAAAGGCTGACAAAGGAGGTGCTGTCGTCATCATGAATAGGTCGGAGTATGAACAAGAGGCTACTAGGCAGCTCTCCAACACCACTTTCTACAAGCCATTACCCTCTGATCCCACTGAGAGTTACCAAAAGAAACTACAGCATTTGCTCAAGAAACTCCCTGAAAAAGCACAAGAACAAATCCGCACAGACACACCCCTGGAGCCCCGACCTGGGGTATTCTATCTGCTACCCAAGATCCATAAACCTGGAAATCCTGGACGCCCCATCATCTCAGGCATTGGCACCCTGACAGCAGGATTGTCTGGCTATGTAGACTCCCTCCTCAGGCACTTCGTTACCAGCACTCCCAGCTATCTTCGAGACACCACTGACTTCCTGAGGAAACTACAGTCCATTGGTGATCTTCCTAAAAACACCATCCTAGCCACTATGGATGTAGAAGCCCTCTACACCAACATTCCACACAAAGATGGACTACAAGCCGTCAGGAACAGTATCCCCGATACGTTCACGGCTAACCTGGTGGCTGAACTTTGTGACTTTGTCCTGACCCATAACTATTTCACATTTGGTGACAATGTATACCTTCAAATCAGCGGCACTGCGATGGGTACCCGCATGGCCCCACAGTATGCCAACATTTTTATGGCTGACTTAGAACAACGCTTCCTCAGCTCTCGTCCCCTAATGCCCCTACTCTATTTGCGCTACATTGATGACATCTTCATCATCTGGACCCATGGAAAAGAAGCTCTTGAGGAATTCCACCATGATTTCAACAATTTCCATCCCACCATCAACCTCAGCCTGGACCAGTCCACACAAGAGATCCACTTCCTGGACACTACGGTGCTAATAAGCGATGGTCACATAACCACCACCCTATATCGGAAACCTACTGACCGCTATTCCTACCTACATGCCTCTAGCTTTCATCCAGATCATACCGCTCGATCCATTGTCTACAGCCAAGCGCTACGATATAACCGCATTTGCTCCAACCCCTCAGACAGAGACAAACACCTACAAGATCTCTATCATGCATTCCTACAACTACAATACCCACCTGCTGAAGTGAAGAAACAGATTGACAGAGCCAGAAGAATACCCAGAAGTCACCTACTACAGGACAGGCCCAACAAAGAAAACAACAGAACGCCACTAGCCATCACCTTCAGCCCCCAACTAAAACCTCTCCAACGCATCATCAAGGATCTACAACCTATCCTGAAGGACGAGCCATCACTCTCACAGATCTTGGGAGACAGACCAGTCCTTGCTTACAGACAGCCCCCCAATCTGAAGCAAATACTCACCAGCAACCACACACCACACAACAGAACCACTAACCCAGGAACCTATCCTTGCAACAAAGCCCGTTGCCAACTCTGTCCACATATCTATTCAGGGGATCCCATCATAGGGCCTAATCACATCAGCCACACTATCAGAGGCTCGTTCACCTGCGCATCTACCAATGTGATATATGCCATCGTGTGCCAGCAATGCCCCTCTGCCATGTACATTGGCCAAACTGGACAGTCTCTACGTAAAAGAATGAATGGACACAAATCAGACGTCAAGAATTATAACATTCAAAAACCAGTTGGAGAACACTTCAATCTCTCTGGTCACTCGATCACAGACCTGAGAGTGGCTATACTTCAACAAAAAAGCTTCAAAAACAGACTCCAACGAGAGACTGCTGAATTGGAATTAATTTGCAAACTGGATACAATTAACTTAGGCTTGAATAGAGACTAGGAATGGATGAGTCATTACACAAAGTAAAACTATTTCCCCATGGTATTTCTCCCTCCCACCCCCCCCACCCCCCACTGTTCCTCTGATATTCTTGTTAACTGCTGGAATTAGCCTACCTTGCTTGTCACCATGAAAGGTTTTCCTCCTTTCCCCCCCCTGCTGCTGGTGATGGCTTATCTTAAGTGATCACTCTCCTTACAGTGTGTATGATAAACCCATTGTTTCATGTTCTGTGTGTGTGTGTGTGTGTGTGTGTGTGTGTGTGTGTATATATATAAATCTGTCCTCTGCTTTTTCCACCAAATGCATCCGATGAAGTGAGCTGTAGCTCACGAAAGCTTATGCTCTAATAAATTTGTTAGTCTCTAAGGTGCCACGGGTACTCCTTTTCTTTTTGCGAATACAGACTAACACGGCTGCTACTCTGAAACCAAACAAACCAACAACCCTCCCTCTGCACACAAAACAACAACAACAAAACTGTAGAAGCATGACAGGGCTTCCCTCACCTGTGTTTGAAACTGGTTAAAAAAATCTAAATGTGGCAGCTGTGCTTTATATACAGTGGGACAAATTCTACTATCAATTGCATCTATGCAACCTTTATTGTACTCAAAGGGATTGCCTATTTTTTAACAATAAACAGAACTGGGTTCATTAAACTCTATTTTGGTGAGTATGGAAGAGAACTGTAATGACTCTATTAGAGGAACTTTGAAACAACTGGGAGTGCATTAAACAGATTCAACAACAGGAGAGAGTTTCTATACGTGTTCTGTTGGTGAAAGTTCAGGGCCAACCAAAGACAGCTGAGGTAGCAATTTTGTGAGCAATACCTCTTTACTGGCAGGTAGTCAGGAGGACTTCCCACCTTGAATGATTTCACAGCCAATCATCTATGGGAAAATGAAATGTATGAGGAAACTCGCTAAAGCAATAACTATAAATGCCACAATCCTACCCTTCTTACCAATGCACAGTTCCCTTTAAGTGAAAGAGTTGTGGCTGAGTTCAGCAGTAGGATTAGCCCTAAAGAACCATACTTAGACCTGGGAAGAAGGCTTTTCTCTCCCCACGTCTGCAAGTTGTGGTTTAGGATATTTCTTGGTGAGTTTTAGGGGTTGTTTTGTTTTTGTAAAGTACATACATTTTACTATATGGTAAGTAACTTTTGTTTTTTGTTTCACAATTTTAGCTTAGCCCCGATGTTCTTCATTTAGGAGTGTTATGTGCTTGTAGTTAGACTACATTACACATAACAATCTGGCATATGAAACTGACAAAATGTCATTCCCCCCTGAAGTTTTCAAGAGGAGAACGTTTATCTTTAGCAGAGGGGGGAAAACATTATAATTTCCTGCTGTGATCCCCAGCTGTTTATAGACAACATTTTAAATATGAACTGCATATTCTGTACTTGCCACAATAGTCTCTTTTGAGATATGTGGTATCTATACTTATTGTAACATTTGTTACTAATCTAAATACAAATATTAGAGATGTATGGTAGGTCATGTTTCCTTGTTGCTTTGTATGGCTGATGTAGGATTATAATACAGTCTGGGTTAACCCAAAAGCAAAGAAGGCCAGGGCTCCTAAAGTAGGCGGGAGGGAATCTAGCCTAAGGGAGAGCCAATCTTGGAGTTAAGTGCCAAATACACCAGGTTTTTCCATTCCTGTTTTACTCGTGTCAGGTTCCTACTTTATATATGACATTACGGTAGCTCTGTTTAGCACAGCATCCCATCCTCCCCCTTACCCCCCCCCCCCGCCCCTCACCCCAAGGTAGCAGAGAATAATGCATTGGTTATGGAAACAGCACTTCTTGGCTTGTGATCAGCCTGAAGGCATTGTCAGAGTGACAGTGAGAACTGAAATGCCCATTATGTAGGGGACAGATTATATGGGCAGGGAAGGAGAGTAAATGGAACCCTTGCCTTGAAATGCAAAAGGGGACACTTGGAATAGGTAGTAGATGTCCACTCTCAGGTGTTCTAAACATTCAGTGGCTCTTTTGTCATTTGAATATTACAAGACAAAAAACCAACAGCTGTCTCCTGGAAATGGCGGGTTTTTATTTCTAAAGCCTCAGAACCCCATTTACCTTTAATATTTTTGTCAAAGATCTTAGAAGAAAAAGCACACAGAATAATTCCAATAATACCTGTCTTACAGGTTCCTTTTTAAAACATCTTGAGCTCCATATGTACTGTCTGAACATCCTACAGCAGAATTACCTATTCTCCTCTTTCTTCCTCTCACTGCTGGGCTCTTATTTCTCTTCACTTTGCTAAGCTTATCCCAGATTCCCCCTTGCATCTTCTCTTTCCATTGCCACCTGTCATCTAGTTTCAACTTGCAGGAAAGTGCCATCCCTGACAGAACACTTGAACGCTGCCCTAAGTGTCTGCCCCCTGTAGACAGTTAATTTAAAGCAGTATCTCCAACATCTTCTTCCCAGTTTTAATAAAGAAAGAGGAGGCGGCTACTCAGTCACCTAAGGGATCCTTAGCTGTGCTACATAAAGTGGCACTATATGAAATCAGTTGTGATGCATGGGATGTAAATTGGCATGGTTTTTAGCCCAATATGTTTGAAAGGAATCTGCAAAATCCAACAGTATATGAATTGTTTTGTGTTTTCTTGATCTGATTTCATAAGGTGTAACTCAGCACAGATTTGGCCCTATTTGATATGACCTTACTAGACATGTTTTATGCTGACTGCAATTTAAAGGACAATAATGTAGGAGGATGTTGTTCTATGAAAACAGACACCAGTGTTTAGAATCCTGCAATAAATTTTCCTTATGGTTATTTATATTCTACATATGGACCATCAAACACCTTCTGCTGATTCTCATATTAGGAAAGATATGATTTAAGGATAGGAAGGGAAAAACAAATCAAGAAAAATGTATGGTGGTAATTTTATTTAAATTCCCATTTTAAAAATATTTTGACTATTGGATAGCTAGAGTATAACTCCATTATAATACACTACATGAGGGCCAGATTGCTACACAATGCAATGGATTATGCTATAACACAAAATGCACTATAACACAACTCCTTCCCCCCCCCCCCCTTTATTTCTCATCAGTTAAATTTCCAGTGCCTTAATCTTGAGTTTCTTCCTTTGAATTCAGCTTGGTTCTTTGTTTGTCTGGGCCAGTATTAGGCAGAGGCCCAGACATTGACTAATAGTCAAGTTCACACTTGGTATGGCTGAATATAAGAGAGAGAAAGATCTCTAGGCCATCTTTCCACTCCCTGTAGCCATTGGGATTCAGTGCAGCCCTGAGCATTATTTAGAGTAGAATAGGTTCTAAGGACAACTCCAAGTTACACTGACTGATGTGGTTCCATTCCAGTTAAGAATTGAGAAGCTCTGCCCCTGGTACATTTCCTCTCTGTTCCCTGCTCTGGAGAGCAAGCACCATCAAACTGAAGATCTGACCCATACTGTGTAAACATTAATATAAACAGAGCCATAGCAAAGGCTATATTTGTCCAGGTCTCTGAAGGAAGTCAGTGTATATTTTCTTTTGTCTTTGTCTGATTTTGTGTCCTCTCCTTAATGGCCATCTCAAGACTTTGTACCATTTAGGAAAAAGTTTTCATGTGCCACAGCAAACCAAGATCAAGAATTTGTTATCAAGTACTCCAAATCCTGAAAATAATTCCTGTAGTCCATGGCACCAAAGTCCACTTGTCTCCACAAAAGTGCAGAGGCGAATTCTAAACCCTGTCAGTAGATGCAGTAAGAAGACAACCATGCCACTGACCCTCATTTTAACTTGGGTCATTCCTCACAGCACTAAGGTTTAGGGGCCAATTCTTTCCTCCGTTACAAGGACACAATCGCTATTGACATTAGGTGGGAGTTGCACTGTATAACAGGTGGACCCTGCAAACTTTATTTCGTAATCCCTTACTCACCTGAGCAGCATTGCTGATGGCTGTCGGGCAGCTCAGATGTGTAAGGACTTGACATTGCAAGATGCTGAGTACTCTGGCCCTGATCCAACACAGCATTTAAGCTCATGATTAACTTCAAGCAGAGGAGTACTTTCAACATGTATTTAAGTGCTGTGCTGGATGAGGGCCATGTGCATTTACAGGGTTGGGCTCAAACTTGAACCATACAAACATAAGAATGAAGTGACAATTGAAGGACAGGAGAGAGTATCAATGAGGAGGTAAAGGGATAATTGGCATTATCACACTATTTCAAAAGTCTTTGAGGACTTTTCATTAAATCCTCATGATTTCTGAATCCAGAAGCACCCTCAAAAGTTTATTTTTAATTTCCGAACTATTTCATTGTTCTCTAATGCTACATAACACTCCATCTCTAAAGTCAATGGAATAAACTAGAAACAATAACAGACAGAATCAAAATAAAGATCCACATTCATTACTCAGAGCCAGATTAATGAAAGAAATTGTGTGTTTGTAAGATTTAAACAAGTGAACAGTGTCTATTTGCTATTATCTGCATAAATCATTCTAGTTATAATTATTGAATATCTCTGTCTATACAAAGTTGGAACTTACTGTATAAAGCTATTTCAAAACAGTGCATATGCAGTGATCTACAAATATACAGTACAAAAGCTCTAATTAATTTTGATTAGACCCTTTTGCTGAAATGCAGACATAGATAATACACAGAAATCCATCTATTTGATGAACTTCCACAAAAGAATATTTCTTAGTGATTATGCAGTGCTGCATTTCATTTGGAAATCATGAGTCGGGTCTACACTAGCCTTTAGGAGGAAATTTGCACCATTTTATTATCCTTGACATCAATCCACCAATCATAGCAACGGTAGGAGTGTTAGTGTAAACAGACTGCTAGTGTCTTTAATAGTCAGGTACCCCTGCTCTGAGCAGGTCTAGACATACTGTCTACATCGCCCACCTGCCATTGCTGTCACCATGCTGATGGGGCAAGAGTGGGGAATTTCCAAAAGAAGTTTAGAGTAGGCAAGAGTTCAGAGAACAGTACAAATGTTAATTAGCTATACCTAAAATAGATTTACTCCTTCTCACCTTATATTCTTCTCCTGTAACGAGAGGTGTGGGCCAAAAGGACTTTGACAATCAGGCACACACATGGCATAAGTATGGGGCTGAGGGGTGTGTCAGGTAACTTCTCATGGCTCTTTAATTCTCTTCCTGTCCTCAGGAGCAGCTCTAATAATGTGCTATCAGCGACTTGATTAAACTCAGGGCACCCCTGGCTCTGACCACATAGGCTCCACATCCTGATCTTCTTCTGCCTGCTTCTGACACAGGGTATGTGTCCTCATGGCTATTTTAGCGAGCAAGCTAGAGTAAGGTTACATCTACAAGAGCTGCAAATGACACTCTCAATTGCAGTGTAGGTGTAGCCTATGAGAGGAAGAATGCACCCAGTCTTTGCACCGCCAACATAAAAGCTGGGTAGTAAATCTACCCCATTGCCTTTTTGCTAGTTGGTTAGGCATTATTTTCATTCTTGTTTGGTTTAGTGGTGGGTTTTTGTTTTTTGTATTGTTTTTTTTACCCCCTAGTGGGGTTTCAGATTTTTAAAGTGAACATATTGTGACGTAATCCTTTTATATTTAATATAATCACTGACAACTATTCCTCTTGTTTTCATTTGTACCAACTAAGCTCAGCACTTCCTGCTATAAGTACTACTGTCAGAGAACAAAGTTCTACAAAGAAAAGGAGGCTGAAAGTAGAACAATAACACCAGCTGCATTGTGCCTTTGTTGCATTATCCAATAGACCCTTGATGAATGTCTTTAGAACAATGCTGATCCCCCAGTATAGATGATATTCTATAACAAGGAAAGAAGAAGAGCTTTGAATCATCAGCTGGTGTAAACACTTTGCAAAACATCCTTTTCTCCTCTCTACTCTGCGCCCCCCCCCCACTTTCCGCCGCTTGGTGATGCTGAATAGAGCAGCTGAATCCCCATCGAATAACTTTAGCACATCATTTTGGTCTCAGCAGCAAGGATGGCAGTCGGACCCTTTTAAAACTTAACTCAGTGGCTTCTGCAAGACAAGGTTCAGCGTAGGTAAAGCAGAATCGAGCACTGAGATTTTACAGTGAACTGCATTGCTTTCAATCTTAAATGCAGTGGGTACTGGAATAAGTTTGTAGGTATAAAAAAACCCACTGCATATTTCAGTCTTTCTGATCAGATAGGTAAGGCCCTACCAATTTCATGGCTGTGAAAAATGTGTCACGGACCATGAAATAAGCCCTTCCCTGCAAAATCTGATTTTCCCTCTTGTTGCTGGGAGTGCTCCAGCCGGGGGCTCCTAGCTGTGAGTGCCTGTTGGGCTGGAGACAGCTGAATGAGGGTCTTTCCCTTGCATGGCATTTGTGGGGACGGGGGCAGGAAAGAGGTCAGACCCACTTCCGGGTACCTCTTGATTTGGGACCCCCATAGTTACAAAACCATGAAATTTCAGACGTAAACAGATGCAAACGTGAAATTGACCAAGTTAAAAACTCTATGGCTATGAAATTGGTCAAAATAGACTGTGAATTTGGTAGGGCCCTACAGACAGGCCACAGATAAGTGAGAATGATTTAGTGAATGAAAGCACTAGTTGTAGTGAATAAATGAGTTGGTGTCGCAACCAAAACAATGCCACTTCCAAGAAAAATTGAAGTAGTCCTCCAGTCACTGTCTTTCTGTAAGCCTAATCTCGTTTCACATAGTGACTGTGTGTTGTTTGAAAAGAGAATTGTTCCTGTGATTTTGTTAAACTACTCCACTATATGCAGACATGGAAATATTAAATCTGAGCAAGTATATTAAAAAGATTTGCTGATATTCATGCTTCCTTGCCACTGAAATATTCAATCTCTCTGATCACTCGATTACAGACCTAAAAGTTGCAATTCTTCAACAAAAAAACTTCAAAAACAGACTCCAATGAGAGACTGCTGAATTGGAATTAATTTGTAAACTGGACACCATTACATTAGGCTTGAATAAAGACTGGGAGTGGATGTGTCATTACACATACTAAACTATTTCCCCATGTTTATTTCCTCCCCCTCCGCCATTCATCACATGTTCTTGTCAACTGCTGGAAATGGCCCCACCTTGATTATCGCTACAAATGGTTTTTTTTTTTTTTTTATCTCTCCTGCTGGTAATAGCTCACCTTACCTGATCACTCTCATTACAGTGTGTAATGTAACACCCATTGTTTCATGTTCTCTGTGTATATAAAATCTCCCCACTGTATTTTCCACTGCATGCATCCGATGAAGTGAGCTGTAGCTCACAAAAGCTTATGCTCAAATAAATTTGTTAGTCTCTAAGGTGCCACAAGTACTCCTTTTCTTTTTGCTGATACAGACTAACATGGCTGCTGCTCTGAAAACTGAAATATTTGTGCACTTTGTATGTGCTGATTTATGATGGGCTGTGAAGTAACAAGTTGAGCAGCACCTTATAAGACACATTTATTTGCATCATTCAGATATTATCACACTTTTTATTTCAACCAAATACTTAGATTCATAAATATTTTATTCTTAAATAAGAAGAGAAGCATACAATTGTTGAAATGCCCTTAAACCATTAAAGTATACAGATTGTTTCAGATCCAGTTATTTTTCCCAAGTATGTGATTGTGTCTAATTTAGCACTTGGGATTGGTACTTATTGTCGCAATATTTCCAGTAATACAAGTAATGGGACCTGTTGGTTATATCAGGACAAAGTTGGTAGTAAGTTGACTATTGATCAATATGACATAAGTGGTGGGACATAAATAATAAAATGCAAACTAATGGCTGTACTAAATACCATTTAGGACTTTTAAAAAGAACTTAGAGAAATTCACAGAATTACTGCATTGTGTTCTAGCCTCTAAAAATCTAAATAGCTTAAAAGAACTATCTGCATTATCTTCAGAAAATGAGGTTATCTTTAATGTATACAGTCTAACTTTTTATAAATATTTCATAAGATCTAAAGCAATTTTGAATACTGGGAGACTTAGTCATCTTGGTCCATCAATGTACAGTCATTGATAGATGAAAGAATTAAAGAACTTCATACAGGTCTAAATCAGTACTCACTGTACAAAGGAATACTTATGACAATGATTTAGAATTGTGACACTGATGTGTTTATGTATTGTTCCAGGAAAAAAGTATAGGAACACGCACGTGAGAGGCGAGACCTAAATGGATATTAACTCAGTTCTAATACTAATACTTTCTGTTCTAGCGGAATGAAAAACCTAACTCTATATTTATTTTGGTTTTACCTCTTTCAGGCCTTTGTAATGCCAATTAACCTAGTACAAGAAATGATATATTCTACTTTCCTAAATAATCCCAAGAGTCAATGTTCTCTCTTTATTCAGAAAACTATCCAAATATGTTGAGTTTTCAGATCTCTCCTTGTTATAAATATTCCTTTGAGTTTGTCATTTCAAAATAAGTTCATATATTAAGACTCTAAATCATATTATGTTGCTACATGTTATATTTATTTGATGCCTGTTCTTTTCAGTTTAACTGAAGGAACATCTGGCTTTTTTTATCCACCAGTAGAGGCTCCAAAATGTACAAAAACCTGCTAGACAAAATACCTTTGTTGTGAATTCTGATTTAATAAATGTGCATTCTAGGGATAATTCATGGATTTCATAAATACATTCAATTATTTTTCAAACAACTCATGCTTCATTTTTGTCAAGAATTTCAATCAATGCCAACTGATCAGTTCTCATACTGCTAGTAGCCTTTTGTTTAATGAACATACATAGTGAACTTGTTCAGTCTTGGCCTATATAAATGTCACCTGTGTACCACTGACAATGTATGTAATATTCGATATGAGGTGCAAATATGGCTTATATCTGCCACTGAGTAGACTGTGGACACTCCCTCCGCCCCCCCCCCCAAAAAAGAAAAGTTCTCGGTAACACTTAAGCCAAAGAGACGGTGCCAAATTCTTCACTGAATCCAGTGGTGAAATTGTATTGATGCCTCAAAGGGCACTGATTAAATGAAGACACAATTTGGACCATTGTTGTCATTTGTCATCTTCAGTAACTTGCACCAACTCTTGACTTCTCATGTCACTTTCAGTAGATTTTTCTTTAGAGCATTAAACAGGATTTTTTTTCACAGTTTAAGTGTTCATCTACATTCTTACAATGGCACATAAACAAAGGGAAAGAGTAATACTTAATTCCATCAAGGGATTTAATAAGAAGATCATATTAGTGGCCTTTTCATGTTTAATCTCTGAAATAAAGAATATGTATCACAAAAATAAGAGATGCCGAATGGTTCGGACTTATATCTTAGACCTCCCATTTTATTTATGTTGGGAGGAAGTGGATAATACTAACCACATGTATATGTGAATTGTATATAAGACTTCGCGACATGATGGCATATTTAATCATTTACAGTGGTTTCCTTGGTTTAGAACATACTACTCCATTGGGATGGAGCATGGTCCAACAGATAAAAAACTGGCCTGGGAGTCAAGAAGCCTGTGTTCTGTTCTCAGCTCTACCACAGACTTTCTATATCACCTTGGGCAAGTCACTATACATTTGTCACAGACTGTACTGATCACTTTCATGCTTGCTCATGATTGTTTACTCACAATTGCTGTATCAATAAGTAAATCATCTCGGCACAAAACACCTCTTTTCTTTTCTTCTTCCTTGTCCACTTTTTTATTGACGGTGTAGAGAGTAAATAGACCCTGCCTCAAGGAGTATGCAATTTCTATTAAACAGAGAATGGAGATAGGGATCTTTATCTGGTCCCTATATGTATTGATTACATATTCCATAATTTCTGGATACATAATATGGTGTGGCAGTGATAGGTACCATACAAAAAGCCTAAGATAGATAATACTAATATGGTCTCAAGCGGCAGATTGCAAGATCAATGGAGCCATAATTAATATCCCCCAAGACAGATATGTGCTTAAAAGGCTAAAAGTGAAAGTAGGGGTAGGGAAGAAAGAGGGAGAGGGGACAACCATTTAGTTAAAATATAGAAAACTACACATTTGGGCGCCAGGAACCTGTGCTGGAGGAAAACCAATGTTTTGCACTGTAGGTAAGTGAGGTCATAATGTGGGCCCTTTTTTAAAACTCACTGGGATGGGCACTTGGTGAATAGCACTGTGTTTACATGGTGAATTTTATATTTCAGCTCTTCATAGGCGGAGGTGTCTGAAACAATATGAATAACATTTGAAGTATATTTTTATGCATTGACTTATATTTTTAAGTTATGTGAAAGGATAAAAGTGCAGTTTTTGTTAAGGTAGGTAAAGAGCAATAATATATTAGACTTTGTTAGATGGTTTGCTGGGTGCCTATGCCATATAATATAGAACACAAATGAGTTTAAGGCTAACTATTACCTACTTTCTTTTTTTGGTTAAGCAGCAGTATTGTAGCTAGCCTGTCAGGTGCTGCGGTGCTGAATGGAATTCGATGTTAGGACTCATCAGGGAGCCTCTTGCACTGTATAATGTGCAGATCAGGAATTTTTCACATCAGCAGTCTATCCATACCAAACACAAAAAAGATAGAATATTGCTGACTAGAATCTAGTAGGGGAGGGAAAGAAGGAATAGGAAGGAATAAGTATGAAATCGCATATGAAAGTATTTTTGAGGAGTGTAGTGAAGAGATACTGCTGTGATGTAGACTATCCAGGATAAGCATTTCATTTTAGGGGCAAATCATCCTTCACAACAGACACAAATATTAGAAAGTCTGAAATGGATGGCATGTCTGCTCCCCAATAGAATTACGACTGTGTGAGTTTTCATCCATTACCCTCACATTTTTTTGTAATATACGGGCACTAAAGATGGGAGAGTAATAAAGCAGATGAAACATTTGAGTATACAAATACCCACTGATGTGGACAGGACAACAAAATGAGGACAGACGCATGAAATTAAGTGGCAGGCCACAGCTCTTATTAAACTCTGGTGAGGGGCACTAGCTGCCCATCTCCCATACTCCTATACCAGGCATTTAACTGGTTCCAGTACTGGGGTTATAGGGCTCCTTATCATGTAATCCTAACTTGGGGTAGGCTCTTTTCAGCCTATGCCCAGGACTCAGCTTTGAGTTTTAGCATCTTCCCCCTGAGGGGACAGAGGGTTCAGAAGGGTGGGAATCTCAGCCTATGAGGACCACAAGGTCTCATCCTATCCCATGACCCCAAGGCCCATCACCAAAATCCCAGGTCTTTTACTTCGGAGTCCCATTCATTTTATTCTCTTAACCACACTGGAAACCAGCTGCAACCTGCAGTGAATAAACAGCCCAACTCAAGTACCTCAGTTAGGTACTAAATGCATTCCTACTTAAGCCACTGTGGCTTGAAGGCGATGTGTCTTGAAGTCAAAAAAATCCCCTGGTCTTCTGCCAATTGGCTAATTGGAGAAGAAATTCCTTTCTGATGTGTGAACAGCTAGACCTGAAGCATCTGTCAGGCTGGATTCCCATTCCTAGTTTGGGGTGGGTGGGGCTGGGCTTCTGAAATGGCACCATAAGAAACTCCACATGGCCCCCGCTCCATGTTAAATGCTGGGAGCTGGGGAATGCTTGCCAGTCAGCACTCTCCTCCCCCAGCTGGCCCCTGGGAGCCAGAGACTCCTGGGGGAAGCAGCTAACTAGTTTCCCTTTAGCAAGTGTCTCCCTCCCTTGCTGCTGGGACTGTTTCCGGTCATTGCTGGCTTCATCAAGTTCCCCCACTTGTTGAGGCAAGTTTGCATATGTGCTATCTAGTAAAATGACCAGATTGTAATCTCAATAAGGAAATTCAAATTTAAAAAAAAAATATACTACTCTATTGTAATGGTCGAATATAGCTATCCATTTATTGTGACCTGTAAAGTTTCAGATCCTTAAAATAAACTACTATAGTATTTCTTAGTATGGGTAGGTATCTATTAAGAATTTATCAAGAAATGGCCCAGTGACCTAACAATTACTCTTTAGCTTTTACATTTGCTGACTTACTTTAAGATATTACTAGTGATATTTAGACTTATTTCCAGAGTCACAATGGTTGTCTGAACCTTAGCTGAACTATTTGAACCTTCCTGACAATGCAAAATCGATTTAAAAAAAATTGACAGTTTTGTGTTTGTTTTTTTTTCCTCTTCAACTCAGGATGGAAATAGGAAAAGTGAGTTCACATGAAATAATAAAAAAGGAAGGGAAAGGAAAGGAAATGGTAATCCATATATTTTTTTAAAAAATCTTTAACAGAACTGACTTGAAATTCCTCCAACTATCTGTACTGGTTGAATCAGTCCTTATATATATCCTATTCTTTTATTTATATATAATTCAAAAAGCATAGCTAGTTAGAATAGATCATAGTAATATGGGCCATTATCTTGTAATAAGATCTGTGCAGGAATGCATGTGAACATATCTTGTTGCAGGATCAGGGCCATGGAGTTGAAATGAATTGCAAGGTTTTTTTGGACTACAAATAACTGTCAAATAAGTACCACTTTTTAAAGGATATCTGAAATTGGTTCTATATGCAATTTATGATTTATTGAAATATATTTGAGTCCAATATGACAAAAAACCCCTCCCTTGTGTGTGGTATTTTGAATTACATTGAAGTACATTGTGGAGTAGCAGTATGGGTTTGTCTTCTGTAAGATCTGTAACATGCAAGTGAAATGGACGCTGTATGTGCCCAAACTTTCAAAAGTGAAGCGCATCAAGCCTATTTATTCAGATTATGATGTGGCAGTACAGTTATGTTCAATTTGTCCAACTTTCCCTAAGAAAACATTATATTGAGTCATTTTTATCGATATGATAGATATGTAGTTGTTATAGGATTTCATCTTGTGCATCTTCTGAAGTCCTATGCATGTATGTACTGATAACAATCTTGGGATTCCTGCCACAAGAGTTGGCAATCTAGGTGACTGCTCTAAAAGCTTTGGCTTTGGTTTTGAACACTATTGTCCCTATATTAGGTTGGACAGCGTTTGGGCAAATAGACTGGCATTTAGCCATTAGGCACAGTACCTCTCCTAGTTCTGTTGAATTCACAGGTATGTTTAATATAGCTTGCCCTATTGGTTTTAAAATGGTTACGGAAATATGTATTTTACATGTACGGTATGATTCTACCATCTACAGCAGCTATATCAATTGTATCAATAAAGTAATATGCATATGAACTACAATCATATCTAAATGAAATAAAAATTATACCTTAAAACATATGATGTTTTATTGGTATTGATAAATGAACCACAAATGTGTCATACCATAAACTAACTTTGTCTTTCTGGCTTGTAATGAGCTCATTAGTAAAGTATAATAATTAGAAGGAATTGATATTACACTTGTGAAAAACATTCAAATAAATAAGACTGCAATCTTTCAGAATATAGACAGATTTTTTCTTTACATATAATAATCTGTTTGATTCTCACCAACCTATTCCTCATTAACAGATATGCCTTAAGTCTGAGAAATGAAAAATATACTTAAGTGAAATGTTGATAAGGAATTAAACTGGTTGGTGCAAATATGGTAGTTGTACAGAAATAAATCTTAGCTCTTTTTAGTAAGCTAATTTTTACATGTAGGTTACTTTAGTAATGTGGCAAGTATGAAAAATTGGTTATGGGAATAGTATAATCATTTTGGGGAATATAATATAGAGTTTGTGTATTGGCTATATGCTACTAGGTAACTGCTGCATTCTGGGTAAGAAAAAAAGAAAAGAAAAGACACTGTACATTTTTTACTTAAGCAGCACTTACTAGACAGAATCAATTAAAAATTGACTTCAAGCTCTGTTTTAGACATAGTTTAATTCATGTCGGAGTGCTTTAAAACCCCAGTTTATAAATAATTAAAACACTTAGACCTCAGGTATGCCACAATGTATCTACCATGATATCCATTTGACAGTTCACAGTTGTATTGACAGGGTGGAATACTTTGAGATGGGTAAATATCAAATGGCCTCCCATCAGTTATGCTGCTTCATAATGGAAAAATGAAACTTTAATATAACTTTGTTTGTATATGTAAGATAACCTTGGCCAATCACCACTAATTGGCTTGCTTACTGTGAGATGTGATACTGAATCAAGTGCATCATAGGACATAAAATGTCATTGCTATTACTTTGGGACCATTCACAATTAACATTAACACTGGCTTGGATTCATCACCTGAAATAACTATAATTATAGGCTGATAGGTGTAATCCTTGCTTGCTATGCCGTTTTACAATGAGGAAAAATAATATAATTGTCTGAAAGAAAAGAATCCTCATCATATTGTGTTCAGTTCAGAATTTCTGTTAAACAATGAATATCCTAGAACCACAGAAATGTATGGCTGGAAGGGACCTCAGGAGGGCACCCAGTCCATCTTTCCATGCACAGGTGGCACCAAGTATACCATACCTGATGGGTGTCTGCCTAATCTTTTCTTAAAAAACTCCAAGGATGGGAATGACCTCCCTTGGTAACCCATTCCTATACTTACCTATCCTTAGAGTTACATAAACACTGTGGTCTGAAATCTTAGCATGTAGGGAGACTTCTATTGTCCCCTGTTGGTGAAGTGAGAAGATTGGCCAGAGCTGCTTGAGAACCGCAGATGGAAGAGGCTCCAGTGCGGACGGAACTCTGTCAGCGTATTTTGGAGTGCAAAGGGAATTGATGGACTGGCTGAGGCATCATTTGCATTTTAGATAGTTGACCGTTTGGGGCACTTTTTTGTTAAAAGGCAGTTGAATTTTTGAGGTTGGGGGCAATAAATTGCTGTTGACCGTTGTTGGGAAATACAAAAGCAAGACACTGACATGGAATATACCTGGGATCGCCCTGACAGAGGCTGCTGTCAGGCACAGTTGGGTAAAGGAATGTGGGCAGAGCTAAGAGGGGAAAGAGGTAAATATCTTCTAGGGCCTCTCTGGAGGTGAAGTCTCAGTTAAGCGATTTGCTGCTACTGAGTTCACTGTAAAGAGCTGAGCTGAGACTACTGCAAAACAGCAAATCGTGCACAATGGTAGCAACTCTGAGGCGATGGACAGCATAGAGGAGCAGTGACAGAGTGGCAGTGGCTGATGCAGAGCTAGGCAGCCTAGGCTGAAGCCACAGAGAGATCAGCAGCTTACCTAAGAGACTCTGGTGTAGGCCACCCTACCCAGCAATTAAAGCTGAAATTATCCTGGCTGACCCAGAAGGTAGAGTGCCCACAGCATCCTAGTCAGCACTGGCCAATCAGCGTCCTTGGATGTCTCCAATGCAGGACAGCTAGTAGGGAGGAGGAAAGTGGCTATAATGTACCAGCTACTCTCAATTTCCAAGAGTACTGAGGCTGGGACTATTATGTCCCCATGTGGGTTGGGAGTCTTATATCAAATACTTTAATGGATTCATCACTGTTTTTTCCAAATTCATTCTCTTGTCCCCCCTTTCTCCCTCCCCAATAGCATTCTCTTTGTTTTCACCCCTGGATTCAGTGTTTGCCAAGTGGGGAAAGTATTGCCCATCAAGGGTGCCCAGGACAGCATATAGGGTTTCCCAGGTTTCTGGATGGAGGCTTGAGCCAGTGTCTTTAGAAGGACCCCTAGAAAATTGAACCGGTCCCTTTTTGCTGCCAACACCTTCAGAAATGTTAGTTTTAAAGGTTTTCCTAATATTTAACCTAAATCTCCCTTGCTGAAAATTAAGCTCATTACTATTTTCCCCACCGTCAGGGGACCTGGGCAACAGTTGATTCACTGTTGTTTTCCATAATAGCCCTTAACATATTTGGTCTGAACACTAGTATGGGGTCTCCCTTCAGTCTTATTTTCTCAAGACTAAACATGCCCTGTTGTTTTTCCCTCATAAATCAGGTTTTCTAAACCTTGTATCATTGTTGTTGCTCTCCTCTGAATTCTCCCCAATTTCTCCACATCTTCCTTAAAGTGTGGCATCCAAAACTAGACAAGTACTTCAACTGAGGTCTCACCTCGGCCAAGTAGAGTAGATTAATTACCTCCAGTCATGTGTTACATAGGACACCACAGAACCTTAGCCTTGTTGATTCATATTCAAACTGTGCTCCTCTGTAACCTCCAGATCCTTTTCAGTAGTATCACTACCTACCCAGTTTGATTTTTTTTCCCCTTCCTGATTGTAGTACTTATCTTGCTTGAATTTCATCATGTTGATTCAGACCAAATCTCCTATTTATCAGGGTTCTTTTTAGTGCTGATCTTTTCTTCCAAAGTACATGCAACTGCACCCAGCGTCATGTCATCCCACATCTTATTAGTGTACCCTCCACTCCATTATCCAAGTGTTAATGAAAATATTTAATACCAGATCAAGGACGACACCTTCTGGGGGTTCCTATTATATATATCCTCCCAGTTTGTCAATGAACCATTAATCACTACTCTTTGAGTAAGTTGTTTTTTCAAACAGTTGTGCACCTACTTTATAGTAATTTCATGACCACATTTGTCGACCATCCTTCTTCAAAGGACTTTAGCAAAAAACTTTGGAGTGTCAGAATAGTGTAAAACAGGTTTTCCAGATATCTCTTATTCCAAAAACTATACTTTGCAGAATGATTTTAAAAAAGGTGTATGTGTGTGTGAGAGAGAGATTAAGGATGAATTCATGCATGGATATGGGGAGGAGTGTGCAAGAGTAGGCAATAAATCAGGAGAGATTAACATTAAACTAAGTTCTGGGAAAGGTACTAAATATATAATATACAAACATTGATGTCATATAGTTCCACATTTGACCCTCAGGTTGGCTATGTTACCCCCTAGAAGAATGGTGGTGGTATAAATAAAGTTTATTATATCATCTACTTCTTTCCCTCTACTCATAAAATCATAGAGATTAGATGTATCAGGTCACTTGGTCCCCCCTAGACCATTGTGGGATTGCTTTCTATGGTATCTTCTCAAGAGCTAGGTTCTATTTAGTTTTCAGTTGGTGGCCCATCTCCATGCTCATCCAGGACAGTAAGGTGCTCCTGTGAGGTGGAGTTGGGGATTGGGTAGAGCCTTCACTCTGTCCCAGAGCACTCAGAGTAGAACAGTTGCGCTGGCACACTGGTGTATGTATGTTGTGTCAGGTGTAGGAATGGCATAGGATGTCTCTCCCTGGAGCAGAGGGATACCAAGAGTCAAATTGTGATTCTAGGTCACATCCTGCTTCCTGGGCTGCTCTTGGCATGTCGTAGTGCATGGAACACTTGTGGCAAACACTTCCTTGCATGGAATTTGGGCAAAGCCACAACTGAGCCCACAATTAGGATGTTTTTCTCCAATATGTAGCATAAAGTTACCTTTTCTTCCATTTCCCTTCTGCTTCTGTTTGCAGGCCAAGTACATTTCATGAAAAATACCATTCTCAATCAGAATACGTGCAAGTTCTAGGAAAAAATATTTCAATTTACAAAAGAGGAATAAGGGAATGATTCCATAAACAGCAACTGTAACACCATCACTACTACAAACTGTTAGTGCATATGGATAGCTTAGCTTTTGTCGTCAGCCCAGAATGGGACAGCACTATCAAGGCAGATTCAGTCTAAATCTATAATGGTAAAATTGGTCTAAGATGTAACCCTTTAATATGCTTGGAAATGAGAAGTTGTCTGAGTGTTGCTAGGTTTGGTAACATTTGCTAATGAAAGAATGCTGGTTAGTGCTGTTAGTAGAATTATCACTGACTAATAGACCTGCTCTATAAAAGACAATAAATGCCTCAAATTTTATGAAAAATAATCTGGGGGGGGGGAAGGCAGCACTATACTTCTGACTGAAGTACCCCTTGGAGGATGAAGCAGAAAAGGAAGGGAATAATTATGTTTACATGATTGGGACAAATTCTTCATCAGCTGCATACACGGTAAATGTTGAACGGAGGGATTCCACTAAAAATATCAAGTGCATAAAATTAATAAATGTACAGTATTAACAGAAATCAGAGTTTGGTCCCTAACAAGAGTTCTGTCCTCCTTTATTCCAATGCAACCAATTTGATTTCAAAATTTGGGTTGTTAAATACCGATAGCCCTCATGAATTTTTAAAAAGAAAGCATTGTCTTTGAGGAAGGGCATAACAGAAGATCTTCTGTATGCTAATGGTTAGTAATTTGTATCTTAAGGTATAAATAAGTAAATAGACAGCCTTTTTCACTCATTAACTGCTTTCTTAACTCACTTTTTTTTAGTTAAAGGTCTTATTTTGAATGTTAGTACCTCATCTTGGCACTTTTGTTGGAAAAAGGCAAGGATCACCTTGAATTAGCATGTTTAATTATCATATTTCTGTTTACTCCTTGCTCCTCTTGCTATAATCATATTTAGCAACTTTAGTAACTGAGGATCAGATTGTGTCAGAGAACATCTATGGGGGTATATCCTATAAAAAATTTCTGCTGGCTGGAGTAGAAAATCAATAAGATTATCAAACACTGGCATACTCATAGAACCATGGGTTCAGTGGGTATTCTGTTATGATCACCATCCTTTGCAATAAATCTAGGGCATAATGCCTTTCAGGAGCAGTATTTTCCAATCAGCAACATTGAAGTATTGCATATAAACAGATACTTTTGTGTTTGTTTGGTGCTCTACCCCTAGATTTTCAGATCTGTAAAGGCCAATGTTCAGTTTAATAGTTAATAAATTCTCTGGTTGGTAGCCAAATTTGTTCAATTATCTCAATTACTCTTCAGCTAATTTTATTTTTTCTTGCCATTGATCCATGTCGCATTTGAATAAAAATCATTCTGCTCAAATTCACTGCTCTTCAGATACATATTTGAAAGCAGCAATGGACACATTTTATATCAATATGAATAGGAACCATAGAGAGGCCAACTGGGTAGCAAAAAAACAAATCCAAAAAACACATCAGTGGTTCATTATATGACCAGATAATTTGTCAGAGGAATTCAGTAGATGTGACCAGAATAGAAAATCAACATTTAATAAAAAGACAGCCTGTTTCAGTGCCCCCCTTCCTGATTTTCATAGCATGATGAAAAGAATCTATAAGATAATGAAATGCTTCTGGTTTCAACTAGCTTAATAATGATGGAATAAACAATGCCATAATATTTAGGCAATGGTGAACTAGTTGAAATGGTGTATCAGTGCTTTTAACCGCAGTGCACAGAATTACTTGTAAGAGCTGTGACGGGGCAAGGCCAGATGGCTATGGAAGAGTAGTCTTATTGGGAACCGGGAAGTGGGCGGGCGAAGCTAAAGGATCCCCCGCAGCCTAAAAGGGGGATCCACAGAACCTAGATTCCAAATAATTCCGGGGGACAACTAATGAAATAACAGGGACAGGAGTGCGGTCAGAGGGTCAAATGAAGGGAACCAGACGGGGACACCAAGCAGAGAACCCCGGACAGCACCCACTGCTCCTCAAAGGCATCAAGGGAGTCAGAGGACGCCGCCCAGAGGAACTCTGCCCGGATACGTGAACGGACAGAGGATCGGAAATAGGCCCCATGGTCACAGGAGACTCCATCGGCCAACCTCCTCACTCTGGTTTTGTAGATGGCCATTTTAGCTAGGGCCAGGAGGAGGTTGACCAGGAGATCCCGTGACTTTGTGGGGCCACGGATAGGGAGTGCATAAATGAGAAGGTGAGGGGAGAAGTGCAACCAAAAACGTACTAAAATATTGGTGAGGAGCCGGAATAGGGGCTGCAGCCTGGCACACTCCAGGTATACATGTGCCAGGGTATCCCTCACGCCGCAAAAGGGGCAGGTGTCTGGGATTGAAGTGAACCGCGCCAAGTACATGCCCGTGCTCACAGCTCCGTGAAGGAGCCGCCAACTGACATCCCCGGCGGGCCTTGGGACTAAGGTGGAATATAGGCTGGCCCACCGGGGCTCCTCACCCTCCAAAGGTGGCAGGAGGTCCCGCCATTTTGTATCGGGGGTGGAGCACGAGTGTGTAGAAATGTCTTCTTGGCGCGGTTTGAAAGCAGACCGGCTGTGTCTTGTGCAGCCGGCGTCTAGTGAAGGGGTGAAGGGGTCGGTTGGGTCCATGGGGCAGGGGTCCAATTAAAAGGTCCGGCGGGCCTGGGGTAAGGAGTGGGCGGGGCGTGCCCTCGTGCAGGACCAGGTAGAGATAAACCCGAGCAGCGGGCGGCAAAGCGGCCTTCACCTCCTGAAGTATGCGCCGGGGAGTACAAGGTCTGGAAAGCCCCATGCGCTGATCAAAGGTCAGGGGATCCAGCTAGTCTCCCCGGTCATAGTCCAGGAGGTCTCCGACTCTTGTGACCTCTGCCAGGACCAACCTCTGGCGCACCGAGCGGGACTCCGCCACCTGCACACGGAGCTGGGGGTTGTATAGCAGGGGCTCCGTGAGGAGATCTGCCCCCTCGGTGGCCGCCACGGACCTGGTCATTGTAAAGAGTTTCCAGGTTCGGAGGAGGTCCTGATAGAAGAGTGGCAGCCCGGAGAGGTCTCGCGGAAGACCTCTCGGATGGAGATAAAGGAGCTGCCGGTCGTATCGGAGCCCTCGGAAGCGGCTCAGGAAGGCGTGCGCCAGTATGCTCCACACCGGACTACCTGCACCATAAAGGAGCCTCTGCAGGGTCTGGAGGCGGAAGACATGGACCTGAGTGAGCAGACATTTTAGGCCATGCCCTCCCTCCTCCAGAGCTAGATGGAGAACCCCTGCAGGGACCCAGTGCAGTCATGACCAAAAGAAATCCGGAATCGATGTCCGGAGGTTGGCCAGGAAACCCGGGGCTGGGACCAGGGTGTTGAGCCGGTACCAGAGCATGGACAGGACTAGTTGATTAAGCACCAGCTTAATCGAAGGGAGAGGCACCGGAGTAGTCCTGTCCATTTCCGGAGCCCCTCTATCACCCCGCCCTCTAAATTCTGCCAGTTGTCCGGTGGAGAGGGATGCGTGGCAGAAAGGTAAACGCCCAGATAGAGCAGCGGACCTGTGCTCCACCGGATGGCCTGAAGCGTGGGTGGGAGGGAGCTCGCCTGCCGCCAGTCCCCTACCACCAAGCCAGAGCTCTTGACCCAGTTGACCCGCGCGGAGGAGGCTGCCGAATAGATGGCCCGGCAAGCCTCCACCCGCGCCAAGTCGCCCGGGTCCTGGACCATGAGGAGCACGTCATCAGCGTACGCCGACAGGACCAGCCGCAGCTCCGGCTCCCGCAGCACCAACCCTGTCAACCTCCTTCGGAGGAGACAGAGGAAGGGCTCGATCACCAGAGCGTACAGCTGGCCCGAGAGGGGGCACCCCTGCCATACTCCTCGCCCAAAGCTGACCGGTTCGGTCAGGGTCCAGTTGAGCCTGACCAGACACTCTACGGAAGCGTACAGCACCCGGAGAAAATTCACAAACCTCGGTCCAAAGCCAAACGCCTGCAGAGTGCTCAGGAGATACCCGTGATCCACCCTGTCGAACGCCTTCTCCTGATCTAAGGACAGGAGGGCGAATGACAGACCATCCCTACACCCAAGTTCCAATAGGTCCCGGACCAGATATAGGTTGTCGAAGATGCTGCGGCCCGGGACGGCGTAGGTCTGGTGTGGGTGGACCACGTCCGCCAGCACGGACCCTAGCCGCAGCGAGATGGCTTTTGCCACGACTTCGTAGTCCGTGCTGAGGAGCGAGATGGGACGCCTGTTTCGTAAATCGCGGAGGTCCCCCTTCTTCGGCAATAAGGCGAGCATGGCTCACCTGCACGAAAGAGGGAGGACCCCGCTCTGCAAAGACTCGGGCCAGATGGTGACTAGGTCTGGGCCCAGGACATCCCAGAACATGCGGTAGAACTCCATGGTCAGGCCGTCCATGCCCGGAGATTTATTGGTGGGCATGCGATGGAGGGCTTCCGAGAACTCGGCCAGAGTGAGAGGCAGTTCTAGCCGGTCTCGGTCGCCCACGCTGATCGTCGGGAGCTCCTCCCAAAGCACTCTGCAAGCGTTAGGATCGGTCGGATCTGGGGAGAAAAGGCTTGCGTAGAAGGCTCTCGCCCTCCCGCACACCTCCACCGGATCCGTGCGGGGGGTGCCATCTTCTGCCAGTAGGCAGATGATATGTTTCTTAGCCCCTCCTCTTTTTCTCCAGGGCGTAGAAGAAGCGGGAGCCACGATCCATCTCCCGAAGGAGACGGATGCGGGATCGAACAAAGGCACCCCGGGCCCGATGGTTCTCGCGGGTCCGGAGCTCCTCCCGCTTCTCCGGGCATGCTCCGCAGAGGGGTGGATCCTCGGGGCTGGCAGCCAGATGCCTCTCCAGCTCTAAGACCTCCCGTTCCAACTGCTCTATCACCGCATCCCTCCGTCGGCTGGCGCCCTGGGTGTAGTCACGGCAGAAGAGCCGGGCGCGCACCTTCCCTAGGTCCCACCACTGCCGCGCCGAGGGAAAGGCACGCCGCTGCCCTCGCCAGGCCAGCCAGAACTACCAGAAGGACGCCACGAAGCCCGCATCCTCCAGCAAGCTGTTGTTAAAATGCCAATAGGCCGGCCCCGGCCTCTCCGCGCAGAGGGAGGCTGTCACGGTGGCTATATGATGGTCAGAAAATGGGGCCGGCCAGATGCTGGAGGAGTGGACTTGTGAAAGATGAAAGCGTGATAAATAAATGCGGTCCAACCGGGAGTGGCGTGACCGATGGGCCTCCACCCGGACAAAGGTGAACGTGGAAGTGTCATCCGGGTGGTGGTCGACTATCTCCTGGAGGACGGCGACGGTGGCCGGTCTCTGCTGGGTCCCCGAGCGGTCCCGCTCCTCAAGGGTGATGTTAAAGTCCCCTCCCAGGACCAGGCACTCCTGAGGATCCAAGGTGCCGAGGAAGGCGGACGCCTGCTGATAGAATTGCAGCCACTCCGGGCTCACTGCTGGGGCATAGATGTTGATGAGGTTGACTACGAGCCCCTCCATGCGGACCCGGAGGTGCAGCAGGCGACCCGGCACAGCCTCGGTGACCCCCAGCACCTCGGACCGTAGGTCGGGGGAGAACAGGGTCGCCACTCCAGCTGTACGAACTGTGAGGTGGCTAAAGTAGACCCTGCCCCCCAATCCAGCCGCCAGCTGTCTTCGGCGATGGATCCGTATGGGTCTCCTGCAGGAAAACCAAAGAGTACCTCCCCTCTCGAAGGAAGGAGAGCACCTGGGACCTGCGGAGACTCATCCTACAGCCATGGGTGTTCAATGTTGCGATGGTAAAGGGTGCCATGAGGAGGGCTGGGGGGGGATCCTCGCCGGCAGGGATGCTCGTGGCTCCCGGCTGACCGCGCAGCAGTCCGTGACCCACCCCATAGGTGAGTAAGGAGTCACGGATGAGGCGGACCCGCTGGTAGGCCGCAGCGCCCTTCCTCCCAGTCCTTTTCCCCTTCCCCATGAGGGCCATTGCGGCCCGGAGGATTTGATGAAAGTCCCCCCATCGCTGGAGGGCAAGCTGGACTTTGTTGTGGGAGCCATGGATGTCTTCTAGAAACTCCCGCAACTCCTCTCGCAGTGCATGGGGGGCTGGGGTTATGGTCTGGTTACTCCCCGACAGGGCCCTTGGTACAGCCCCATGGTCCACCGAGACGGGGCTCCTGATAAGTTGGCTTAAATGCTGAGGCGATAGGGGGTGGCGGAGGGAGGATAGCAGCCCCTGATAGGTCGGGATGGGGAAACACAAAGGCCGCTCCCTGGGGGTCATCTGTTGGCAAGGGGAAGGAGACAGCCCCAAGGGCGGCAATAACAGCTTGGGATGTGGACGGGATAGGGACAGGGGCAGGGGCAAGGTTAGAGGTGAGATTCTGGGCGGGGAGAGGGCTCTCAGTGATTCTGGGCGCAGGCTCTATGGTGGATTTGGCAGCCATGGCATCAGGGGGTGGACTCTCTCCTGTAGGACCCTCTCCCGGAAAGAGGTCGAATGCTCCTCACCAACAACGGGTGCTCCTGGTAGCTTAGGTCCCGGCCGTGTGGCACTGGCCGTCGCCTCAACAGGTTCGGCGGCCCTCAGTGGGGTGCCATCTGCAGCCAGGTTGATGGAGGAGTCCAGGGGCCCCTCGGCGGTGGGAGCGGAAGCAACGGTTAGGGGGAGGGAGCATGGGGAAAGGGGGTCTGGAGTGAAGTCGCCTATATCGAGGCCCGCTGGCATAGGGTCGTCCTCCCCCTGGGTGACCGGGGTCAGACCCAGGGCCTCGATCTCCTCGTATATTGATGAAAGATCAGTTTCCGCCACCCCAGGATTCTCCCTGCTGCCACCTGACGCGACTGTTGCCTCGGGGCACACTGAGGTTTCAGATGGAGCCTCGGGGGCCTTGGAGTACAGGGACTCCCGTGGAGGGGAGATACCACCTTCCAGTGCTGCCACGTCTTCCCCAGCCGGTGCCGGTGGATGGAACGCACCCGTGGGTAGAGCGGAAGGCTCGGCATCAGTGCCCCCCTTTCTGGTCTTCCGGGGGGCCTCCGCATCAGATGGGAGGAGCGGAGCTCGAGCCTTCCGCTTGCTCCGCTTCCCCTGGACTAGGGCCCAGCTCTCCATGGCATCATCTGGGGGCTGGCTAGCAGGGATTGTGTCGGGGCAGAAGCGATGGCTCAGGGACTCGAGGGGGTAACGGTGGGGCAGCACAAGGGAGGGAAGATTCCACTTGGGGCGGGCCCTCTCCCATGCCCGGCAGTGTCCCTGCCGCACCCTCCTCCACAGGCCCCACCAGATTGCAAGCAGCGGGGGCAGGGCTCTCTTGCTCATCTGGGCATAGTTGGGGAGGTCACCTTTGGGCCCGAGCGGGGACTGGGTGGACTGGGAAGGAGAAGGGGTGGTTTCGGGTGCCGGACAGCCAGGGGTGCCAGCGATGATGGGGCCGGTGCCCTGCCGGGGCTCAGGGGTCCCGGATGCCCCTCCTTGCCGGGCCAAGGGGCAGTCCCTCCGGACGTGCCCCATCGCCCGACAGAGGTAGCACTGTGCTTCCCCCCTGGAATAATGCACCCAGTAACGGGCCCCCTGGTGGGGGACTAGGAATGACCCCTCCAGCGTCTCTCTGTCACGCGCCGCCGGCGGCAGGTGAAGCTGCACTTGCCGGCAGAACGAGAGGACGTGACGGAGGGTGGGGTCTTTGCAGCCCAAAGGGAGAGGGCTGATGACAGAGATGGGCTTCCCCAGGGTAGAGAGGGTGGGTAACAGGGCAGCATTGTGAAGAAAGGGAGGGACAGAGGTCAGGACCAGGCAGACGCCCAGGTCCTCTAGCGGCTCTAAGGGGACAAAAACGCCCCCCACCGCCAGGCCCTTCTCCACCGCCTCCTGGGCAGCGGCCTCCGATGTTAAGAAGAAGACGACCTTGCCATACATTTTGGAGGCTGCCACAATGGCCGTGGGCCCCACCACCCTTGCCAACGCCTTCGCATAGGTCTCCACGTGGGGCAAGGCGGGCACCAGGAGGCAACGGACGCCGTGCTTCCTGGTCATGGTGGGAACGGGGCCCCGGCCGCTGTAGATGGTAGCGGAGGCGGTGGGCTTGAGAAATGACGTAGCGGCAGGCGGGGGGGCTGCCACCACCTGGGCGTATGCTCTGGGGGTTGGGGGAGGGACACCTGCAGAGCTGGTGGAGGGAACAGCGGGGAGGGGCGCCCCAGTTGGAGATGGGGCTGGGGCATTGGGGGCAGCCCCTGCCATGGAGGGCCTGGTCTTTTTAGCGGGGCCCTTCCCCTTCTTCCCTTGGCCCTTCCCGCCAGCTTGGGGGACTCCCCCCGAATCTGAGGGGGCAAGAGATGTGGCAGCAGTGGAGGTCACCCCGGTGCCCGTCGCTGCTGGTGCCCCAGCGGGAGTGATGGCAGATGGTTCGGCGGCGGAGGTAGAGGCTTGGGGGGTGACAGAGGGGCAGGTGGGAGAGAGGTAGCTGGGGCTGCTGGAGGAGCCCCACCCGTCTCATCCCCCTCCATCATGAGCAGGGAAGAAAGGAGAGACACCAGAAGGAGGAGGGGAGAGGGGAAGCAGGTCGACCACTCCTCCCTGCTAGGCTGCAGGCAGGGGAGGAGGGCGCCAAAAGTGGTGGGCTGGACGGGGGGCAATCAGGGGTTGGGGTCAGTCACCGACACAAGGTGGAATTCCGGCTCTTCTTGGTGCACTAGGGTAGTGGGGGATACAACAACATTCGGGGTGCAGTGAAAGGGGTTGAAACTAAAATGGGAGTTGCACAAGTGCATGGGAGGGGGCATAGGCACATGGAGCAAGGGGCTAAGCGGTCTGGAGGTAGAATAGGGAAACCAAGGGGCTAGCTTCAGAGGCTGGGGCGGGGCAAACAAACAAAGGCTGCAGAAGGAAATGGGCGGGGCAGGCAAACAAACTGAAGCTAGTAAGAGGGGCTGGGGCAAAAGAGGGGGCAAAGCTACAAGTGGCAAATGGGGCAGGTAGTAAAGGGCAAAGTTGGGGGGTAGGCAGTCTGGGGGGGCACATATGCCCACGTGCACTTGCACAAGTGTTTTTTTAAGCTGGCTGCTGCTTTTGGCCCAAAGGGTGGAAATAGGGTGTGGCAAGCCAAGCAAGCAGCTGAGTCCAGAGGCAGGAGCTGAGGCAGATGGTATACAGCCAGTGGGAGTGGTGGAGGGGGCAGCGGTGGTGGTAGTAGTGGTGGGGGTGGGGGGGGGACACACAGATGGATCGGGGGGCAGCTCCACGCCACACCCCTGTGTCCCTACAAACACAGTCAAAACCCCACCACAAGAGAACAGTTTGAAAATTACTCAGTCTTAGGGCCCCTCCATGGTGGTCTGCAAAGTCTCTAGGTGCTGCCCCACTGGCAGATGGTCCTCTTCTCCTCCTCAGGGCTTCAGCAGCTCCAGACAACAGTCTCCACAGCAGCAGCAGCTCCAGGAACTCCAGGTGGTGGTCCAGGCAGGCAGAAAGGACCCCTCTCAGGTGGTGGTGATGGTGGTGGTGTCCACAACAGCAGTGGTTGGGGTCCCTCACTCCTCCTCTCTGGGGAATGGGCTAGCAGCCCCCCCCCGCCTCGGGGATGCATTGGAGCAGCAGCAGCACCCAAGAGTGGGGAGTCCAGCAACCAGATAGCAGAGAACGGGGGGCGGGGGTGTCTGGCCCAACCAGGGGAGCAGCTGGAGCAGCAGGGAGAGCTTAGGGCCTAGCAGCAGGAGTAGCAGCTTCCCACCTCCCTCCAAGCTAGAAGGCTATGGGAGAGTCGTGGGGGAGAGAGAGATTCGCTCCAAGCTAAACAAATCCCTGGTACCAGGATCAGTGAAATGGCAGCTGCTCCAGGTCAATTAAGGTCAATTAAGACACCTGGGGCCAATTAAGAACTTTTCAGAAGGCAGGGAGAAGGCTAGGTTGATTGGGGCACCTGAAACCAGTCAGGGGCTGGCTGAAACTAGTTAAAAGCCTCCCAGTTAGTCAGGTGGGGGTGCATGTCAGGAGCTGTGGGAGGAAGTTGCGCTGTTGGAGAGGCTGAGTAGTACACACCATATCAGGCACAAGGAAGGAAGCCCGGAGGTAAGAGTGAAGTGGAGCTTGAGGAAGTGAGGGCTGCTGTGGGGGAAGTAGCCCAAGTAATTGTACATGTCATGTTTCTAAAAGGTCAGCTACCATAGCTGATAGTATTAGGGTCCCTGGGCTTGAGCCTGGAGTAGAGGGTGGGTCTGGGCTCCCTTCCCCCTCCCCCTTTGCCCCTCTGATTAATCGCTGAGACTGGGAGACATCAGAGACTGTGCAAGGAAGGATAACTTCTCACCTCCTTCCCTGGCTTATGATGAAAATGGCTCAGTAGACTGTGACCTTTGTCTCTAGAGAAAGAAGGGTTACATGGAGGGTCACAGCCTCTGAGGCTAGCGAAATCCGCCAGGAAATGCGTGATCCATGGAGGCAAGGACAGGGCTTTGTCACAGAACATAACAAACATATTTAATCATAGTTATAGGCCAAGTCTTCTTCTTTTCTTCTTCTTCTTTTATATTTACAAGTCAGAAATGACTTTTCTCTAAATTTGTACAGGTGAAATGTCTCTGGTTTTACTGTCAGCTTTTTTTTTAGTAGTTTGCTCACTTGCTCAAATTCTGTTTTCAGACTTGACTTGTCCAGTGTGTTGCACTTCTGAGTCATCAGCTATAGCAGAGTCAAGAACTCAGCTTTGTCCATGCAACAAATTAAGATGATTCGTGGAAGGAAGGTGTTAATATTTTGTCTGCACAGTGGAAGAATCATTGGGAATCTAGGTCAATTGATATGAAAATGGATGCATTCAAGGATGGACCTTTTTCATTTGCTGCAATTTGTAACTAATTATATATAGAAAATCATATAATTATGTAACTAATGCATGGGCAATAGATTAGATTAGAATTGTTGGTTTAAGTGGTAAATTACAAATAGGATTACACCACAAGGAGATAGGACTATTAAATAGGTATCACTGATGAGTGTGTATTAGATATCTAAGTAAAATAAGGCTGTAATACAAGGTCTACAGGCTTGGGGATGATGTCCCCATAAGATATGTAGTTTGTCCATAAAAGGCCTCTGACCTGAACAAGGTTGGCATGACTAGTTGACCGAGAGAGACTCTTGTACCAGTAAAGTGTAAGATCACAGTAAAAGATATGTTTAAGTGTTGATGTTCTGCAAACTGTGCAACAATAGACTAGAAAATGTGCTGCAATGTACCAGTTCATACCACAAAATGCCTGATAGTAATATTTTGGGGGACCTCCAAATTGCTCTGGTAACTCATTAACATAGATGCTATTGAGAATATGGAAAACTAGGGCAGCCTATGAGAAATGGGGCACCCTAAAATTCATGGGGTGTGCAAGTGCTATTACAGAAAAAGGGGTTAATACCCATATGTATGTGTGAACCTTAGTAGGCATAAGTGTAATACTGGATAAAAGGTGTTGGTCAGCCTGTGTGCTGGGGAGAATGCATGGGGACATGCCAGGATGATAACCATGGATGATGATGATGATGACCGAGATAATGACTAACACTCGAGTCCCTCAGCAGTAGATATGAAATGTGAGTTGTAAGGTGATGCCAATCATAGGACTAACCGCTTTGTACTCTTTCTCTCTCTGCTATTGTATTTTAGTGTTTGTGGGGTTGTTTATCTGCATAGTAAATGTGTAAATTAAGTGACCTGTGATAAATTGCAATTGTTTCTCTTGTGCTTCTAGGGTCTCTCATTTTCAAGACACTGATGATGATGATGATAATCCTGAGGCTTGTAGCCCACAGGAGATTGAACCTTTGTTGAGCACTGCAGTCTAAAAGATTATCAAGAATCAATACACCAGTTCATCAGTAAGACTACAGACTGGCAATGTTCTCTTGCCTGAACTTTTCTAAAGGCTTGTCTATGCATGGAGTTATTGCATATATATGTATGTGGGTGTGTGTATAATATTTCATGGATTAAGTTAAACAGGAACGAGACATTCTTATTGTGTCCACATGTGGAGTTATTCAGGAATAGCCACTGTGCCCTAAATTCATACCCTACCTCAATTCAAATTAAGTTTGATGTGTAGACAATTCTGAAAGGAATCCCTTTGCCTCCCCAAATCCTATTATCTAGTTCACAAAGCTATAGTCAGTTTGTTCATTCATTCTAAAATAATTTAATTCAGAAAATAATTCATTAGCCATTTATAAGGACTGAGAATTGAAATATTGAGAACTTTTTTTAAAAAAAGAAACCACTAACATTGCTCTTTCCCCAAACATAGGCATTATGGTTTTTTGCATTTCAAAGGAAATTTGTTAGCTGGTGAGCCCAGTCCTATGGTCTATAGTCCAAGAACCAGATTTTCAAACACGGGTCTTATTTAGGAAAGTGGCCAGATCTTCAGAAGTGTTCAGCAGTTCCCACTGTTCTCAGTAGGAAGTGTTAGGTGCTGAGCATTTCATTTAGGCTCGTAATGGGAGCTAATATTTTTGAAAATCTAGCTATGTTTTTAGGTGCCTAATTGGCAGCTGTAGGTTGCTGAGCTTTTGACAATTTTGGCTACAGTATCAGGTCTGGTATAGCAACGACTACCTGGGAGAGGTTGCTGCTATAACTGATGTAATTGAAGTGCTACAATCTCCCTAGAGTGGATGCAACTATACCAGTATCAAGGTGCCTTGTACTGTTATAGCTTAGTCTTTCAAGAGGAGGGGACTAAGGCCTGGTCTAGTTAGATTGACGTAAGTCACCTTGCATCGACCTAGCTGTGCATGTGTCTACACTTAAATTTGTCTCCCACTGATGTAAGCGCCCTGTTACACTGACCAAGAAACACCACCTCCCCAAGCTGCAGCGTTGAGCCATGATTGATGTATTGAGGTTAAGGAAGTGAGAGTGTAGACACAGATCCTAACAGTCCTCCAGCAGCTGTCCTGCAATGCCTACAGCTGTGACCAGAGTGGTCCATGTTGAACAACGCTGCTCAGGTTTCATGGAGACTGGAAGGCACCACTCCCCTTTAAAGCCCTGCACATTTTAAAAATGCCATTTCCTGATTTGTCCAGCTTGCTGAGCACACTTAGCAATTTGCCATTTTTGTGCCCAGCTGAGCATGCCAGCTACATGTTCCAGACATGCTCTGGCTTAGAATAGACAGGAGATATTGGATCCTCTGGGCCTGTGGGGAGAAGAGGCTCTGAAGGACCTGGACCTGCTGTAGAAACATAGCCATCTATAAGCAGATTGCATAGGGTTGATGCAGGAACAGGGGCATGACAGGGACCAGCAGCAGGGCCACAAGAAAGTGAAGGAACTACATGCATCAAGCGTATCAGAAGGCCAGGGAGGCAAACAGTCCATCTGGTGCCAAGCCACAGACCTGCTGCTTTTACAAAGAGCTGCATACCATGCTTCCTGGAGACCGTGGATACATCTCCGATCGAGTCACAAGCCCCTGGTTTGAAGGGGGAAGGAGAAGGAGGAGAAAGTGGAGGAGGAGGATGGGAGACATGTGAGGGGGTCTAGCTACGCCACAAACCAGGACCTGTATGAGACTCCATCACAGTCCAGTCAGTCTGGCAACCAGACACAGGTGAGCCCAATGCAGGGGAGGGAACCTTGGGTGAGTATGTAATTGCATTCCCATTACAATGATGTATTGATGATGTCCCCGACTTAACAGGACACAACTACTGACTTTTCATTTAATTACTTACTAGAAGAGCAGGGGGTACAACAAAGAGGTACAGTTATCTGCTTTTCATTCCCCTGTAGAGTTAGGTAAGGGGAGGGCCATGTAGAACAGTTTGTTCATGTACACAGTGGTGTCCCTGGAATCCTCCTGGCATCTAGGGATGGCAGCTTTATTTCTCCCTCCACAGTAGGACGTTGCTCCATGCCAGTTGACAAAAACTTCAGCAGGCACTATTGCAGTAAACAGGCTAGCACCATATAAGCCTGGGCAGCTTCAGGATGCCAGCAAGAGCTGTGCCCTGGTTAACCTTAGGAGTGAGATACCAGCTAATGTGGCCACCACCTGTGGAAGATGATGCCAATATTCAGTGTCATTCCCCTATATTCAAAGTGTTGTGCAACCAAGAAATTCCCTCCTCATTTTCCTCACTCCCCACCAGGGCTGACACTGTGAGGGGTGTCATGCACAAGCACTTCAAAGCAGAAGTGTCACTAAGCATGTCTTGCTTAAAACTTTAGGGGAGCAAGATGAAGGGAGTTCTGAATCTTACCTCTCACTTTCTGTTGTGACTGTACTGACGGGTAAGTCTGTGTTTTATCTGTAGCTGCTGCAGTAGCAACCTTAAGGGGTTCCCCCTCCACACCCTAGTAATGCCTGAGCCACATAAGGAGAAGAAAGAAGAGGACTTGGGATGACATGTTCAATGAGATCCTGCAAGCCAGTGTTGCATCAAATCATGAACAAAGAACTTGGAGGGTGGACACTGTAGACAGCATGGAGAAGGAAAGGGAAGACAGGTGAGAGGCCCATTAGTCAAGCAGGAAAAGAAGAGGGAGATGCACCAGGACATAATGGGCCTTCTCCAGTGGCAAACACAGATACTGTAGACTCTTGTGACATACAAGCTGAACAGGCCTGGGCTCAACTTCCTTTTCAGTCAATGGAGAACTGCATTACATCACTACACCTTCCCCCAACATTCCATGTGGCATCCGGGGAACAGTAAGGACAAGCACAGCTTCACATACACTGACCTGTGAAAGCCACGTAGGTAAAGCTGTAGGTAAAATGGACGTGATTGTTCTTTCACTTTAAGTTCTTAATTTATTAAGTTCTGAAAGCACTGACTGACTTGTTACTGTACAGTGTGACACAATATAATAATCCTAAATGTATAGCAAGCACCACAAAATTATATACATGGGGCAGAGGGAGGGATAGCTCAGTGGTTTGAGCATTGAGCCCAGGGTTGTGAGTTCAATCCTTGAGGGGGCCATTTAGGCATTGGGGCAAAAATTGGGGATTGGTCCTGCTTTGAGCAGGGGGTTGAATTCTATGACCTCCTTAAGTCCCTTCCAACCCTTATATTCTATGATTGATTCTATGATTCATAGATATACAGCAAGCACCACACAATTCCTAACAGCCCCCAACACAGATAGAGCAGAGGACACCACAATACATTATTATGGCTCACTGTTAAAGTGCTCTTTCAAAGCCTTCCTGAGTTATGTAGCTTTGAGTTAAGCTCCTTTAATCACCCATGCATCTGGCTTTTCAAACTCAGCAGACAGCCACTCTCCCTTTGCCCTCCTCCCTGGTGCTGCTTTCCCCCCTTAACTTCACCGATATTATGCAGGACACAGCAGGCAGCTATAACCATTGGGATGTTTTTTTCACTGAGATTCAATTTTATGAGTAAACAACACCAGTCTCCCTTCCATCTACCAAAAGCACGTTCAGGTGTCATTCTGCACCTGCTGAGCCGGTAGTTGAATCTTTCCTTTGTTCTGCTGAAGTGGCTGGTGTACAGCTTCATGAGTCAAGGGTCTGGGTGCCCCAGGATCACTATTAGCATATCAATATTGCCTGTGGTAATTCATCAGTCAGGAAAGAAGGTCCCTGCTTCCTGAACAGTCCTGTGTTCTTAAATAAGTGAGCATCATAATGTTGGTGAAGCAGCCCTGATGATCCACCAATGCTTGCAAAACCATAGAAAAGTAGCCCTTTCTGTTGAAGTGGTCTGGTGCCAAAATAGAGATATGCGTGACATCTATTGCTCCACCACAGTTCGGTAACCCCATTACTGCAAATCCATCCATTATGTCCTGACATTGCTTAGATACAGTCCTGCATAGCAGGAGACAATTAATGGACCTGCACACTTAAATGACAGCAGCCCCCACAGTGGATTTTACAACTCCAAAATGATTTCCCACTGACAGCATTGCCAGTTTCTACAGTGTGATCACCGCTCACTTCTCCATTGTCGGAGCAGTTCTCATTTTGGTGTCCATGTGCTGGAGTGCTGGGGTGAGCTTGGTACACAGATCCAGAAATGTGGCCTTGCACGTCCAAAAGTTCTGCAGCCACTGCTCATCCAAAGCCTGTGTTACAATGCAATCCCATCAGTCATTGTTTTTTATCTTGGGCCCAGAAGCACTCCGCCATCTGCAGCTGCTCCTTGAATACTACCGACATCCTTGAATTGATTTTCACTATGTCCCACACCCAATATGTCCTCCAAGAAATCATTGTGTTCCCCACTTATTGGGTTCCTCTTACAACTCTGTAAATAGTGGAGGATTGTGCGTCCTGTGTTTGCAACATTTATGACAATAGCACAGAGCTGTGCAGGCTGTATCCTTCTGTCAGAGAGGGTAACAAGCAAGGAGGGGAAGGTGGGTTTGTGGGATTTTTTAAAAAAAGGAGAAAATTGTGGGGTGAAGATGACATCATGGGATGGAAACAGTTGCATGTTGGGAAGTTGACCTTCTCTTCCCAGTCATCCCTGTGTGACTCATTTCTGCCCCATCGTGCACTGGCATACTTTCCCAAAAGACAATGCACTATAAACAGTGGCAGATTGAACACTGGGACAGCTACACATGGTGCCCCACTCTGTACGTTGACACAAGCACTTCTGATGTGTACATGCTGTGCCGACCCAAGGAGCCAACTATGTGTGCACACAAGCAATATACTACCTGCAGAGGCCTTATATGGATGTAACTTGTCAACCAAAGTTTGTAGTGTAGACATGGCCTAAGCACACTTGTGCTAGTATAACTGCATCCACACTAGAGGGTTGTACTGATATTAACTATGTTGGTTAAAAATCATACCCCATATTTATGCCAGGACAAAAACTGTGTAGTCCAAGCCTTAGTGTGCCAAACACCTACCTTAGCTATTGCAAAGCTCGCAATAATTCTAGTTGTATAGGTGGTCATCCTTTTCTGAAGTATGACTTCCTGAAATGCATCCTTTCCTTTTCCCTGGATGAATTACATGAGTGCCTTAAAATTACCCTTCTTACCCATTGTAAGGATCATTAATATTTCTCATTTAAATTTTATTCATTTTTTTTAGCTTTCTAATTCTTCTATCCACTTGCATGGTCTGTAGTTTTATTGTTCACCCTTTAGAACTTCTACAAAAGTAAACCTGAGGAACTAGACCAAAAAATTAGGATAATGTTTCTACACTTTAAAGGATTTGGGCTTAATTCTAGGTCTTAGTTTAGTTGCTCTATATTTATTCTGGGGTAACAGTGTGTGGAATATTTTCCCCTTCTCTGCACTTTCTCTCCCCCCCTCCCCCTCCGTTTTCTTCTTTGACTGGGCTCCTTCTTTCCTTCCTTCACTCTTGAGGTAGTGGGTTTGCTGATCACACAACCAGATTGATACTCTTCCTCTCATTGAATGGCCTCTTACTCTGCAAGCAGCCCTAGTCACTTCACTGGGACTATTTGTGGAATCAGGTGCTACTCAGAATGAGTGAAGGTGGCAGCAGGGCTGGCTCTAGGTGTTTTGCCACCCCAAGCAAAACATTTGCCACTCCAAGCTCTGAGAGAACAACTGCCCAAGAAAAAAAAGGATGGCCAGAATGCTGCTCCAAGAACGTGCTTGCTTTGCTGGTGCCTAGAGTCAGTCCTGGGTGGCAGAACCTGGTCATTAGATAGAATTTAAATGGAAATCAAATGAGTAAAAATAGAAGGCTGCCTTTTCCCCTCTCATGTTTGTTATCTAGCTCAGTGGTTCTCAAAGCCAGTCCGCTGCTTGTTCAGGAAAAGCCCCGAATGGACCAGTTTGTTTGCTTGCTGTGTCCTCAGGTTCAGCCAATCGTGGGTCCCACTGGCCGCGGTTCGCTGCTCCAGGCCAATGGGAGCTGTGGGAAGGGCCGCCAGCACGTCCCTTGGCATATGCCGCTTCCCACAGCTCCCATTGGCCTGGAGTGGCAAACCGCGGCCAGTGGGAGCCGCGATCGGCTGAACCTGTGGACGTGGCAGGTAAACAAACTGGTCTGGCCCACCAGGGGCTTTCCCTGAACAAGCGGCAGACTGGCTTTGAGAACCACTAATCTAGCTGACCTGAGCCTAAATGAGGCTTTTTACCTACCCATGAAACTGATGAAAAATGAAAAGTCACCATTTTATGTATGAACGTTTTTACACTCCTCCACTGTGGGGAATTTTTCCTAATGCTTTTTGCATTAGCACTTATGACAGGAGCTCTGCTTCCAGCAGCTTCAACTGGTTCAATTAATAATAAAAAAATAATTTTAAAAAATATAATCCACCCCTCACCCCGCCAGCTGAACGTTCCATACCCAAGATGCAGATGATGTATATGAACACATAATGGTCGGCATAAAGTTTGAGGTTGAATCTCTTTATCTAACATTTTTGATAAATATCTGAAGATTTATTTATTAAGGGCAAAAGTATAATCACACACATGGTGTGTGCCCATATGCTAGCATTAATGATTCATTACCATTGATGAAAGGAGTACTACCGATATAAATTGGCAATTGATAATTTGACATATGCAGACAGGTAATACATATGTAGAGTGTGGATTTTTTGCATGATACCAGATAAATAACAGTAAGCGTAAATAACTTGGTAATTGTACTGTTATCACAAAACAATGGATTTAGAATAACAACTTGTCTACCTCAGATAATTAGCTTATCAAACTTTCTAGAAAATGCTTGATTACAAGGCTTAGTGTCTCAGTTGACAGTAGATCAAGCATGAATCAAGGGTGCTGTCTAGGATTACAGCTGGACCGCTGGGGCCTAAATTCTCAGTTGGTATCCATAGTATAGCTCCACAGAAATCACTGGAAGCTACATAAGTTTACACCATCTGACTCTGGGATCCTATTTCCCACCCTCGTTATTTCTTCGCAGATCAGTAAACTTGGGTGATTGGCACCTGAGTTAGCTTAGCTCCAGTGTGATCAGCCACACTGGATAGCCGTACCCAAGTAACTGTGTCCTCACTGGTGCTGCACTCACCTGTCTGTTTCTAGGACTTCTGGGGGTATATCCTGTGGTTCTTTGTGCTTTGGTAAGCTGAGCTGCTCTCTGTTCCTATCCCAGTGAATTGTAGGAGAACTTGTTTGCTCTCGTGATCACAAGGCCGTTTTGTTGGAAGGCATTGGAGGACTATCTGCACTCAAGTGATTTAGCTTGCATCCTCACTGCAAATTGGATGGGTTACTAGCCCAAGTGAAAGCAGCATTCAAGTGCTTGCCTAGACCTCCATCTGGGCCAGGGTTTAAAGCACTACCAAACTCAGGTGAGAGGGTTTTGTATGTAGATGGGAGGGGGACAACACCATAGTAAGAGCATAAGTTAACTCTGCAGGGAAGACATATATTCTGTTGGTGATTTATATGATATAGATCAAATCACTTGACCTCTCTGTGCTTCAGTTCCCCTAGGGTAGCATATGGATCTAAAGGGCTTTTAGATCATCTTATGAATGAAGGGGTTCTAGTACAACAACATATTTGTTGTTGACATTTTTTAAAAATAAATCCCTTTGCAGTAATACTGCTGAAGAGATTTTGAATGTGTTCAGTCCAAACTTTCTTCTAAAAGATAAAGAAGACTGGCTTTTTAAATGTAGTCCCTAGATGAAGATCACAGCTTAATGGGGCAGAGGGAGTCAGAAATAATTAAGGACAATAGCAGATTACAACACCCCAAAGAAGTACACCTTTTGTGAACATCTCCCAGTGGAGAGATGAAAATCAATCTCAGTTCATGTATTCCCAAGCAACTTCTGCCAACCTCAACCCCCGAACAGAACTTAAAACAAGGAAATGTATAATCGTGCTCACCTTTCTGATTCATATTGTAGGGAATGGAGACAGTTTATAATTACATCCAAAGCACAGTTCAGGTCCTTTCTCATTGTATACATCTTTTCATTTTCTAATAAATTAGGAGGTTAACTGGCTTTTCATCTTTGCCTTTATCATTCAAATAAGTTTTCATTTTTATAGAAACTAGCAATCAGATTCCACCAAGGGTAAGTCAGTATCTCATCTGCTTTCTATATCTCCTATATAGTCATGCATGGCTTTCTTCTGTTCAAGGAATTAGTCAAGCATATAATAAGTAGAGCTAACAATTTAAAACTTTTTTTCTTTAAATGATATATTGTCAGATTGGGGACAGCTCATTCTGGATTTCTTTCATCTTGCCAATGTCTAAAGCCGCCCTCAGGTCTAAAGTCCATATCTAGTAAATATTTTAGTGTTACTTTTCACATAATATTTTTATTTGTAAAGCACCTCCCGCGCATGCACACAAATGCTCAGGGTGCTGAACAACAATCACAAAAACAATTTCTCATTGCATAAGAAAAACCCCAGCTTTGACAAAATTACAAACAAGGGGGGTTGGGAAAACAAAGACTAAAACAATGAGCCAGATCTAAGGAAGGAGTGAATTGGAACATACCAAGGGAGACTATACCAGGCTGGGGAAGATGCTTAAGGAAATCGAGGCTCAGGTGATCTTCAGTGGGATTCTGCCTGTTCCAAGAGAAGGGCAACAAAGGTGTGACAAGATTATGATGATCAACAGATGGCTCAGGCAGTGGTGCTATAAGGGTTTTGGGATGTATAGTCACTGGGAAGCATTTATGGATAGAGAACTGTTTGCTTGGGATGGACTTCACCTGAGCAGAGAGGGAAATAGACTTCTAGGATGAAGGCTGGCACAACTGATTAAGAGAGCTTTAAATTAGGAATTTTGGGGAGATGGTTGGGAGATGTCAGGTAATCTCCATGCCAGATTTTAACATTGAGGGGGAAGAATACGAAGTAAGAAAGGATACAGCCGAGGGTAGGAGAATGGACGTAAGGAGGAAGGGTAGTGTAGATACCAGTCTAATAGGTGATACTGATGGTAGAATGTCTGTGCCCAATCAGGTAAAGAATGTGAGCGAAGCCAAACAGCAAAAATTAAGATGTCTGTACACCAATTCGAGGAGCCTAGGTAACAAAATGGAGGAACTAAAGCTACTGGTGCAGGAAGTGAAACTTCATATTATAGGGATAACAGAAAAATGGTGGAATAGTAGTCATGACTGGAGTACAGTTATTGAAGTGGGTGCTGTTTAGGAAAGACTGAAATAAAAGCAAAGGTGATGGCGTAGCACTGTATATCAATGATGAGGTAGACGGTAAAGAAATAAGAAGCGATGGAATGGATAAGACAGAGTCCGTCTGGGCAAAAATTACACTGGGGAAGAAAGATACAAAAGCCTCCCCTGGGACAGTGCTTGGGGTGTGCTGTAGACCACCGGGATCCGATTTGGATATGGATAGAGACCTCTTTTTAATATTTTTCATGAAGTAAATACTAATGGGAATTGTGTGATCATGGGAGACTTTAACTTCCCAGATATAGACTGAATGACAAGTGCTAGTAGTAATAATAGGGCTCAGATTTTCCTGGATGTGATAGCTGATGGATTTCTTCACCAAGTAGTTGCTGAACCAACAAGAGGGGATGCCATTTTAGATTTGTTTTTGGTGAGTAGTGAGGACCTCATAGAAGAAATGATTGTAGGGGACAACCTTGGTTCGAGCGATCATGAGCTAATTCAGTTCAAACTAAATGGAAGGATAAACAAAAATAGATCTGTGATGAGGGTTTTTGATTTCAAAAGGGCTAACTTTAAAAAATTAAGGAAATGAGTTAGAGAAATGGATTGGACTGAAGAACTTGTGGATCTAAAGGCATAGGAGGTCTGGATTACTTCAAGTCAAAGTTGCAGAAACTTTCAGAAGCCTGCATCCCAAGAAAGGGGAAAAAATTCATGGGCAGGAGTTGTAGACCAAGGTGGATGAGCAAGCATCTCAGAGAGGTGATTAAGAAAAAGCAGAAATCTACAAGGAGTGGAAAATGGGAGGGATTAGTAAGGAAAGCTACCTTATTGAGGTCAGAACATGTAGGGATAAAGTGAGAAAGGCCAAAAGCCATGTAGAGTTGGACCTTGCAAAGGGAATTAAAACCAATAGTTAAAGGTTCTATAGTCATATAAATAAGAAGCAAAGAAAGAAAGAAGTGGGACCGCTAAACATTGAGGATGGAGTGGAGGTTAAGGATAATCTAAGCATGGCCCAATATCTAAACAATTACTTTTCCTCAGTCTTTAATGAGGCTAATGAGGAGCTTAGGGATAATGGTAGGATGACAAATGAGAATGAGGATATGGAGGTAGATATTACCACATCTGAGGGAAAAACCAAACTCTAATAGCTTAATGGTACTAAATCGGGGGGCACAGATAATCCTCATCCAAGAATGTTAAAGGAATTGGCACCTGAAATTGCAAGCCCATTAGCGAGAATTTTTAATGAATCTGTAAACTCAGGATTTGTACCATATGACTGGAGAATTTCTAATATAGTTCCTATTTTTAAGAAAGGGGGAAAAAAGTGATCTGGGTAACTACAGGCCTGTTAGTTTGACATCTGTAGTATGCAAGGTCTTGGAAAAAATTTTGAAGAAGAAAGTTAAGGACATTTGAGGTCAGTGGTAAATGGGACAAAATACAACATGGTTTTACAAAAGGTAGATCGTGCCAAACCAACCTGATCTCCTTCTTTGAGAAGGTAACAGATTTTTTTTTAAAGACAAAGGAAACACAGTGGGTTGATTTCAGTAAGGCATTTGATACAGTTCCACATGGGGAATTATTAGCTAAATTGGAAAAGATGGGGATCAACATGAAAATTGAAAGGTGGATAAGGAACTGGTTAAAGGGGAGACTACAACGGGTCACACTGAAAGGTGAACTGTCAGACTGGAAGGAGGTTACTAGTGGAGTTCCTCAGGGATCAGTTTTGGGATCAATCTTATTTAATCTTTTTATTACTGACCTTGGCACAAAAAGCGGGAATGTGCTAATAAAGTTTGCGGATGACAGAAAGCTGGGAGGCATTGCCAATACAGAGAAGGACTGGGATATCATACAGGAAGATCCGGATGACCTTGTAAACTGAAGTAATAGTAATAGGATGAAATTTAATAGTGAAAAGTGCAAGGGGATTAATAGCAAAAAAATTTGTAATAAGTGGGGACACATCACTTGGAAGTACGAGAGGAGAAGAAGGACCTTGAGTATTGGTTGATCACAGGATGACTGAGCCGCCAATGTGATATGGCCATGAAGAAAGCTAATGCGGTCTTTGGATGCATCAGACAAGGTATTTCCAGTAGAGATAAGGAGGTGTTAGTACCATTATACAAGGCACTGGTGAGATCTCATCTGGGATATTGTGTGCAGTTTTGGTCTCCCATGTTTAAGAAAGATGAATTCAAACTGGAACAGGTACAGAGAAGGGCTACAATGATGATCCTAGGAATGGAAAACCTGTCTTATGAAAGGAGACTTAAAGAGCTTGGCTTGTTTAGCCTAACCAAAAGAAGGCTGAGGGGAGATATGATTGCTCTCTATAAATATATTGGAGGGATAAATACCAGGGATGGAGAGGAATTATTTCAGCTCAGCACCAATGTGGACACAGGAACAAATGGATATAAACTGGCCACCAGGAAGTTTAGACTTGAAATTAGATGAAGGTTTCTAACCATCAGAGGAGTGAAGTTCTGGAGCAGTGGGGGCAAAAGACATATCTGGCTTCAAGACTAAGCTTGATAAGTTCATGGAGGGGATAGTATGATGGGATAGCCTAATTTTGGCAATTAATTGATCTTTGACTATTAGTGGTAAATATGCCCAATGGCCTGTGATGGGATGTTAGATGGGGTGGGATCTGAGTTACTACAGAGAATTCTTTCCTGGGTGTCTGGCTGGTGAGCCTTGCCCACATGCTCAGGGTTTAGCTGATCGCCATATTTGGAGTTGGGAAGGAATTTTCCTCCAGGGAAGATTGGCAGAGGCCCTGGGATTTTTGCCTTCCTCTGCAGCGTGGGGCAGAGGTCACTTGCTGGAGGATTCTCTGCATCTTGAAGTGTTTAAACCACAATTTGAGGACTTCAGTAGCTCAGACATAGGTTAGGGGTTTGTTACAGGAATGGGTGGGTGAGATTCTGTGTCCTGAATTATGAAGGAGGTCAGACAAGATGATCATAATGTCCCTTCTGACCTAAAGTCTATGAGTTCCACCTGGCAGGGCAGCCACAGCAAAAGCTCCATCGTCTTCTGGCTTCCAGCACAACAGGGGTGCCATGTGAGCACAAAAACCTGTCAGGTCGGAGACTCTTGGAAGAGATCTCAAATATAGCCAGGGCCAGTCCGATTTACAGCTTTATAAACCATTAAAGCTAATTTAAAGTGAAGCTGCCACTTCGTAGGCAACCAATGTAAAGAGCAAAAAGCAGATGGCTATGTAAAGAACACAAAACCTCTGAATATGATCACCATAGCTCAATCCCATAAACAATCATGCAGGTCCGCTGAACCAGCCGCAAGCTGCAGATCAGCTCCCTGATAAACCAGCATACAGGGAATGACAGTAATCGAGCCTCAAATCACCAGGATGTCATGAGATAAATAACGGCATGATAAATAATCTCTAATCTATAAATAATCTATAGCATAGTGGCCAATGCTCAGCATTCATTAGATAGGGCATGGTCAAAAATTTATCCTAAATTAAATAGTATGTGAATGGTGGTATATGCATGTGATTCTTTTTAATGGGACGTTTTATAGTTCTGCCTTTACCTGATACAATGTTAAAAATGCAGAAAGAGACTGGGAAGTAAGCATATATAGGACTGTATCCTGAACTTTGGTCTTGTGCACTAAAGTACATCAAACTTGGGCTTGTAAAGACTGCTTTGAGCCCGGATTACCCTGGTCTTTCTGGGGAAGGATTATCCTCAGGTGAGATCCTTAGACCAGTGGTTCCCAAACTTGTTCCACGCTTGTGCAGGGAAAGCCCCTGGTGGGCCGGGCCAGTTTGTTTACCTGCCGCATCCGCAGGTTCAGCCGATCACGGCTTCCACTGGTCGTGGTTCGCTGCTCCAGGCCAATGGGGGCTGTGGCCAGTAAGTCCCTCGGCCTGTGCCACTTCCAGCAGCTCCCATTGGCCTGGAGCAGCGAACCGCGGCCAGTGGGAGCCATGATTGCCCAAACCTGTGGACATGGCAGGTAAACAAACCAGCCCGGCCCAGCAGGGGCTTTCCGTGCACAAGCGGCAGAACAAGTTTGGGAACCACTGCCTTAGACCATCCCCGTGCTTCATCACTGGAATCCTGGGGCTATGATTTGGGACTGGACTACATAGATTAGATTCTCATATTGTAATTAGAGCTGTTTATAGTGTGATGGTGTCATGTCATACAGGTGTGTCTGACTTTTTGATTCATGTACTGGTGGCACGGTAGCCCCAAGCCACTCCTACATTTTCCTAAATAAACTACCCATTTTCCCTTCATGTAAACATTGAATGGGAAGGAAGAAATAAAGGGATCTTGAAGTATCCCACATAAGAGAGTATTCTGATAGGAAGGAAGTCTTATGGCTAAGGTCTTGGTTTGAGGCTCAGAAGATCTGTATTCAATTCTTGTAAGTATATGCGTAACTTTAAGCATGTGAGTATTTCAACTGATGCAACAAGACTATGTGGGTGGTTGAATTTACACAAATGATTAAGTTCTTGGCTGGTATTGTATCCAACTATTATCTTTCATCATATACATAGTTACTGCCCCAAAGGGCTTTAGTCTGTCTCTTCATTGTATGTTTCTACATTGCCTAGCCCATGTTAGTTTGGAACTTTCTGGTGCTACCATAATTCAAACAAAATAATAATAAATCTGTCTTAGATGGCATCAGCACACAAAAAGGTATCAGAAACCAGAGAAATTTTATATTTTTTTGTTTCCTCTGAATATTAAAATAGTTAAATCACTTTTTTATTTTTGATGACAATAAAGTAACAAATCTATATGCATTATTGACTTTGCCAAGTACTGACTGACAGTAATTTTTGGTTGATGATCTGTAAACCTTTAAAAGCAGTGGAGCTATATGGATTTATACCAGATGAGAAAGTGGCTCAAAATTTTAGGTGAAGACAGTATGGATGAAATATCAAGAGACTATCTTGTGTGTGTGGGGGGTACCTTTATAATTATTCTGCAGTCATTGTTTTATGTAAAATTACCGAACATGATTAAAAAGAAAGTGGTACCATATACGTTTTCACCAAAGGAACCAATCATTTTACCATACTTTAATCTTTATTAAAATAGTTATCTGTTATCTTTATTATTTATCTGTTTTCTGAAAGAAAAATGGATTTGCAGTGTTAAAATATCACTCACTGTTTCTCTCCTCCCACATGTAGAATCCTAAATATTCTCTTGTTCAGCCACTCTCTTAACATTTGAAAGAAAAACATATGCAGTGCAGTCAGACCTGGCTAATCTGAATTCCTTTGTAAAATCCACTCTTAACATCTATTAAATAAACACTTTGAAAGAACAAATTTATTCTGATTGGTACTGCGAAATGGAACATTCATCGGTTCCATATTGTTATAGTACAGGGCTCTGCAACCAAGCAAATGCAAAATTGCCATATCTGATAGCTATTTTCCATAACACAATTTTATTAAAACACCCCTGCAGTTCATGTTTAATGGTTTTGGCACTAATGAGGATCTCAGATGTATAACACATTCAAGTAGATTAGCAAGGGATTACAATTCACACTCAAGCAGTATGTTTCAACTGTTGTGCATTACTGAGCCATTGGGGCATACTTTGATGTGTTGAGAGCTAAATGGTAAAATTAATGGTGCTGGTCACTATCTGCAAAGGTTTAAATAGCCTAGAAAGTATTTTAAGTAACTTGGGCTATTAAGATTTCCTTTGCAGAAATGCAGTCTGCAACCTAGCATATCATCTGAGTTGTTCACTGGATATACTTGAGCTATCTGTCCCAACTCCTGTGAGTTGGAGCCTGGACACTCCTGGCAACAGACCCAATCCCTTTGAAATTTCATACTTTTAAGATCTATCTAAGCCCTAGTGTGGCCACGTCTAGAACGGGGTCAGGGTGCAGGGTTTCTTTGTCCACTACTGGCTGTTTGCTTTTCTTAATATCGTTGAAAAGCCACAAGACAGGAATATCTGTAAATTTTATAGTTTCCAATACAAGCCATGTAAATAGCTCCCAGATACTATTGTGATGGAATCCCATAAATGTGTGTGGCAGCACAGGGGGAACCTACACCCATCCTTTACTATGGCCTCCCAGCTTTGAGCCTCTAAACAATTGGGCTATCTGCCACCATAATGCTAACTGCCTTGTCTTTTCTTCCAATGGCTCTTTCTCTGTGCTCAGCATGGCTTCCTCACTTATCCTTTCCTGACTGTTCTCCTACTCTTTAATGGAGCATCTCCTCCTAGGTTTGTTCTCCCTTAAGTCTCTGCCCTTATATTTCCCAGCAGGCCAGGTTTCTAGTCACATTCTGTCTTGCTATGTACCGAATCCCCTTAAAGGACCAGTTGTCCCTGTGACACATAAATAAAAGAGAAAAATTACTTCTGTCTGAACAGTTATTTGCTATGACTGTGTTCGGTGTCTACCTAACATCATGGAGCAAAAGAGTATTATTTCGCAGAAAAGAAAATAAATAAATAAATAATAATCTCTTATAAGAAAGTGGTCCTATGCAATGCAGTGTGTGTGTGTGTGTGTGTGTTTTCTCCACTAAATAAAACATAAGTAACTGATGGACTTTTAACTTCTCCTTGCCATGCATACTCTACCAAATGTGACTGAAAAGTATAGCAAGGGTTGAAGTTACACTAGTGATTTCCAGTTTGATGTAAAATCTTTTCAGTGATGAGGCCTTTGCTGTGCAAAGTTGGAAATGCATGGTTGTGACATCACTAGCAAAATACATACAACCAATATAGGTTGGATACATGGCTTTGGACACAGGTTCAAATTTTGAATGGACCTTCTAAATTGCTCTGTCTGTATTTTCAGATACCTATATCTGCATACAGAAAACTCCACATCTGTGCATGGAAGATGGTTAATAAGGAATGCAGATACTTGATTTGTGTAGACAAGTGTGAGGTTTTCTGAACATACATAGATGGACCTGCAAATATTGTAGGCACTACCAGAGAAACCTGTTGAAAGTTTTGCTCTTATCCTCAGCTGTCTCTCAAAAATCATAGTCTATTAGGCAATACATTTCTATAAGCCATGTGATAGACTGACTTTGCATTCTTAATATTAAAATATATTCTTAAATCAGACACTAGCTAGTAATATGTGACTGAATTTAAATTTTAATGCAAACTTGATGCCCATATTTTTAAGATTTTTGCTTATAGTCTGTTATTGGGAACTGAAAATTTCTTGGCTTCTCAGCATGAATATACTTTTCTTTATCCTGAATGATATTCATCCATCACTTTTTAAAAAGTCTGAATATCTTGGAGCAATGTTTCAGAATGGATTAATAACCTAATCTTTCCTCCGGATATGCAAGTTCAAACCTGTCACAGATGACAACGGCAGTCAATATGATATATTAGTAGGCCAACTTGTAGGAATGAACAAACAAGAGGATGCTGTGATTCAGATGATACCTGTGTTCAGAAGTCCTCTTATTTGGAAAATATTTTGGCTTGGTCAGAAAAGTGCAATAGAAAAGAAAGGAGACTGGAGATGTCACATGCAGTACCTGTGACAAGGCTGTATAATTGAGCCAAGTCATCCCTAAGAATGTCACTCTGGTCATGTGTACTGATTTCAAAGGGATACCCTCTTCTCCGTCTTCCCTCCCCCCCCCTCCGGTTGAGACGAATGTATGGCTTTTGGTTAAACATAGGTTCAAATCTCAAACTTTGGAAGTTTTACTCTCATTTGGATCTAAAGTTTTGGTCCATAACCATATTGAGTCTTTGTGATGGCACTGGGCAGAGAATTATAGTAACAGCACCATAGTAGTAGAGAGAAGAGGCAGTGAGTGCAACATGTGTGGAGAAATACTTAAAATACTCCAGTGGGCTTTCAAAGGATCCATGAAATTTGACTGAGCCATAAATGAGTGGTGCACAAAAGACCCACCAAACAGACTCCTTGGAGTCCTATTCTGACCAGAACACTGCTCAATAAAAGAGAACACTTTTGCGACTCTCCTATTTACATTATAAAAAAAAAATCCATCAGGCAACTAAAGACCATATCCTCCAGTATTGAGAAAGGTAGCATTAGATCCAATCCCCTATTAACTAAGTAACTGAATGTGAAAACGTGAGAAGTACATTTACTCTTGGCATCTCAAGACTGTGATTGGGCCAAGAAGAGGTGTTACTGCCATTTCTGGCTTGGCTTGGCTTTGTTTCTTTCTGTTTGTAGCCATGGCAAAGGAAAGAAGAGAAGACTTAAGTGTCCAAGTGGTGGCACTCCCTTGAGAGGTGGGTATCACTACCAGTAGCTAGAGTAAGAGGCTGACACAGAGGAACAGGAGGGACAATTCATGTCTGTGTCAGCCACTATTGCATGGGAACATACGTGGCATGAACCAAACAGAGGTATCTGTTACAGAGATGATTTGAAAAGAGAAGTGGACAACACATTTCAGGGGACTCTACCCCCTCTCAGTACACTTCCATTGTGCGTGAATAAGGTCTCTGTGGTATCAGCTATGCAAAGCTGAACATGTGGTTTTGTTCTCAGCCCTCAACAATACAGCGGCACAGCAGTGGTATGAATGGGCCATTTACTCTTTTTTTTTCCCTTTCTTTTTTGTATTCCTTCTGTATTCATGTTGTCTTGCCCTGTATTATGTGTAGCTGTTGTTGCTTGCTGTTGTGTGTTAGCCCTCTCTATGGTAGGGCAAGGGGGCTGCAGGTTAGCTATCTTGAGTTTTAATTACTAATTTATTTCTAATCAATTATTTATTTTTATTTACAGAACATTGTTTTCTTACATACATAAATATGAGATGAGAATGTCTTAGATTTGGTGGATAAGACATTACAGCAAGGCTGAGACAGTATAGGTTATGGAGTTTGTGTGTGTATATGTATTATTATAAAAATCATGTATATTGTTTTGATTTTCACTTCATCCCAGTTGATCCATTTTTCCTCACCCAGATCAGTTATTGATGAAGACGACCAGTGAGTTGTTCCATTTCTCTTAATTTTTTTCTTCTTGTTAAACTTATTTCTAGAGCAAGGATTTTTTTTTAATTTTTACAACTATAAATACACACACATGCACAGGCTGCAGTTATACAGGATTCTAAACAGATATTGTCTTTACTTAATTTCAGAAAATCAGGACATTTCCCTAAAATTAGGATAATAGAAAATTGGTGAATATATGTCTGAAATAACTCTTGCTTCATCCTTCTAACCTCTGATGAGAAACCTTTCGATATGGGACAATCCCAGAAGACATGATGGGGATTCCTTATCCCATTGCATTACCTCCAGCATTTAGCTGTGAATTTTGGAGCCATTTTACTTTGTAAGACCAGTGTATGAAAATATCTAATCATAACTTTCCTCTTACATTCACTCCAGGAGGGGGAACTTGTGCCTATCATTATATCTCACTAATCCTTTGGGGAGATTTGCTGGTTCATTTCTTTTTTTTTTTTCCAGACAAGTTTCACAATGCATTGCCCTGTACTAGTTTCCAGTAGAAAAAATGTGAATACATTACACCTTTTTTTGTACTGTACATCTAATTATCTATAATTTTCTTTCTTAGACCCCTGCCCAGCAAAGTACTTGAGCATGTGCGTAGCTTGTTTCACATAGTCTGTGGGGGAAGAATATGAAGTTATGCCAGCTTAGTAATACTTACTTAGCTCTTTACAAAGGGAGAATAAGTGTCATTTTCCACATTTGATATATGGGGAAACTGAATCACAGATGTTAAGTGACTTTCCCAAGGCCTTACAGTGAGTCAGTCCAAAACCAGGAAGAGAACCCAGGTTCCCTGATTCACAGTCCAGTGAACTATGCATTGTATTGCCATGCTTCCTCTTGTTCCTGTTTGTGATGTTTTTGGGGATGTTTTCTATATAATTTGACAATAACATAGCTAGACTGTGGCATGACTGAAAACATCCATCCATCTACCCCAATTTAGTTCTGGCAGGGCTCAACCTTTATTCCTATTTGCAGGCTCCTGGAACTCTTCTGACTGTGCTGGCATTTATGGTCTGGGAAATAAGAATGCTTTATAAAGCTCTTAGTGGTTTAGAAAACAAACTTTTGCCAGGACTGTAAACAGTTTATTAACTGAACTCAATAGCAGGGGTTCATGTAATTGCTCACCTCTTCTCTGACCAGAGCTTGTGTTGCTGCCATGCAAGGAAATAGTGTTTAGAGGTATTAAGAGGGAGGCGGATAGATTTGAGCATAAACAAAGTGGCTAAAAATATTCAAGCAGAAATTAAACAGCAATACTTTAAATTATTTCCGCAGGTGATCCATGAGGGATTGCAGTGTCGTGGCCAAATGCCTATTTCATTTTCCAGTGTAGAAGCAAAGATGTGAACCTTAATGATGCAGTTTTATCTTCAGGCTCAGTGGTCAGTTGATAGCCTTTCCAGGGTATTGTGTTTCTTCCTTTTCTTTCTTTGCTTTTCCCATAGAGAAATTGTAGCTCAGAGCTGACCAAATATATATCTTTCAGAGCAGAGAGCATTAACATGCTCTAATGGTTTGCTTAAAACTGAGATGTGTAGGTTGTATGCCTATGCTGGTTAACCCAAAACAAAGATTGAGTAAGGTTTCTGTATATAAGGGGAAAGTAGAATGTGAAATTAAAATGTAAATTAAAAAGTAATTGGATTTTTTAGTTTAGATAAGATTTACTTTTGAAGAATGACTTTGTGTTTTAACACAGCAGGCCAGGCGCCATGTGGCACACTTGCACTTAATAATGGCAACCAATCTAGGCCATAAATATTGCAAATGATGCAATTTGAATGAGGAGCCCTATGAACCGTAATAAACCCCCTTGTGATTAATTCTAAAACTGCTCTGTTCATATTAGACCTGCAGTGGCCTCCCTGATGAGATCAATACAGCGTAGCAGAGTGATTCTAATAGAAGTGTTATTATCTTTTAATCTTCAGGAGAATGCCAACTTTTAGAATTTTTCAACATTCTGGCTGCTTATTTCCACGGAGCAGCCTTGGAAGCAGTTGTTTTCTGGAATGAAGATACATTAGGGTCTTCAAGGATTTATCAATAATGGGACACGGTCACTATTTGTGGAGCCAATAGCTAAAAGGCACATTTGTATGCTGGGACTTACAATTGGTCACAATGACCTTCCCTGTCAGCCTCTATTTTCTCAGCAGACAAATGTCTACAGTGAATGAGTAGCAAAGGACAGAGATTTGGAGAGGTATGGCGGGGGAGAGAAAACAATATAGTGTTTTTCAGGCAACTAAAAGCATCATCTTGTGCATAAATTTATGCCTGGGTGCATAAATTACATTTAGCCCCAGCTTTTGTGTACATGTACTGTAAACAATATTAAATAGAATGAAATGTCAGTAACAATTTTTTTTTATCAGTAGGATGATATAGAAGCAGCATATGCTGGAATAAGGGATACTATTTTAATTTGTAGACATTTCCAGAAGGAATCAAAAGGCAGAGTGTTTTTTTGCTGTCTCTCTTTCCTGTTTTTATATTAAAAAATAACAAAAATGACTCCCTATCCATTGCTAAAGTAAATGCTGCAAGGTAGCATAAGGGAATCATTACATATCTGAAAGCTTTAAATCAGCAGTGAGAAGAGACAATACCAGCTTGCTAGATCTGAAAATAAACCTCCTTAACTGTGGATGTGCTTGAAAGTGTTTTATAAGATGTCTTTCCTGTTTGTTTACAGCATTGTCAAATATATATGTGTGTCACTACTACATAATGCAACCTGCTGGGAAGTAATTGAAGATCAATATAGGAATTGAGACAGACAACAGCAAAAAATGAAAAGATGGAAGTCCTTGGAACTGCTACTTTTTTTTTACTTTAAAAAATTGTGTTTAAAAACGTTCAGCCTCTGGTTTTCAGGAATTTAAACTTCGATATCACTTAATTTGAGGTATTGTATCTGGGTTGTAATTGTGGTTTCCACAGAAATCCCCTAGGAATAGGATATACACTATAAAGATTAAACAGGTCAGTAATAAAATGAAAAGGAGAGCTCGACTCCTGTGGTGGGTTCCTTGCATGCCCCAGGCCACATTTGACTCAGGGAAGTTATTAAAATCAATGAGTGTTACAGTGTACCTGTAAAGAGGACTGTATGAATAAATAACCTTTTATTGAAGGTATGGTAAGCTCTTCAGAAGACAATGGCTTGAATGAGGTTATAGTGCTGCTCATTTCAGATCTGTAACTGGGTTAATTATTATTAAGGACAGAAAACAGGATAGCTGTTTTTCTATTGACCAGACTTTTTCAACCCCTGGTTTCCCTTTGTAAAAAGCACATTGTCCACTTCAGTGCCTAGTAGTTGTAAAACTTATGCACACAGGTATCTTTTTTTTTATTTGGTATATACAGTAATTGGAAAATTTTGACAGGCTAATCTATTTTACAGATGTTTTTGCTGTTTCTGCAGCTGCCTTTGGATACGTTCATGAGCTGTTTCTGAAATTTCTGAAAGAATAAACTTTCAATATCTTGGAAATAGCACAAATTCAGACACATGCTTCTGTATCTGATATCATTGCTCTGTGATCTCCAGCTTTCTTTTGAGTTCCACCAAATGCATCCGATGAAGTGAGCTGTAGCTCACGAAAGCTTATGCTCAGATAAATTTGTTAGTCTCTAAGGTGCCACAAGTTCTCCTTTTCTTTTTTCTTTTGAGTGTGCTTGGTGAGCTCATTTGCATGTAAATACCCAAAGTGCTCCTCCAGCTTACAACTATTTCTTAGCTATGCTGTTGTCTGAGTTCTGGGAACAAACCAAACGGTTTGGGAGAACTTTTGTTTTCACTGAGTTCCTTTTTTCCTCTCTTTTTCCTTCTTCAATACCCCCCCCCTTTTTTTTTTCTAATCCTGAAATCAAATGGCAGTCTCAGTTGCAAAATGCAGAGGAAGTAATAATCTTGTAAACCTTGGAGCTTGTTCAGAGTCAGAAACTATAGCACCAAGCTCATTACAGCTGTATAAATTATATCTGAGCCCAAAATTCAAAATGTAGGCCCCATTCACTACTTTTCTGATGATTTTAGTAATGAAAGTTTACAAAATTTGTTAGGCTATTGTTGGCTCAAGCTAATTTTGAGATTGCCAAAAGTGACAGCCATGGATGGGAGATCTATGACTCAATCACATTATTTTTATAATTGCTTTAAAAACCTATATCCAATATGAATATTTTCATCAAATTCACTCTAAGAATTCTAGTGGAAACATGGGGACAGAGTCTCAGTTCTTATCAATTGGGCTAGTTCTAGTGAAGTCCATGTAATTAGGCAAATATACAAAAGTTGACTATCTAATCCCATATTTTCTTCAAATAAATAAATATTTTCCCACGGAATTTGCGACTTAAACATTGCAGCATTGTGCTAGAGTGCTGTAACTGGAAAGAAAAATAGCCCAAATTTGTAAAAATCCTATGAAATACCGTGGATTTTCCCTTGAATACAAAATCACTTTGGGTGAAAAGAGTTTCATTAATTCATTTTTCATACTCTGTCACTCACTAAATTCTATTCTCCTGTTAAAAACTTTGTCATCCAATCAAGGATCAGAAACATTAAAATATGACCAATCACATACTGAATAAGAAATAACTAATAGTGAGTATTGGAGTGAGCAGTGCCCTGATTCTGAGGCTCAGGCAGTCCGAGTTTGCTGGGGGACAGTGCTCAAGGAAGGCTCTCCATCCATAGTCCAAACATTATTAGACCAAAATATTTGGTGAATACTTAACAAATCCTGTATAAATTTCGAGCTCATGGGAGTGATTAGCAAACAATTCACAAACCTAATAAAGACAAAAGTCATCACATTTTATTGTGTAAGAAATGCTAATTGACCCATGCTAGTGGTAATGTAAACACTTATCCTGCAATGAGCTCTGCTTGGTTGTACTCCTGCACTTATATGGAGCCACCTGGAGGTAAAAGAGAATCCATATAGACACACAGGGCCATCCATACAGAGCTCAGTGTAGGCTGGGGATCTTAAATAAGTCATTTTTAAAAAAAAATTATTATTGTTTATAATCTGATCCTTTAATACTGGCAAATAATTATATAAATATAGTTGTATATTTAAAATATCACTAATGAGGAAACATCTGTTACTTTAACGAGAGAGAACTTCCGTCTCACTGAATTCTCACTTTGACCCAAAGCAACAAATCCCTCTCCCATTGAAGTTGATGGGAAAACTACAATTGACTTAAACAGGAGCAAGTTTTGTTTTTTAGTGGTGGAGGGAGCCTTGCATGAGATTTCTGCACTGGGTGAATTTCACCTTAAATTAACATAACCCAGAATTAATTTCTGTAATCTTCATGCATATTTATTTGATTAGCAGTATGTTAAATTTCCATTGCTATGGGGGAAAAAGGGGTGGTTGGGAGAGGGAAAGATAATCAGGGCATGCAGGAAGACTGAATTAAAAATCCTTGCATTCCTAGTGTTTCATCTTTCTTTCAGCAATGTGTGTGTGTGTGTTGTTGCTATTAAAGTAGAGCCAGGTATTTGTGTGGTTAAATTCCTCAGTAATGGAATTCATAAACTGTTTGTGGTTTGAAATGTTGCTTTATAGTTTTTCATTAGTCAATTCTACCCTTTCTATTACAAAGACTGAAAGTTTGAAAGGCCATGCCCTTGTTTCTTCCTAAAGAAATGCTTTCTGGCAGACACTGTTAACAATGCTAAATGCCTTTGCAAATGTAATCCCCATTTTAGTTTTGTTCTCATTTAATTGAATTAGGAAGGCATAACAAACCAAAAAGGTTACTTTCATGTCCTTAACTTTGCATAATAGTGAGATTGTGGTAGGTATTTCTCACATAATGGTTTTTGCATATGTTATGCTGTACTTGGCAAGGGACCGTTTTTTGTGCATAATAACTGTAGTTCAAATTCATGTTCTTACTTCATATCTTAAATTTTAATCCGTGTTAATTAAAATATATTTTAAACTTCCCTTCGTGTAATCAGTTAATATGCAAGCTGTTAGACAATAAGAGGTCCTTTTGAGAGATGTTGCTTGCAACCTCATGCTGATTCTGAAAAATAGGAGCAAAGTATTGATCTGTCTTCTGAACCATGCTCAAGAGGTTAAGGATTGTTGGCACCCGTCAGGGTTAGGATCAGAGCACTGTCAAATATTCTCCATAATTCTTTCTCTAACTTTTGATTAACCACTCTTGAGAATAACACTGAAGAAAGGAAGTTGCACGGCTCCTAAAACCAGAAAGTAACAGAACGCCACTAGCTGTCACCTTCAACCCTCAACTAAAACCTCTCCAGCGCATCATCAAGGATCTACAATCTATCCTGAATTAGGATCCCTCACTCTCTTAGATCTTGGGAGACAGGCCCCCAACCTGAAGCAAATACTCACCAGCAACCACACAACAAAAACACGAACCCAGGAAACTATCCTTGCAACAAACCCCTTTGCCAACTCTGTCCACATATCTATTCAGGGGACACCATAAAAAGACCTAATCAAATCAGCCACACCATCATGTGCCAGCAATGCCCCTCTGCCATGTACATTGACCAAACCGGACAGTCTCTACATAAATAAATGGACACAAATTGGATGTCAAGAATTATAACATTCAAAAACCAGTGGGAGAACACTTCAATCTCCCTGGTCACTTGATTACAGACCTAAAAGTCCCAATACTACAACAAAAAAACTTCAAAAACAGAATCCAATGAGAAACTGCTGAATTGGAATTAATTTGCAAACTGGACACCATTAAATTAGGCTTGAAGAAAGACTGGGAGTGGACGGGTCATTACACAAAACTTTCCCCAGGCTTATTTTTCTCCCTACTGTTACACACATCTTCTTGTCAACTGTTGGAAATGGGCCATCCTGATTATCACTACAAAAGGTGTTTTTTGTTTTTTTGTTTTTGTTTTTTTCCCTCCTGTTGATAATAGCTCACCTTAACTGATCACTCTCTTTATAGTGGGTATGGCAACAGCCATTTTTTTCATGGTGTGTGTGTGTGTGTGTGTGTTTATATCTTCCACTGCATCCATCCGATGAAATGGGTTTTAGCCCACAAAAGCTTATGCTCAAATAAATTTGTTAGTCTCTAACGTGCCACAAGTACTCCTCCTTCTTAAAACCAGATAGTACCTTGAACAAAGGAAGTACTATACAGGATACAACTAAAGTTTTTTCATGAAGTTGACAGATTTCCACTCTATACGGCTAAATTCAGTGCCTTGCATAATGACAGGTTTCAGAGTAGCAGCCGTGTTAGTCTGTATTCTGTCAACTTCATGAAAAAACTCGCACAGATACAGACAGACATCATCTTCACCATGAAAGGTTTTCCTCCTTTTCCCCCCCCTGCTGCTGGTGATGGCTTATCTTAAGTGATCACTCTCCTTACAGTGTGTATGATAAACCCATTGTTTCATGTTCTCTGTGTGTATGTATATAAATCTCTCCTCTGTTTTTTCCACCAAATGCATCCGATGAAGTGAGCTGTAGCTCACGAAAGCTTATGCTCTAATAAATTTGTTAGTCTCTAAGGTGCCACAAGTATTCCTTTTCTTTTTGCGAATACAGACTAACACGGCTGCTACTCTGAAACCACACATCAAAATACCCTACCCAGGTAAAAGGTGTTTTTTTTGTTTTGTTTTTGTTTTTAAACATTTTTTTCTCTTTTAAATTATCTTTCAATAGGCACTTGAATCATTGTAGAATTCTTGGCAGTTTCTGCAAAGGGGACTGAAGGAAAAGTGTGTGTATAGTGTAAACAGAGTCCAAAGTTATCTGACAAATTGAATATCTTCAAGATTAGATTTCTCAGAGCTGTTAAGTAGTCATTAATGAGTGTGCCCCCAGCATTGAGTACAAAGTGGTTGCAGTTCTTTAGTATAATGGAAAGCAAAGAATATTTTACAATGTGAAGAGACCTTTGTACTGCTGGTTAAAAGATAGAATTCCTCATGCTCCATTGCCAATTTCCATCCCACTTATTGAAATAGGTCTTTTTTATTTTAAAATTACCATCAATTTCATATACTCCGCTTGTTGTACGTGTTTAAACTGGAAGTGTCTGTGTGACGGGGTTGCTGGTATGGTAATACAAAATTATTGCCCTCCGCGGGAGTTTTGACATGGGGCATTGTTGCAGAGACAGATCATGTGAACAACACCTAGCCTCACTTTTTTCCCTTTCCCTTTTATGCTTTGAATATCTGTATTTAACTGGGCACTACCTTCTGTTCAGAGAACTTTGATTTCTTTAGAGATTACCTAAATTTGTAGCTGAAAGAAAGGGTTATGTTTATAAACTGCAGGGGGAAAAGATCCTTTTTTTAATGTGTTCTTTTTATTAAAAAAATCAAATTACATAGCTCTTCAAAAGAAAGTATATCTGGCATTGCACAAGTAGAGGGTTGTAATTGTAAAGAGCAGTCTCCAGAGAAACGCCTTGCCTGCCTCAGTGGATTGTTTCAAAGAGAAACAGCTTCACACTAAGTGCCCAGGTTGATACCAAGATTAAACTCTTTTATTTCTCTACAAGCAAAAACTGCTTTCAGAGGAAGCTGTGGCTGCAGAACAGGATTCAGGAAAGGTGCAGTAAATGTCCCCCTTCCTCCTTGACAATGTCAAAAATCATCAGGGGAACAGCTCCAAAATGTTGAGTCTGCCTGTGAAATTCTGTTTCTCTCTCTTTTATTTTGGAAAATAAATCCTGTCAAACTAACTTGAGATCTCTTCTTTTGATGAGATATGAGTTTGGCTGATAAGGGCAATAGTGTTGATCTAATGTACTTAGACTTCTGTAAGGCAGTTTGAGTGATAGTCACAGAGTTTTTAAGGCCAGAAAGGGCCACCAGATCATCTAGTCAGACTTCTTGTATATCACAGGCCACCACCAACACCCAACACTTGCACACTACACTCAACAACCGGTATTAGACCAAAGAGTTACAATCCTCAAGACACTAAACTATTGTGTGCCACAGGCAGAGAATAGTTGGGACTGACAGGCAATGGCAGGAAATTGTTTGTGAGATATACCCAAATGATCCCCACAAGTAACCTTGTTTCAGAAGGTGCTAAAGTCTGACATGGGGGAAAATTCCTTCCTGACCACATATCAGTTAGACCCAGAGGATGTGAACAAGAACCACCAGCCAAGCACGCAAGAGATAGAATGCTTAGTACCCACCTGTCCAGTGTCCTGTTTCCAGCTGTGGCCATTTCTGATGCTTCAGAGGAAGGGGACAAAAAACTCACCACCACCACCAGGATGCACTGGGACAAGGAGTGAGGAAATCCCTTACTAACCTCTCCAGGTGACTGACTGAAGCATGAATTTTAGAACATAAGACATTAATTGGAAGGGACTCCCCAGGGCTGCTGAACCCTGCCCACTATAAGCAATCCCATCATATAATCCCAATCTCTCTTTTAAAACTAATTAAATTGTTTGACCCCACAACTCTCATTGGGAGGCTGATTCAGAATCATCCTCCTGTGATGGTTAGAAACTCCTCCTAATTTCTACCCTAAACTTATTCATGGCTAGTTTATACCAATTTGTTCTTGTGCCAATGTTGTCCTTTTAGTGTATCTCTGCACCCTCTTTGATGTTTACCCCGATGTATTTATAGAGAGCAGTCATGTCCCCTCTCAGCCTTCATTTTTTTCTAGACTAAACAACCCAAGTATTTTAGTCTCATCTCATAAGGTAGCCTCTTCATTTGACTCTGTACTACTGGATATTTTGATTAAAAAACTAAAACGATACAAAACGAACAAGGCACGTGTTCAATGGATGAAAACTGGCTAACTGATAGGTCTCCAAATGTAATCATAAATGGGGAATCCTTACTGAGTGTGTTTCTAATAGGGGCCCACAGGGAATGGTTCTTGGTGGCATGCTATTTAACATTTTTATTGATGATCTAAAAGAAAACTTAGAATCATCACTGATAAAGTTTGCAGCTGACACAAAGATTGAGGAAGTGATATATAATGAGGCAGACAGGTCACTGATGCAGAACCATCTGGATTACTTGGTAAACTGGGTGCAGGCAAAAAATGTAAGTGCCTAGGAACAAAGAATGCAGGCTATACTGACATAATGGGGGACTCTATCCTGGGAAACAGTGACTCTAAAAAAGACTTGGGGAACATGGTGGATAATCAGCTGGACATGAACTTCCAATGCAATGCTGTGTCCAAACGGGCTAATGAAATCCCTGGAGATGTAAAAAGGGAAAACTCAAACATTAGTCGGGAGGTCATATTATCTCTGTATTTGGCACTGGTGCAATGGCTACAGGAATATTGCATCCGTTCTGGTTTCCACAATTCAAGAGGGAAGTGAATAAGCTGGGAGGGTTCAGAGAGAAGCCACAAAAGTAATTAAAGAAGCAGAAAACATAGCTTATAGAGATGGACTCAAACAGCTCAATGTATTTGGCTTAGCAAAGGCTGGAAATAAGGCATAAATGTTTAACAGAGGGAAGTTAGCAATTGGGACAACTTTACATGCCTTCCCATGGAATTCCGCAGGAATCTTTCCACTGACTGCAGTGAGAGCTGTCAGATCAGATCCTAAGTGCTGAGTTTTCCCACCGATCAGAATTTACATCCATGGTACACAAAGTGCTTTAACCTCTCTGGGGGTGGCAGGCCTTTCAACAGTCTGGCCTCTCAAGCCTGTAGAGAAGCTGATGGATTGGCAGCAGGGTACTTAATGATCACACAAAGATTTCTGTAGTCTTTGCTGTGGCTTTTAGGGTGGCTGAAATAATGACTGTCTTTCTGAAGGCAAGATATAGGCTTCTCGTAGGATGGGAATATTAACGGGCTATGGGTGCCTAACATCATCAGGTTCCTTTGCAAATCCCAGCCAAACAGTTCATTGTATGCAAAAGCAATGTGTTATACTGGTCATTTCCAGGCAATGCCTTTAATTTTCGGTCATAAAGACAGGGAAAGCCAATATGAATTTTTGGCCGGTAAACCTTTCTACTGCTTTGGAAAGATGATTACATGGCTATTACAGATGAGAAAAGACCTATAGTATGGCCAGATCTACCTGGTTAACCAAAACAAAGCTGACTGTAATTTGGTAACCTGACCTACTTGTTACCTAAAATAGTATAAGTTGGGTGACTAATAGCTCAAGAAATTATAAGAAAAAATGAGTCGTTGAGTTGCACCAAGTTTTGTCTCCTCAGCATTTTGCTACTGCCTCAGCATGAAGGAGGAAAAAGTATTAGTAACATGAATAGATAAGAGAAGTGAGAAGAGAAACATGTTTCTTACTTGAGCTGAACAGAAAGAGGAGAATTATGTGGTTTGCAGCCTCTTGTTTATGCTTTCCAAAAACATTTGCATGTAAGTGAAAATTCATATGTTGCCTGCTTACAATTGCAAATGATAGTATTTTTCACCTGTATTTATTTTCCTGAATTGTTGTCAAAAACATATTTTCTTCCCCCACCTACACTGAAATGGGATGACTTGTGCATCCTTGTGTATGTGCAAGTTGGAGGGACAGGCAGATGAAAGGGTACTTGGATCAGGCTATCTGTCATAATGTCTTGATCAGCATGTGCCCACGTCTAGCTGCTGCAGAGGTAGGTAATGAATGTCAAAGTAAAATATAAATGTACTGTATTAATTTTCCTGGAATATGCTCTTCCTGCAAAAAGAAAAGGAGTACTTGTGGCATCTTAGAGACTAACAAATTTATTTGAGCATAAGCTTTCATGAGCTATAGCTCACTTCATCGGATGCATGCAGTAGAAAATACAGTGGGGAGATTTTATATACACAGAGAACATGAAACAATGGGTATTACCATACATACTGTAACGAGAGTGATAATATAAAGTGAGCTATTACCAGTGGGGGTGAGGGGGTGGGGGCGGGAAATAACCTTTTGTAGTGTTAATCAAGGTAGGCCATTTCCAGCAGTTGACAAGAACATCTGAGGAACAGTTGGGGGCGGGGAATAAACATGGGGAAATAGTTTTACTTTGTATAATGACCCATCCACTCCTAGTCTTTATTCAAGTCTAAGTTAATTGTGTCCAGTTTGCAAATTAATTCCAATTCAGCAGTCTCTCATTGGAGTCTGTTTTGAAGTTTTTTTTGTTGAAGAATTGCCACTTTTAGGTCTGTAATTGAGTGCCCAAAGAGATTGAAGTGTTCTCCGACTGGTTTTTGAATGTTATAATTCTTGACGTCAGATTTGTGTCCATTTATTCTTTTATGTAGAGACTGTCCAGTTTGGCCAATGTACATGGCAGAGGGGCATTTCTGGCACATGATGGCATATATCACAATGGTAGATGTACAGGTGAATGAGCCTCTGATAGTGTGGCTGATGTGATTATGCCCTATGATGGTGTCCCCTGAATAGATATGTGGACACAGTTGACAATGGGTTTTGTTGCAAGGATAGGTTCCTGGGTTAGTATTTTTGGTGTGTGGTGTGTGGTTGCTGGTGAGTATTTGCTTCAGGTTGCGGGGGCTGTCTGTAAGCAAGGACTGGCCTGTCTCCTAAGATCTGTGAGAGTGATGGGTCGTCCTTCAGGATAGGCTGTAGATCCTTGATGATCCTTGATGATGGAGAGGTTTTAGTTGGGGGCTGAAGGTGATGGCTAGTGGTGTTCTGTTCTCATAGATATTAAGGTCAGAAGGGACCATTATGATCATCTAGTCTGACCTCCTGCACAATGCAGGACACATAATCTCACCCACCCACTCCTCCAATAAATCTCTCACCTATGTCTAAGCTATTGAAGTCCTCAAATCATGGTTATTTTCTTTCTCTTCCTGCAACTCATTTCTGGAGGTACAGCCATCTCCCTATAATTTCTGTAAGCCAGCATGTGTCATAACGTCCCCTGGAATGAATAACAGTGCTGCAGGGACAAGGAGAAGTAGTGGCAGCACTGCTCTGTGGAAACTGAATAGAGGGTGCTGCTGCCAGGAAACACTGAGCTGCTGAACGGGAAAGTGAAATAAGTTACAGTGATCGTATGTACAGAGAAGGCAAATATCAGTGTTCAAAGCAAGCTGTTTGCGCTGAGCGGGACTAAAGATCACAGAAGGAAAGTGGAGACCAAAGCAGTGACCAAGACAGAGAAAAATCAGCATTCACTTGCAGGTCTGGGAAAGGGAAAGGTTGTTGTATAATACCAACTACATACACAACAACCAAGCAGCCTGTAAGAAACCCAGAACAATGCTGGCCAAGTGATGTTTCTCTAGATATTAAAGGACGGTAGTAGCCAGCAAGACGATTTGTTGTTGAAGAGAAAAGGTGTCAGCAGGAAGAAGGACAGTGCACATACGGATCATCTCTGAGGAATAGTTTCAGAAATAAGCTTAATACCATGGGAGAAAAATATGCTTAGTGTGCAGAAGACAGTCAGTACTTCACAAAAAGAATGAAGTGGGAGGAGGTGCATGAGTATGTTCAAGGTCTCTGGTACTGTACTATTCTGCATACCTACTCTCCTCTGTCCAAGGGCAAGGGAAGCAGCAGCAATGATGGAGCAATACTAATGGCAAGAAGGCATGTAATCAAATTGCCCTTCAGTTGAAGTAACCTACTAATGAAGACGAATCTGAAACATTTGTGAATGTGATAAAACAGCAAAAATCATAGGCTTAAGCAGGTTTAAATATCAAATGGGCTAAAATGCACCGAGTGCACTTAATGGAAGCCATTGCCCTTTTCTCTTTCTTAGGGGCCAGAGATTTTTGAGAACTCATGCGAGACTAGTTTCTGAAGTGGGTTCACCCGAACCTACTTGATACCAAAGCGGGACTCAGCAATAGGTTGTATGTTCCAAACAACAGTGCCCAAAGCTTTGAGAGATTCTGAGGTGAAAGGAGACTATTGCTGTAAATAGCTTGGTAAATGCAGTGGAGTTGTGCAAAATGTTTCTTGTTAAACCATTTCAGGTTTTATCAATTCAACATTCAGGCTAGCTTTGTACATAGATTTTCAAGGTGAAGGTCTGAGTAAATCTAAACAGATTTGTGATTTTGCATTGACATTTTGTAAATTTCTCATCTTTCTCATGGTTTTCATGTGAAAATCAGTGGAACCTCGTTTTCATCTGAGTACTGCATTAATTCAGTTTTGGACGATTAACTACAAGAACTAGCAAATCTTGTGAAAGAATGAGTGAAAATGATAGCTGTGAACATCTCACAGAGCCAGATTGTGTTACTGCATAGGAAGCAAGGGGCATCAGGTGCTTAATCATATACATGGGTTACCATTAATGAAGGTCGTGGCACAGGGAGCAAAGCAGCTCCCCTGGGATTACTACTCTCCCACTTGCACTGGTGGACAGGGTTGGATCAACACGGGTGTGTGGTGAGCAGTGTCTTAATTTAGCATCCTGACAAGTATTGCTCAGCTGGCACCTGGGAGGGGGAGGGGAGAGGAGATGGGGAAGTAATCTACGCTAGATATTGGACTGGAACAGATTACTTCCCCCTGGAACAATGGGGCTGGTGTGGGGCAGGTAAGCAGGCATCAAACCATGACTTGCTGAGACACGGATCTGATTCTTGGTCTGCTCCTGGACCAACTGTTGATCTGCACCTGGACTACACTCACTGCCTCTTAGTCAGGACTTGTGGCAAAACCACAACCTTGCCCTTGTGTTGAGTGCTAGGACTCCTTATTCAATTATTCCATTCTTACTAATGGTATAGGCAACTACACTACATGAGTGTGTGTGACAGAACTGACTCAGTTTTATGACTCTCATTGCCATATGGTTGACATTTTTTTAAACAGAACTTTTACTGACTCTTGCAGCTGGCGTAGAAGAGGAGTTAACTCAGTTCTCCATACACACAGAATTTATGAAAAATTGAAATGACAAGGGTGTTGCTGAGCTGCCATTTTCAAGCTAATATACTAAGGAAGACTAGTTCAGGTGTTTTGTGAATCAGTGAAATGAAGTTTGCCTACTAATCTGGTTGACACCACCGGCCCCTCCAGCACTGGGAGCGAGAGCCTGTCACATCCACCACATTCTTCACCTTCAGGGAGCCCAGGGAAGAGGACTCCCAAGGTTGCATTTAAACATGGTAATATTAGGTTCACCTTCTCAATTCTTGCTCATACTATGAAATGCTGAATGTGGGTCTGAATCCCAACTATCTGGCACATGGTTGTCATTTACACCCGGGCAAAGTTGGTGTGAAATCCTATTCTATTGGAATGGTAGCATTTTGCACTCCTGTGTAGAAGTGTGAGTGCCTGCTCCAAAGCCTGCTGAGGCCAATGGGAGTCTTTTAACTGACTTCAGTGGAACAGACCCTAATGATGACTGCTTGGAGCCTAAAGCAGTCAAGATAGCCAGGCCCTCTATGCCTAGTTAAGCTCATTTTCAGAATTCAGTTGCCTGGTTTACCAGATCTTCAACTTATTCTTTGTGTTACCAATATTTCGTAGTGTGTGAACCTTGTTCAAATGTGGCCATATGTAATTTATTTCTCCCAGGAGAGCAAAAAGTTTTTTTTAAAGTGATATCAAGAGAAGTGCATTATGCCTTTCAAAAATATCAGACTGATATTCACTCAATTCTGATTCATTAGTCCTAGGATAACATGTTAGCAGGGTCAACGTCTCCCTCTGCTCGGTATTCAACATTTATAAAATTAGAACATTAAACTGCTGTAGTGTTATCCAAAAGCCTTATTGACCTCTGCATTTCTCATTTTCAGAGGCTTTTGTATTTGTTCTGATCTTATTTGCACATCTCTGCATACAGAATTGATTCCAAATTTATGATGAACACTCATATCTTTCATGACCGCAACATTAGGAATTTCATTAGGCCAGACCTGGAATTGTTGTTGTAAATGTTTACATATCTATAAGTTATTATTAAGCAAACAGTAAAAGGTCACCCTTAATCCTTAAGGGCACTTAGAGTATACTATATGCAGATTTCCAACTAGATCAATACATTGGTTGTAGATTAATTTATATACTAATGGTGTGATAGTGACAACAGAGATATGAATGTGGCCTCATGTAACAAGGTATACTGGTTAAGGCTGGTGAGGGCCAGAAGACCCTGTTCCAGGTAGGCTGGAATAAACAAAGATCCTGGAAGTGGCTTCATGGCAGGGAGAGAGAAAGTGGTCCTGGAGAGTTTGTCATTGGACCGGAAAAACTAGGACACTGTTCCTTTAAGGGCCTGGAACCAGGAGCAGGAACCAGTAGGATGGGGCAGGGCTTCCCCCTCTCACAACCAGTTGAGAGAGAGCCCCTAAAGGAGGGCAGTATATATGCTGTCTTCTCCCTGAGAACAGGGAGCGAGCTGACAGGGCAAAGGAAGTCAGAGTCAGAAGGCTGAGCTCCTGCTAGGAAGAATAGGACTGGCAGCTCTGGGAAGAACAGTCTGGAGCAGAATGAGTAAGCTCCATATGTGAGAGAAGAGCCAAAGAGGAGTATGAAATTTTGTTTTGTCGTAACGCAATTTGGTTTAGGGACACTGAGGGCTATTTTGAACTGCTTTTAGCTGTTAACCCAGACCAACACGGTGGTTGTTGGTAGTCCCAGGGAAGACCGTGGGAAGTTCCTAATCACTCCTGAAGAGGAAGAACAGAATGAGGGTGCTGCAGAAGCACCTCTGGCCATTACTGGCTGCTCAGGAAATGGTAACCCTGCTACCGCTAGCTTTATTTTAAAATGCTACACATTTACGGAAGTGCTTCTGATAGACACATAAGTCCCTTTGCACCTCTATTTTATTTGCATCTAAAACATGAGATGTGATGGTTAATAGATGAGTTTTATAAAGTGTTCCGGCATTAACTCCACCCCCATCAAAAGAAAATAAGTAAGTAAATAAATAAATAAATAAAACTGCCAAACCAACCACCAAACAAACAATCATGGAACTAACATGACCTTTGCAGCCCATCACAGTGTTCACTCAGCTTATGTATGATATCCCTTCTTCCCCTGCCCATTATCGGACTTCTTTATAAAATCTTTGGGAGCAGGGACTGTTTTTCTCACTCTGTGCCTAGGTTAGAGAGATCCCACCCCAGTCTCAGTTGGTCTCTAGCATTACTGTTTATAAATAATAAATAATTTTAGATGACTGAAGGAAATATTTTTTCCTTATGGGATAAAATGAAAATGACTATAAAATAAGATTTCTATAAAATAATGCATTTGAAGCTGATTCTAAAAAGTACTTTAAAGTAATTTAGTACTAAATGTGGGTGTCTGGTGCTCAGAGTAAACAGTGCAAAATGTTATTTTCTATTTACCATTTGAAGAAGTCACAATAAAAGAATACTTTGAAGGGTTTTTTGGTCCTGTTCTCATAAACGAGTATGGCAATTTTGTTCCCATGAGGCTCTCTTTAAATGTTCGAATTGCTAAAACTATAAGGCCTTTTCTCTTCTCTTGCTTTGCTTCTCCCAGGAAAAAAAATTTCACCTATGCAACATGGACATGAAATCTTACCATATCCAAACAAGATCTGTGTGGGTGGCCCCGTGAACCTGTAGGCAGGTTAACAGTCCTCTTTTCGCATGGTTGTCCTCTATCTAGTACTGAGATAAAACTGGATGTGGTTTTGTCTAGTAAGGGACAGGGGATGCCATTTTGAAGAACTCATCGCTCCACCTCACTGGCGTGACTTCCGGTGGGGGTGGAGTGGCTTACCCTTCAAAATGGCATCCTCACTACAGTGACCTTGTATGCACCAGGTGTACAAGTTTCTGCCAGTGGAGATAGGCCCATGCCATTCCTGGAAGTAGCAGAGTGCCTGATATTCTGGGAATGCATGAGTGGCTACCCTCATGTGAAGCTCATTATAGGATCAGGGTTTTAGTGAGACTACTCTAGCATGGACTAAAGCTGGGATTTTCCACCTCCTTATAGGGTAGTCATTTATACTTCTGTGCAAAGTAAGTGTTAAATGCTATCCAATCAGACCTGAGAATCTAGACCTACTGTCTATCTAAACACACAATTTGTATTGTTTTTACTCTACCAGTCTAGCTAAAGCAGTACAACCCATCTAGTATGGATGTGTTATATTAGTATAAAAGACTCTCTTACTGGTATAGCTTATTCCTGTAAATTTAGGGGAATAAGCTATATTGACATAGTTTATTCTGTTATAACTGCATCCACAGTAGGGGTTGAACCAGTATAATGATTCTGGTAAAAAATCACCTCTAACTGAAATAGTGAAATCAATCTTAAACTCTGTGAACCAAAACTAAGCTACACTAGCTCCCTTTTACACCACTCTGGCAATGTAAAGGAATCTTAGAATGCATATAAATTATCTTTATGTCCATTTAAGGCCCCTTTACGCTGCCAGAGTAAATAAAAATCAGCCCAAATATGTTTTACGCTCATTTTACACAGGTATAAATGACTAGTTCAGTGTAGAATAAGGCCCTTGAGACTGTCCAGAAAGAGAGAGGTTACAAACAAACATTTTCACAAACTCTGGGGTGTCCTAGTAATTCTGCTGCACCACAATATCATATTAAACAGTTTTTCACTGTTAATGTTTCTGATAAAATTAGTAAGTATGCAGGATACGTAGTTCATAAAACCTGATAGCTGAATCAAATATTTAGCAAAATGGCTTTCAAACACAAGTCATTTTTTTCATAGGTGGTTAATCTTCCCTAATAGATATCTAAAAATCTGTTTGTAATGTTAATAAATTTGTCCAAGAAATTTAGTAATGTCCATTTCAGGGGCTATTTTCTTCATACAAGTAACATGGTTTTTAATGTACTCCTTTTTGTTCCTGTTAGAGCACATTGTAATTCTTTTTTGTCCAGCCTATAAAAGCAGCTCCGTATAAAAAACAAAAAATTCTCTTTTTTTAAGGTTCTCTTAAAGAAAAAGCCTGAAGCAATCACCAACTGAAAAGATGCATGAATTTTAATCCACTAGGAAGGAACAACTCCTAACTTAAAATAATTTATTTTAACTCAGAGGTCCAGCCAAGCATAACAAATGATGCAGTGAAGTCTTAAGATAGAGCTTCTGCAAGCTTTTTTCTATAAGTTTATATTCTTTTACTTAAAGATTTGGACTGGAAATAAGTTGTATATAGTGCAAGTAATATGACTTACAGATAATCACAACTTTAGTACCATAAACCAGAGTACTTTGTTCTTTTCAATAAAAAAAGACCTATTAACTTTTCTTCAATTACAACAATTTCCTGTACTGTCTAGACATTAGAATACCAGAGCAGACTGTTTATATGTCTACACAATCTAGATAAACATATACGTTTTCAGCAAAACAACAAAACACCTCATGAACTCAAGAAATAATTTGTTGGCAACTATCAGGTAACCTTTACTCACATTTCACAGTTTTAGATATTAATAATTTCATTTTGTAAGTATGATTTAGTGACTCGTGTCTCACCTGGCTCCCCCTCTCCTTAGACCTATTTTGGGCTCCAGTCCTGTATCTTGTTCCATGTGGGTGAATATCTGCACCCTTATAAAGCCCCTTTGGAATTAGTGGGGATCCATGCAAATAGGATCCAAAGTAAGGACCTTACCTGGCTACCAAAAAAGTAAAGGAGGTATTTTTTAGTCTATTTCTTTGCCCTGTTCCTAAGAATTTTCTGTCAGAGAATTGTCTGACTACCATTACCAACCAATTAGCAGACCTCACAATGACACAAGAATTGCTAAAATCAAGCATTCAGCTACTATGGTGATGATGAGCACTGTATAGATGTAGAAAGTTTAGGCATAGGGGAGCATGAATACAAGTTCACTATTGCACCAAGGTGAAGGGAACTTGATAATCATCCTGGAAATCTATTTCTGGAAATCAGACCACCCCTTGAGTTATTTAAAACAAAAGGCTGCCAGCATCTTCTGAGAGATATTCAGCCCATATTCTATGTGCATGGGTAGCTTCTTTATTCTGTTCAATAATGGCTCCTCCATCATTTCTGGAGACTTTAGGCTAGATGCTTGAACCCCTTTTCTTGATGTCAGAGAGCTTTCCCTTGCATAGAGAAATCTCTAAAATCGGCCTTTGCCATCTGCTGCAGGCTTCCCCAGTGTCGCGAGCATGCTAAGGAGGGCCAGGGGCTTAACTGGAAAGTACTACAGTCAGGCCATGAGGCTGATCTAACTTGTCTTGGGGACTGAACAAGACCCCAGAATCCCTAAGATTGAAGGAGAGGAAGGGAGAATGCAAAAGTGTACAATAGCCACCGATTCCTCTGATTTGTGTCTGATGCTGATTTAAATGGGCAAAACCTGATCTTACCATGTGTTCTGTACTAATCACACACATCTGAAATCAAAGTCAGGCTTTCAAATAGATTATATATGGGTGCTCTTGTTAATACCTCATTCTCTGTCTTTTTAGAACAATAAAAATCTTAGTAACAGGCCAAACATTGATTGACTGGAAGACAGTTATTGATTGTAAATCATTTACTATATAGCTTGATACTGATTTAGAAAAGTAAACTAGTGGACACTTGAAAAAGTACCGTTGTTTAATCACCAGAAATTGAGGAACAATGTGTTCTTGTTTAGCTTAAAATGTGCAATGAACACAACTATCAGATAAACAACTTATTTCCAGCCTTTGGGTCCTTTCTGGTAGATCAATCATGCTGTGGATATGAGTAATTTACATGTTCTAGAAAACTGTTACAATATAATTTTTGCTTGTAACATATTTATATATAAATTGTGCTGAATTCTCTCTTCACTTACCACCACTTGGCTTCCATTATGACTTCATTGTGGTTTCACATGTGTGACTGAGGGCAGAAAATGGTCCATGATGTGAAGGGAAAACAGGTGTACCATGATAGTACAGTGGGCAAATTCAAAAGGAGGCAGTTAAGGAAAATAATGCAAAACTTAGAAAGTTTCTGCAGTAATCAAGTGTGCTAGCTAAAATATCCTCAACAGTACATTCCTTTTTTAGTAAGGTGATGTATTCCAGTAGAATGTCAGGAAAATTATATTCAGTAACTCTAATGTGCATTATTATGATAGGTAAGAGTGTGCCTTAGAAATTCCATCTGAACACAAGGAATTTCAGAGGCCCTGGGAGATTGGTCTAGTATGTATCCCGCACAAACTCACTCTCAGATTAGTGATGCCATCTTGATTTAGACATCTAGGGCAGTACCTTCCTCAGATGCAGGACGTTTGCCCTCCCAAGAAATGAAAACAAACATGATAGTCCTATTAGCTTCATTGAGCCTGACTCTCCATTGCCTCACTCCTTGCATGGTCATTTTCACCTGCGCACATTGCAAATTGGGTGTAAAATGTTTCTGTTCTAATTTGGTAGCTTTATGCAGCCACTTTCACAAGAGGAAATAATTTTACAAAATGCAAGTCACTGAGGGTTGTCTCCTCATCCTAATATTTTGGAGTATGCTCACAGTTACCAGATGTTTTATGTTTCACCCACCTTTAGCTAGTAATAATTCCTAGTGAAATGAAAGGAAGATTTTGTTAGATCACCCAAGATTCCTTTTATTGAGAAATTTTTGCATGTTGTTAATGCTTCCTTGAAATTAGAGAGCCCAGATTTAGACTAGAGCCATGCCAAGCCAAAAGACATCCTCTACTAGCAAAATCTCATGATTGAATGACAGCAGGACTCCTTTGACAATTGTTGTAAATCCTTATGTCATGGAGGTGCTCACCCCACACTTGCCTGAAAAAGGTTAACGGAGGCCAGATGGACCAATTAACCTATTAGACTGCAAGATGGAAGAACTAAGGCTGAGAGGAAAGCCCTAATGAGGGGAAGCTCACCTGTGCGGGGATGGACAGGACTTCTATAAAGCCAGGGAGCTGATAGAAAAGAGGGCTGAAAAGAAGTAGGCTGTAGTCACTCTTAGGAGAAGGAAGATGTGTTTGGGGCTATAGAGGAAGGTAGTCTACAATTACTCCCAAAGAGGAGGGAAATTGTGAGGCTGGCAAACCCAGAGAAGGGGGAGTGCCAGATGGCAAGGAAAGGACTCGTAATGGAAGTAAGGTCTAGGAAGGAACAGACCTTGGCTGTTGACTAGAGGGTTGCCAACCTGGAGTAGAAGGTGGGCCTTGGTTCCGCTGCCAGCCACTCAGGAAGTAGCATGAGGGGGCAGTGAATGGGAAGACTGCCTAAGACGGAGGAAGTGGAAGTAGAAAATGCACATAGTGACCTGTCTGGAGGGAAAGTCACAAAGAGGTGGCAGCAGCTCCTGGAGTGAGAGCAGGGCTGCAGACTGAGAGAGAGATGGAGTGCAACTGCAGGAAGGGGCATGGGTTTTGCAGAGCTGATCCCTAGAGTAGCCAGGAGGAGACACCATTCTAGTGATGAGGGGAGCACCCCAACACACCTTAGTAAAGGACTTTTGAGTGACATCAAAAAAGGGAAGATTAGAGACACTGATTAAACTGCAAGATTGGGGACCTCGATTTTTTTGTGTGTAAATAGTCCTACTTCAGATTCTTCCAGTGACTTTGTACTTTTGATGGTGGTTTGCTGATGTTGAGAATTGTTTTTCACATAATCATTGGCAGGGTGCAGAGGACAAATAGTCTATCTTTGAAGACACATCCCCTATTTCGACCTGTTTTCCCTGCTGATTTTAATTCATTTGCATAATATTATGGGAGTATTTTTGAGTTTTTTTTCTGGAACTAGAAGATGACAATACAGTTGCTGATGGAGTTCATATTAGGCTTTCTATAAACAGATACTCACATACATATGGTTATAAAAATGTGTCTGTCACAGGCTAGCTGGCCTTGTAAGGTAAGTCAGGCTGCCTGTGAGCTACCAGCTAGCTGCCAACTGATGGTGGTAGGGCAACTTGATGATTAGTGACCCCAGCTACAAGGAATCAGGAAGATTATACAAGAAGAGTGGAGAACTCAGATAGGGAGGGAGAAATTGCAGAGACCCAGAAGGAAGTAGGACACTTCTCTTCCCCTGGGAAAGATCTGAAGAAGGCAGGATTCTCTTGTAAGTAGGAAAACTCACAGGGAGCAGGGTCAGGCTCCAGTGGGCAATGCCCTGAGGTAGAGTCAATAAAAGCACTCTAGTGGAGGCTGAGGGGTGTGGAGAAAATTATTAGTTCAGCAGAGAAGGGAGAAGCCAGAGACTGGAGGACCAAAGGGAAGTTATGTTAAGTACAGGCTGCAGGGAAGTAGCACAAGGAACTTAGAGGGAGGAAACAGATCAGAGAAATAGCAGCAGACCTAGCTGCTTAATACAGGGTTTCTGGGCCAGAGCCCAGGGTAGAGTGTGGGCAGATTACTGCTCCTTGAGGAGTGGGCTTGAAAACCCAACAACAGGATCTGAAGGAGGTCAAATAAGAACACTTCAATGGAGCCTGAGAGGGGTGAAAGAATTATTATTTGGCTGTTTAGCTTATAATTTCAGTTGGATGTTTTGTTACCCTTGAATGGGACTGAACTTTACGTGACTTTGCCAGAAGGCTGAGCCCCACACAAGACCTGGGGAAAGACCATCAGGAAATGTGGGAGGCAAGGAGCCTTTGCAGCATTGGACCCAGACACAAGGGGGTGCTATGGATGGTGAGAGGTAGTGTAATGTAGCATAATCTCTTTTGCAGAGGAGGAAATTATTTTTGTTTCCACTTCATGCATTAAAAAAAGAGTAAAACAGTTTGTGATATATACACTCACACAGACGCAACTAAAATAGGAGTGCTTTAGCATTATCCCACTTTACATTGTTGCTAAAAACAAAGCTTGCTGTACAAAAGATAACTGATTGATACAAAAAGAAAAGGAGTACTTGTGGCACCTAAGAGACTAACAAATTTATTTGAGCATAAGCTTTCGTGAGCTACAGCTCACTTCATCGGATGCATTTGGTGGAAAATACAGAGGGGAGATTGATATACACACACATAGAACATGAAACAATGGGTTTATCATATACACTGTAAGGAGAGCGATCACTTAAGATAAGCCATCACCAGCAGCAGGGGGGGAAAGGAGGAAAACCTTTCATGGTGACAAGCAAGGTAGGCTATTTCCAGCAGTTAACAAGAATATCTGAGGAACAGTGGGAGGTGGTGTGTGGGGGAGAAATAGCATGCGGAAATAGTTTTACTTTGTGTAATGACTCATCCATTCCCAGTCTCTATTCAAGCCTAAGTTAATTGTATCCAGTTTGCAAATTAATTCCAATTCAGCAGTCTCTCCTTGGAGTCTGTTTTTGAAGTTTTTTTTGTTGAAGGATAGCCACCCTTGGGTCTGTAATCGAGTGACCAGAGAGATTGAAGTGTTCTCTGACTGGTTTTTGAATGTTATAATTCTTGACGTCTGATTTGTGTCCATTTATTCTTTTATGTAGAGACTGTCCAGTTTGACCAATGTACATGGCAGAGGGGCATTGCTGGCACATGATGGCATATATCACATTGGTAGATGCGCAGGTGAACGAGCCTCTGATAGTGTGGCTGATGTGATTAGGCCCTATGATGGTGTCCCCTGAATAGATATGTTGGCAGAGTTGGCAACGGGCTTTGTTGCAAGGATAGGTTCCTGGGTTAGTGGTTCTGTTGTTTGGTGTGTGGTTGCTGGTGAGTATTTGCTTCAGATTGGGGGGTTGTCTGTAAGCAAGGACTGGCCTGTCTCCCAAGAACTGTGAGAGTGATGGGTCGTCCTCACCAGAAATCAGATGTCAAGAATTATAACATTCAAAAACCAGTTGGAGAACACTTCAATCTCTCTGGTCACTCGATTACAGACCTGAGAGTGGCTATTCTTCAACAAAAAAACTTCAAAAACAGACTCCAACGAGAGACTGCTGAATTGGAATTAATTTGCAAACTGGATACAATTAACTTAGGCTTGAATAGAGACTGGGAATGGATGAGTCATTACACAAAGTAAAACTATTTCCCCATGTTATTTCTCCCCCCCACCCCACCCCCCACCGTTCCTCAGATATTCTTGTTAACTGCTGGAAATAGCCTACCTTGCTTGTCACCATGAAAGGTTTTTCTCCTTCCCCCCACCCCCCGCTGCTGGTGGTGGCTTATCTTAAGTGATCACTCTCCTTACAATGTGTATGGTAAACCCATTGTTTCATGTTCTGTGTGTGTGTATATCAATCTCCCCTCTGCATTTTCCACCAAATGCATCCGATAAAGTGAGCTGTAGCTCACGAAAGCTTATGCTCTAATAAATTTGTTAGTCTCTAAGGTGCCACAAGTACTCCTTTTCTTTTTGCGAATACAGACTAACCCGGCTGCTACTCTGATTGATACAAGTGGACTAGTTTTACCATTCAGAGCACTCGTTGCAACAAAACACAAAATTTAGAGAATAAAATGAGGAATATGAAGATTTTTTTGGCTCTACAAATTTTTTTGGCTCTACATATTTTCACTGAAGTGGACTCACATGCAGGATAAGTTGGGCCCCTCCAGTCAAAATCTGCTCCCATTCATACCTGTGAACCATCTCTGTCAAGGGAGATTCAGAAATTCAGGCCTCAGTTACAGTACTTTCATTTTCTCTTGCAGCATTATGACTCCAAATTTCAAAAGAGCTTTGCTCATCACAAAAAGCAGTAATTCATATTTATTTATTAATCAAATGTGAGAAATAAAAGCAGCGGGAATGTAGCTGAAACCTGTGGATATCTTGATGCTAGTAAAACCAAAAATCCTTTACGACAAATCCCTTGTTTTTCAGCTTTTTTTGAAACTGATATGTAACAAAGGTTTAAAAAAGATAAAACAATAGGATTCTTTAAGCAATCAAGAGGTACCTAAAAGCTTATCAAAACCAAAAGTCTTCCAAATGAGAAATTAGAGAATTCTCCCAAAAAGCCAATGAGTAGTTGCTGACTTCCTGATTTTAGAGTACAAATCCATTAACAGGCTTCTGAAAATCTGATACATTCAGATCACATATATACAGTCACATTCATATATGTAGCTAATGAATGGAATAATAGCAGCCATGACTGGGAAGTGTGTGTGTGTGTGTGTGTGTGTGTGTGTGTGTGTGTGTACACACACACACACACACACACGTAAACAAATCAAATAGTTGGGAAGATCTTAACTATTTCTAGCTTTGCCATAGAATTCTCATGTGGTCTTGAGCAAGTCAATTCTTTGACTTCCTGTCTCCATCTGTAAAATGGAGATAATACTTACCTGCCTCACAGTGGCTAAAGGGACAGATTTACAAAAAAATTCTGCTCCTCTTTAGGCATGACATGGCTAAATTGTCAAAAGGGCTCAGCACCTTGTTCTCAATGGTTGCTCCTGCATGCTGAGATCTTTTGAAAATCTTACTTGAAACTCACAGGTTTCAGAGTAGCAGCCGTGTTAGTCTGTATTCGCAAAAAGAAAAGGAGTACTTGTGGCACCTTAGAGACTAACAAATTTATTTGAGCATAAGCTTTCGTGAGCTACAGCTCACTTCATCGGATGCATTAATTTGTTAGTCTCTAAGGTGCCACAAGTACTCCTTTTCTTTTTACTTGAAACTATTAGTGTTGCTAAAATGCTTTGAGATCTGCAGCTAGGATGCTCAACTTGAATGGAAAATATGGCACAATAGTCATACTAAATTAGAGAAATAAAACATTTTATGCTAAAATGTAAGTCTTATCTAGAAAACTTCCACTATATGTCCTGGTGGGTGGGTGGATGGGTGTGTATGGGGCAGGTTGTGGGTTAACTGAATGGTATCTTGTATTATGAGATACAATGACAGTTTATTCAATTCTCAGTTTGACAATTTAACTATAATTTTGTCTCTATTCTTTGGGCTGGATGCAGTAGCCCCTTCCCCATGAAACACTCTTTGACTTCAACAAGATTTATTGGGATTTCTCTGGGAGTTCGGAGCTTGTAGGATTGGTCCCTTAAATGAAATCTAAGGTGAGCTATTAAAATTCCATTGCTTAGAGTTTTGATCTGTTGCTAGAGCCAACCAACCTTTTAGACAGCATCTTGCAATTTTTGAGGCTCTTTAGCCTCTGGAGAAGGGTTAAAAGTGCAGTAAAACAATCTACTAATCAAATTTAACATTTTGTGCAAGGGATCTCTAATCTATAACTGGAAGCAGAAAGTATTTAAGTTGGTTTTTATCCTGACTGAACTGTGCTTTTCACCAGGAAATAGCAGCATCTGATTACTGTTACAGAATTATCATAAGTAGAAGATGAACAATATTGTATTGTCAGGTGCACTTCTGTAATAAATGTGACTTCCATTACAAGGCAAATGGAGAAATCTGGAAAATTAGGTGCATCATAAAAACAGTAGGCACCCATTTTACAAATTAAAATGACATCAAGAAATCAAATTAATCTGTTTCTGGATTTTATTTTTTAAATTTAAGCCTCTACTTTCTATTCCAGAACACAAACAACAAATTTTTCTGTTTTATAGGCAAGTTCTGAACAATTATTCTTCTATTACGGAGATAGGTGAAACAGCACTTTTTAAAAATATTTTTGGTGAGCAAACTCCTTCATACATGCCCAGTTTATTTCATAAGAACATAGAGCCAATCCTTGTACATTGCCTTGAAAATGAATTTGGATTTGTGAGCTAGAATGACCATCACTTGTTGAAAAGGCTGGTGTTTCCATATATAAATAATGTTTTAATGAGCCCATTCCTGAACTCCTTTTCTTCAGTTAACAGGAATTTTTAGTAAGGAAGGAATTTGATATCAAGCTCTATATATTGTGACAGGGTCGGGCCAGATGGCTACAGGAGAGTAATCCTATTGGGATCCGGCAAGTGGGTGGGCAAAGCCCGTCCACTGTTACAGGATCCCCCCCAGCCTAAAAGGGGGATCCACAGGACCTAGATACCAAATAATTCCGGGGGACAACTAATGAAATAACAGGGACAGGAGTGTGGTCAAAGGGTCAAACAAAGGGAACTGGATGGGGACACCGAGCAGAGAACTCTGGACAGTGCCCACTGCTCCTCAAAGGTGTCAAAGGAGTCAGAGGACACTGCCCACAGGAACTCTGTCCCGATACGTGAACAGACTGAGGATCGGAAATAGGCCCCACAGTCACAGGAGACTCCATCGGCCAACCTCCTCACTCTGGTTTTATAGATGGCCATTTTAGCTAGGGCCAGGAGGAGGTTGACCAGGAGATCCCGTGACTTTGTGGGGCCACGGATAGGGAGTGCATAAATGAGAAGGTGAGGGGAGAAGTGCAACCAAAAACGTAATAAAATATTGGTGAGGAGCCAGAATAGGGGCTGCAGCCTGGAACACTCCAGGTATGTGTGCCAGGGTTTCCCTCACGCAGCAAAAGGGGCAGGTGTCTGAGATTGAGGTGAACCGTGCCAAGAACACCCCCGTGCTCACGGCTCTGTGAAGGAGCCGCCAACTGACATCCCCGGCAGGCCTCAGGACTAAGGTGGAATATAGGCTGGCCCACTGAGGCTCCTCACCCTCCAAGGGTGGCAGGAGGTCCCGCTGTATTGTATCGGGGCGGGACACGAGGGTGAGGGTGTGAAGGGTGTGGAGCACGAGTGTGTATAGATGTTTTCTTGGCGCGGTTTGAAGGCAGGCCTGCCGCATCTCGTGCAGCCGGCTTACAGTGAAGGGGTGAGGTGATTGGTTGGGTCCACGGGTCAGGAGGTCCAATTAAAAGGTCCGGTGGGCCTGGGGTAGAGGTTGTGCAGGGCGTGCCCTCATGCAGGACCTGGTCGAGATAAACCCGAGCAGCAGGTGGCAAAGCGGCCTTCACTTCCTGAAGTATGCGCCGAGGAATACAAGGTCTGGAAAGCCCCATGCGCTGAGCGAGCGTCAGGGGATCCAGCCAGTCTCCCCGGTCATAGCCCAGGAGGTCTCTGACCCTTGTGACTTCTGCCAGGACCAACCTCTGCCACACCGAGCGGGACTCTGCCACCTGTACACGGAGCTGGGGGTTGTGTAGCAGGTGCTCCGCAAGGAGATCTGCTCCCTTGGTGGCCGCCACGGACCTGGTCGTTGAAAAGAGTTTCCAGGTCCGGAGGAGGTCCTGGTAGAGGACCGGCAGCTCGGAGAGGTCTCGCGGAAGACTTCTCAGATGGAGATAAAGGAGCTGCTGGTCATATCGGAGCCCTCAGAAGCGGCGCAGGAAGACGTGCGCCAGTATGCTGCACACCGGACTACCTGCACCATAAAGGAGCCTCTGCAAGACCTGGAGGCGGAAGACATGGACCTGAGTAAGCGGACATTTCAGGCCCTGCCCTCCCTCCCTCCAGGGATAGATGGAGAACCCCTACAGAGACCCAATGCAGACCTGACCAAAAGAACTCCAGAATCGATGTCCGGAGGTTGGCCAGGAAACCCTGGGCCAGGACCAGGGTGTTGAGCTGGTACCAGAGCATGGACAGGATTAGTTGATTAAGCACCAGCGCTCTCCCTCGAAGGGAGAGGCACCGGAGTAGTCCTGTCCATTTCCGGAGCCGCTTTATCACCCCGCCCTCTAAATTCTGCCAGTTCTCCACCGGAGAGGGATACGTGGCAGAAAGGTAAATGCTGAGATAGAGCAGCAGACCTGTGCTCCACTGGATGGCCTGAAGTGCGGATGGGAGGGAGCTCACCTGCCACCAGTCCCCAACCACCAAGCCAGAGCTCTTGACCCAGTTGACCTGTGTGGAGGAGGCTGCTGAATAGATGGCCTGACAAGCCTCCACCCATGCCAAGTCGCCCGGATCCTGGACCACAAGGAGCACGTCATCAGCGTACGCCGACAGGACCAGCCGCAGCTCCGGCTCCTGCAGCACAAACCCGGTCAACCTCCTTCGGAGGAGACAGAGGAAGGGCTCGATCACCAGAACGTACAGCTTGCCCGAAAGGGGGCACCCCGCCATACTCCTCGCCAGAAGCTGACCAGTTTGGTCAGGGTCCAGTTGAGCCTGACCAGACACTCTGCGGAGGCATACAGCGCCCAGAGAAAACCCACAAACTGGGGTCCAAAGCCAAATGCTTGCAGAGTGCTCAGGAGATACCCGTGATCCACCCTGTCAAACGCCTTCTCCTGATCTAAGGACAGGAGGGTGAACGATAGACCATCCCTACACCCGAGTTGCAAAAGGTCCCGGACCAGATATAGGTTGTCGAAGATGCTGCGGCCAAAACACGCGGTAGAACTCCATGGTCAGCCCGTCCATGCCCGGAGATTTATTGGTGGGCATGCGATGGATGGCTTCCGAGAACACGGCCAGAGAGAGAGGCAGCTCTAGTCAGTTTTGGTCACCCGCGCTGACCGTACGGAGCTCCCCTCAGAGCACTCTGCAAGCGTTAGGATCGGTTGGATCCGGGGAGAAAAGGCTTGCGTAAAAGGCTCTCGACCTCCCACACATCTCCACCAGATCCGTGAGGTGGGTGCCATCCTCTGTCAGAAGGCAGGTGACATGTTTCTTGGCCCCCCTCTTTTTCTCCAGGGCGTAGAAGAAGTGGGAGCCACGATCCATCTCCCGAAGGAGATGGAAGTGGGATCGAACAAAGACACCCCAGGCCCAATGATCCTTGACGCCGAGAGCTCCTCCCGCTTCTCGCGGCACGCTCCGCAGAGGGGTGGATCCTCGGGGCTGGCGGCCAGATGCCTCTCCAGCTATAAGACCTCCCGTTCCAACTGCTCTATCGCTGCATCCCTCCGTTGGCTGACGCCCTGGGTGTAGTGACGGCAGAAGAGCTGGGCGCGCACCTTCCCTAGGTCCCACCACCGCTGCGCTGAGGGAAAGCCACACCGCTGCCCTCGCCAGGCCAGCCAGAACTCCCGAAAGGATGCCATGAAGCCCGCATCCTCCAGCAAGCTGTAGTTGAAATGCTAATAGGCCGGCCCCGGCCTCTCCGCGCAGAGGGAGGCCGTCACGGTGTCTAAACGATGGTCAGAAAATGGGGCCAGCAGGATGCTGGAGGAGTGGGCTCATGAAAGGTGGAAGGATGATAAATAAATGCGGTCCAACCGGGAATGGCTCGACCGTTGGGCCTCCACCTGGACAAAGGTGAACGTGGAAGTGTCATCTGGGTGCTGGTCGTGCCAGACATCCACCAGGGAGTGGTGTTCGACTATCTCCTGGAGGACGGCGACGGCGGCCGGGCTCTGCTCGGTCCCTGAGCAGTGCCGCTCCTCGAGGGTGATGGTAAAGTCCCCTCCCAGGATCAGGCACTCATGAGGATCCAAGGTGCCGAGTAAGGCAGACGCCTGCTGATGGTCTGGGCTCGCTGCTAGGGCATAGATGTTAATGAGGTTGACTACAAGCCCCTCTATATGGATCTGGAGGTGCAGCAGGCGGCCCGGCACAGCCTCGGTGACCCCTAGCACCTCGGGCCGTAGGTCGGGGGAGAACAGGGTCGCCACTCCAGCCAAATGAACTGTGAGATGGCTAAAGTAGACCCTGTCCTCCCCATCCAGCCGCCAGCTGTCTTCAGCGGTCGGATCTGTATGGTTCTCCTGCAGGAAAACCACAGAGTACCCCCACTCCCGAAGGAAGGAGAGCACCTGGGACCTGCAGCGACCCGTCCTACAGCAGTGGGTGTTCAATGTTGCGATGGTAAGAGGTGTCATGAGGAGGGCTGGGGGGGATCCTCGCCGGCAAGGATGCTCGCGGCTCCCGCCGGGCCGCACAGCAGTCCGTGACCTACCCCATAGGTGAGTAAGGAGTTACGGAAGAGGCGGACCTGCTGTTAGGCTGTGGTGCCCTGCCTCCCGGTCCTTTTACCCTCCCCCATGAGGGCCATTGCAGCCCGGAGGATTTGATGAAAGTCTCCCCATCACTGGAGAACAAGCTGTACTTTGTTGCGGGAGCCACGGACTCCTGCAATTCCTCTTGCAGCGCATGGGGGGCTGGGGTTATGGTCTCCTGGTTACTCCCTGATGAGGCCCTTGGTACAGCCCTGTGGCCCACCGATACGGGCAGACAGGGTGCGGACCCCCAACAGGGCTCCTGACGGGTTGGTGCCACTAGGCCTGCCTCAAACCCTGGGGCAATAGGGGGTGGCGGAGGGAAGATAGCAGCCCCTGGTGGGTTGGGACGGGTAAACACAAAGGCCGCTCCGTGGGGGTCATCTATTGGAAAAGGGAAGGAGACAGCTCCAGGGGCGACAATAACATCTCGGGAGGTGGACGGGATAGGGACGGGGCAAAGGCAGGATTAGAGGCGAGGTTCTGGGTGGGGAGAGGGCTCTCAGTGATGCCGGGCGCAGGCTCTATGGTGGATTGGCAGCCACGGCATCAGGAGGTGGACTCTCTTCTGTAGGGCCCCTTCCCGGGAAGGAGGTCGAATGCTCCTCACCAATGAGGGGTGCCCCTGGTGGCTCGGGTCCCGGCCGCATGGCACTGGCCGTCGCCTCAACAGGCTCAGTGGCCCTGAGCGGGGTGCCATCTGAAGCCTGGTTGATGGAGGAGTTCAGGGGCTCCTCGGAGGTGGGAGCGGAAGCAACAGTTAGGTGGAGGGAGCATGGGGAGAGGGTGGCTGGAGTAAAGTCGCCCAGATCGAGGCCCGCTGGCATAGGGTCTTCCTCTCCCTGGGTGCCCGGGGTCAGACCCAGGGCCTTGATCTCCTCATATATGGATGGGAAATCATTTTCCGCCACCCCACCATTCTCCCTGCCGGCACCTGATGTGATAGTTGCCTTGGGGCACGCTGAGGTTTCAGATGGCGCCAGGGCAGGGCGGGCTCCCTCTGGGGCCTCGGGGGGGAGGGACTCCTATGGAGGGGAGATACTGCCTTCTAGTGCTGCCACGTCTTCCCTAGCTGGTACCGGTGGATGGAACACACCCATAGGTAAAGTAGAAGGCTTGGCATCGGTTCACCCCTTCCTGGTCTTGCAGGAGGCCTCCGCCTCAGCTGGAAGGAGCGGAGCTCGAGCCTTCTGCTTGCCCTGCTTCCCCTGGACTAGGGCCCAACCCTCCATGGCATCACCTGGTTGACTACAATGGGTGACTAACAGGGGTGGTGTCAGGGGGCAGAGGCGATGGCTCAGGGACTCGAGGGGATAATGGTGGGGCAGCACAAGGGAGGGAAGATTCCCCTTGAGGTGGGCCCTCTCCCATGCCCAGCGGTGTCCCTGCTGCACCCTCCTCCACAGGCCCCACCAGATTGCAAGCAGCGAGGGCGGGGCTCTCCCACTCTTCTGGACATAGTTGGGGAGGTGCCCCTTGGTCCAAGCGGGAGCAATGGTGGACTGGGAAGGAGGAGGGGTGGTTTCGGGTGCTGGGCAGCCAGCGATGACTGGGCTGGTGCCCTGCCGGGGCGCGGGGGTCCTGGATGCCCCTCCTTGCTGGGCCAAGGGGCAGTCCCTCTGGACGTGCCCCATCGCCTGGCAGAGGTAGCACCGGGCCTCCCCCATGGAGTAATGCACCCGGTAATGGGCCCCCTGGTAGGGGACTAGGAAGGACCCCTTCAGTGCCTCTCCGTCACGCGTCGCCAGCGGCAGTTGAAGCTACACTTGCCGGTGGAACGAGAGGACGTGACGGAGGGTGGGGTCTTTGCAGCCCAACGGGAGAGGGCTGATGACAGAGATGGGCTTCCCCAGGGTAGAGAGGGTGGGTAACAGGGCAGCACTGGGAAGAAAGGGAGGGATAGAGGTCAGGACCGGGCAGATGCCAGGGTCCTCTAGTGGCTCCAAGGGGATGAACACCTCTACTGCCAGGCCCTTCGCCACCGCCTCCTGGGCGGCAGCCTTCGATGCTAAGGAGACGACAACCTTGCCGTACATTTTGGAGGCCGCCACAATGGCTGTGGTCCTCACCACCCTCGCCAACTCCCGCACGTAGGTCTCCACGTGGGGCAAGGCGGGCACCAGGAGGCAACGGATGCTGTGCTTCCTGGTCATGGTGGGAAAGGGGCCCTGGCCGCTATAGATGGTAGCAGAGGTGGTGGGTGGGAGAGATGATGTAGCGGCAGGCGGGGAGGCTGTCGCCACCTGGGCGTACGCCCTGGGGGCCGGGGGAGGGACGCCGCAGCTGGTGGTGGGGCCAGGGTAGTGAGGGCAGCCCCTGCCATGGAGGGCCTGGTCTTGTTAGTGGGGCCCTTTTCCTTTTTCTTACCCTGGCCCTTCCTGCCATCTGGGGGAGGCTCCCCCAGAATCTGAGGGGTGGGAGGACATGGCAGCAGTGGAGGTCATCCCGGTGCCCGTCGCTGCTGGTGCCCCAGCGGGGGTGGTGGCAGATGGTTCAGGAGCGGCGGTAGAGGCTTGCAGGGGTGACAGAGGGGCAGGTGCGGGAGGGGCAGCTTGGGCTGCTGGAAGGGCCCCACCCGTCTCATCCCCTACCATCATGAGCAGGGAGGGAAAGGGAGACACTAGGAGGAGGAGGGGAAAGGAGAAGCAGGTCGACCACTCCTCTCCGCTAGGCTGCAGGCAGGGGAGGAGGGCAGCAAAAGGGGTGGGCTGGACATGGGGGCAATCAGGGGTTAGGGGGTCAGTCGCCAACACAGGGTGGAATTCTGGCTCCTCTACTAGAGGAGGGAGGGATACATTAACATTGGGGGTGCAGTGAAGAGGGTTCAAGCTAAAATGGAAGGGGGCATGGGCACATGGAGCAAGGGGCTAAGCGGGCTGGAGATAGGGCAGGGAAACCAAGGGGCTAGCTTCAGAAGCTGGGGCAGGGCAAACAAACAGAGGCTGCAGGAGGAAATGGGCGGGGCAGGCAAACAAACTGAAGGTAGTATCGGGGGCTGGGGCATAAGCGGGACAAAAGCTGCAAAGGGCAAATGGGGCAGGTTGCAAGGGCAGAGCTGTGAGGTAGGCAGTCCAGGGGGGTGGGGCACGTGCACCCACGTGCGCTTGCACAAAGTCTATTTGGGCTGGTTACTGCTTCTGGCCCAAAGGGTGGAAATAGGGCGTGGCAAGCCAAGCAAGCAGCTGAGTCCAGAGGCAGGAGCGGAGGCAGATGGTATACAGCCAGTGGGGATGGTGGAGGGGGAATCGGTGGTGGTAGTAGTGGTAGGGGTTGAGGGGGACCCAGATGGATCGGGGGGCAGCTCCATGCCACACCTCCTGTGTCCCTGGAAACACACTCAAGACCCCCACCATAAGAGTACAGTTTGAAATTTACTCTGTCTTAAGGCTCCCTCCACGGTGGTCTGCAAAGTTTCTAGGTGCTGCCCCACTGGTAGATGGTCCTCTTCTTCTCCTCCTCGGGCTTCAGCAGCTCCAGGCAGAAGACTCCGCAGCAGCAGCTGCTCCAGGAATTCCAGGTGGTGGTCCAGGCAGGCAGAAAGGACCCCTCTCAGGTGGTGGTGGTATCCACAGCAGCAAAGCCTGGGGCTAGGGTCCCTCATTCCCCCCTTCTGGGGAGTGGGCCAGCAGGCCCCCCCCAGGGGCTGCAGTTGTAGCAGTAGCAGCACTCGAGGGTGGGGGTCCAGCAGCTGGTCAGCAACCAGGTAGCAGAGAACGGGGGTAGTGTTTGGCCTACCAGGGGAGCAGCTGGAGCAGCAACAGCAGCAGCAGCAGCCGCCACCATATTGGGATCCAGGAAGTGGGCGGGCGAAGCCCGTCCATTGCTAAAGCATACCCCCTCAGCCTAAGGGGGGGGGTCCACAGGACCTGGAAAACCAAATAATTATGGGGGACAACTAATGAACAACGGGCACAGGGGTGCAGCTAAAGGGTCAAATGAAGGGAGCCAGATGGGGACACCGAGCAGAGAACCCCGGACAGCGCCCACTGCTCCGTGAAGGTGTCAAGGGAGTCCGCGGATGCTGCCCAGAGGAACTCTGCCCGGAGATGTGAACGGACAGAGGATCAGAAATAGGCCCCACAGTCCCAGGAGACTCCATCAACCAACCTCCTCACCCTGGTTTTATAGATTGCCACTTTAGCCAGGGCCAGGAGGAAGTTGACCAGGAGGTCCCGGGACTTGGTGGGGCCATGGACAGGGAGTGCATAGATAAGAAGGTGAGGGGAAAAGTGCATCCAGAATCTTAACTGAATATTGGTGAGGAGCCGTAGGGGCTGCAGCCTGGTGCACTCTAGGTAGACGTGCGCCAGGGTTTCCCTCATGCCGCAAAAGGGGCAGATGTCCAGGATCGGGGTAAACTGTGTCAAGTACACGCCTATGCTCACGGCCCCGTGAAGGAGCCGCCAACTGATATCCCTGGTGGGTCTCTGAACCAGTGTGGAGTAGAGGCCGGTCTCCCGAGGCTCCTCACCCTTTAAGGGTGGCAGGAGGCCCCGCCACTTTGTATCTGGGCGGGACGCAAGGGTGAGGACATGAAGGGTGTGGAGCATGAGCATGTAGAGATGTTTCCTTGGCGTGGTCTGAAAACGGACCGGCTGCAGCTCGTGTAGCCGGCTCATGGTGATGGGGCTGGGGGGCCGGTTGGGTCCACGGAGCAGGGGCCCAATGAAAAGGTCCGGAGGGCCTAGCATGGAGGGTGAGCGGGGCAAAGGACCCGGTCGAGGAAAACCCGAGCAGCGGGCGGCAAAGCGGCCCTCACCTCCTGAAGTACGCACAGGGGAGTACAAGGTCTGGAGAGCCCCATGTGCTGAGCAAGCGGCAGGGGATCCAGCCAGTCTCCCCGGTCGTAGTCAAGGAGGTCTCCGACCCTGGTGACTTCTTCCAGGACCAACCTCCGGTGTACCGTGAGGGACTCCGCCACCTGCACGTGCAGCTGGGGGTTGTGTAGCAGGGGCTCCAGGAAGAGATCTTCCCCCACGGAGGCCGCCACGGACCTGGTCACTGCGAACAGTTTCCAGGTCCAGGGGAGGTCCTGGTAGAAGACGGCAGCTCGGAGAGGTCTCCCGGAAGACCTCTTGGATGGAGATAAAGGAGCTGTCGGTCGTATCGGAGCACCCTGAGGCAGCGCAGGAAGGTGTGTGACAATACACTCCATGCCGGACTACCTGCACCATAAAGGAGACTCTGCAGGGCCTGGAGGCAGAAGACATGGACCTGAGTGCGAAAACACTTCATGCCCTGCCCTCCCTCCTCCAGAGGTAGATGAAGAACCCCTGCAGAGACCCAGTGCAGTCCTGACCAGAAGAACTCCAGAATCAATGTCTGGAGGCTGGCCAGGAAATCCGGGGCCGAACCAGGGTGTTGAGCCGGTGCCAGAGAATGGAAAGGACTAGTTGGTTAAGAACCAGTGCCCTCCCTTGAAGGGAGAGACACCAGAGTAGTCCTGTCCTTCTCTGGAGCCACTCTACCACCCTGCCCTCTAAACCGTGCCAGTTCTCCGGCAGAGAGGGATGCGTGGCAGAAAGGTAAACGCTGAGATAGAGCAGCAGACCCGCGCTCCACCAGATGGTCTGAAGTGCGGGTGGGAGGGAGCTCGCCTGCTGCCAGTCCCCTACCACCAAGCCAGAGCTCTTGACCCAATTGACCCGGGCTGAGGAGGCTGCCGAGTAAACGGCCTGGCAAGCCTCCACCCACACCAGGTTGCCCAGGTCCTGGATCACGAGGAGCACATTGTCAGCGTACACTGACAGGACCAGCTGCAGCTCCGGCTCCCGCAGCGCCAACCCCGTCAACCTCCTATGAAGGAGAAGAGGAAGGGCTTGATAGCCAGACCGTACAGCTGGCCTGAGAGGGGGCACCCCTGCCATACTCCTCGCCCAAAGCTGACGGGTTCGGTCAGGGTCCAGTTGAGCCTGACCAGACACTCTGTGGAGGCATACAGCACCTGGAGAAAACCCACAAACTGGGGTCTAAAGCCAAACGCTTGCAGAGTGCTCAGGAGATACCCATGATCCACCCTGTCGAACACCTTCTCCTGATCCAGGGACAGGAGGGCGAATGACAGACTGTCCCTACACCCGAGTTCCAAAAGGTCCTGGACCAGATACAGGTTGTTGAAGATGGTGCGGCCTGGGACAGTGTAAGTCTGGTCTGGGTGGATCACGTCCGCCAGCACGGACCCTAGCCACAGTGAGATGGCTCTCGCTACGACCTTGTAGTCCATGCTGAGGAGCGAGACGGGACCCCAATTCCGTAAATTGCGGAGGTCCCCCTTCTTCGGCAATAAGGCGAGCATGGCTCACCTGCACGAAAGAGGGAGGACCCTGCTCTCCAAAGACTCGGCCCAGATGGTGACTAGGTCTGGGCTGAGGATGTCCCAGAACACGCGGCAGAACTCCACAGTCAGCCCGTCCATGCCCAGAGATTTATTAGTGGACATGTGATGGAGGGCTTTCGAGAACTCGGCCAGAGTGAGAGGCAGCTCTAGCCCGTCTCGGTCGCCGACGCTGACCATCGAGAGTCCGTCCCAGAGTATTCTGCAAGGGTTAGGATCGATCGGATCTGGGGAGAAAAGGCGTGCGTCAAAGGCTCTGGCCCTCCCGCACATCTCCGCCGGATCCGTGAGGGGGGGGCCATCCTCCGCGAGGAGGCAGGTGACATGCTTTTTAGCCCCCCTCTTTTTCTCCAGGGTGTAGAAGAAGCGGGAGCCGCAATCCATCTCCCGAAGGAGACGGATGCAGGATTGAACAAAGGCACCCCGGGCCCGGTGGTCCTCTAGGGCCCAGAGCTCCTCCCGCTTCTCGCGGCACGCTCCGCAGAGGGGTGGATCCTGGGGGCTGGCGGCCAGATGCCTCTCCAGCTCTAAGACCTCCCGTTCCAACTGCCCTATCGCCGCATCCCTCTGTTGGCTGTTGCCCGGGGTGTAGTTGCGGCAGAAGAGCCTGGCGCGCACCTTCCCCAGGTCCCACTACCACCGTGCCGAGGGAAAGGCACGCCGCTGCCCTCGCCAGGCCAGCCACAACTCCTGGAAGGACGCCACAAAGCCCACATCCTCCAACAAGCTGTTGTTAAAGTGCCAATAGGCTGGCCCTGGGCTCTCTGCACAGAGAGAGACCGTCACGGTGGCTAGGTGGCAATCGGAGAACGGGGCCGGCCGAATGCTGGGGGAGTGGGCCCGTGAAAGGTGGAAACGTGATAAGTAGATGAGGTCCAACCAGGAGCGGCGCGACTGATGGACCTCCATCAGGACAAAGGTGAACATTGAGACGTCGTCCGTGTGGTGGTCGCGCCAGTCGTCCACCAGGGACTGATGGTTGACTATCCCCTGGAGGACATCCGCGGCAGCCAGGCACTGCTCGATCCCCAAGCGGTCCCGCTCTTCGAGGGTCATATTAAAGTCCCCGCCCAGGACCAGGCACTCACAAGGATCCAAGGTGCCAAGGAAGGCGGACGCCTGCTGAAAGAAATGCAGCCACTGCGAGCCTGATGTTGGGGCATAGATGTTGACAAGATTAACCACGAGCCCCTCCATATGGACCCGGAGGTGCAGCAGGCAGCCCGGCACAGCCTGGCGACCCCCAGCACCTCAGGCCGTAGGTCAGGGGAGAACAGGGTTGCCACTCCAGCCGTGGGAGCCGCGAGATGGCTAAAGTAGACCCTGTCCCCCTACTCCAGCTGCCAGCTGTCTTCGGCGGCTGGAACCGTATGGGTCTCCTGCAGGAAAACCACAGAGTACTCCCCCTCCCGAAGGAAGGAGAGCACCTGAGACCTGCGGAGACCCATCCTACAGCCTTGGGTGTTCAACATTGCGATGGTAAGAGGTCTTTAAGGTGGGCTGGGGGGGATCCTCGCTGGCAGGGATGCTCACGTATCCCGCCAGGCTCTGCAACAGTCCGTGACCTACCCCGTAGGTGAGTAAGGAGTCACGGAAGATGCGGACCCACCGGTAGGCCGCAGCACCCTGCTTCCCAATCCTTTTGCCCTCCCCCATGAGGGCCCTTATGGCCCGGAGGATATGATGGACATCCCCCCATCGCTGGAGAGCGAGCTGCACCTTATTACGGGAGCCACGAACGTCCTCAAGGAACTCCCGCAGCTCCTCTCGCAGCATATGGGGGGTCGGGGTCACTAGCCCCCGGCTTTGCTCCAGAGGGACCGCTGACACAGCCCTGTGGCCCACCGAGACAGGCAGGCACGGCGCGGACCCCCACATGGCGCCCGATGGGCTGGCACCACATGGCCCCCCTCAAACCCTGGCTCAATTGGGGGCAGCGGAGGGAAGATAGCAGCCCCTGGTGAGTCGGGACTGGGAAATACAGAGGCCGTCCCTGGGGACTATCCTCTGGGGACGAGGAGGTGGTGGCCGCAGGGGCAGCAATGATATCACGGGAGGTGGAGGGGACAGGGATGGGGTCGACAACAAGGGCAGGGCAGGGATCCAGAGTAAGAGCAGGACAGGGGTTGGAAGCAGAGGCAGGGAAAGGGGCAAGGGCAGGATCCTGGGCTCCAGGAGCCACCCAGCTGGAGATTGGCCCCCCTTGGTGGAGCTCAAGGGACTGGGAGGTGGGAAGGGGGCACTCCACGATGCTGGGCTCTGGCACCACGGCCGGTGGATTAGCCACAGCATCTCCAGTGGGGTCCCTGCCCGGGAAGGAGGTCGGTTGCCCCACGCCCACAAGGGACAGCCCGTGGGGCTTGGGTCCCAGCCTCACGGCACCGGCCGTCGCCTCAGTGGGCTCAGCGGTCGACAGCAGGGTGCCACCCGCGGTTGGGCAGATGGAGGAGCCCAGGCAACCCTCGGGGGCGGGAGCGGAAGCAGCAGTTAGGGAGGAGGAGCATGGAGAAGCGGGGGCCGGGGTGAGGTCAGTCAGATCGAGGCCCGCTGGCAGAGGGTCGTCCTCCCCCTGGGTGACCGGGGTCAGATCCAGGGCCTTGATCTCCTCGTAGATGGAGGGGAGCTCCCCGGAGGTCTCCCCGCCAATGCCCGAAGTGACGCTCGCCTCGGGGCTCACAGGGACGCCGGATGGTAACGGGGCAGTAGGGGCTCCATGGGGGGCCTTGAAGGGAAGGGGCTCCAGTGGAGGGACGGTACTGCCCTCCCGTGCTGCCACGCCCTCCCCAGCAAGCACTGGGGGATGGAACATGCCCGGAGGCAAAGCAGAGGGCTTGGTGTCGGTGTCCCCTTTTTTGGTCTTCTGGGGGGCTTCTGCATTGGTGGAAGGGAAGGGAGCTCGAGCCTTCCGCTTGCCCCGCTTTCCCAGGACTAGGACCCAGCCCTCCATGGTATCATCAGGGGGCCGGCTAACAGGGGTCGGGTTGGAAGGCGGGGCGATGGCTCAGGGACTGTGGGAGGCAGCAGTGGAGGGAAGAATCCCCTTGGGGTGGGCCCTCTCCCACGCTCGGTGGTATCCCTGCCGCACCCTCCTTTAGGTGCCCCGCCGGACTGCAGGCAGCAGAGGTGGGGCTCTCCCGCTCTTCTCGGCGTGCTGGGGGGAGTGCCCCTAGGGCCCGAGCGGGAGCAGTGGTGGACTGAGTGGGAGGGGGGTGGCTCCAGGTGCCGGGCAACCAGGGGCGCCAGCGATGACAGGGCCTCTGGTGCCTCTCCTTCCCGGGCCAGGGGGCAGTCCCTCTGGACGTGGCCCATCGCCCGGCAGATGTAGCACCAGGCCTCCCCCGTGGAATAATGCACCCGGTAATGGGCCCCCTGGTAGGGGACTAGGAAGGACCCCTCCAGTGCCTCTCCATCACGCGCCGCCAGCGGCAGTTGAAGCTGCACTTGCCGGCGGAACGAGAGGACGTGACGGAGGGCGGGGCCCTTGCAGCCCAGTGAGAGAGGGCTCAGGATGGAAAGGGGCTTCCTCAGGGTCGAGAGGGCGGGTAATAGGGCAGCATTGGGAAGGAAGGGAGGGACTGAGGTCAGGACTAGGCGGATGCCCAGGTCGTCCAGCGGCTCCAGGGGGACGAACATGCCCCCCACTGCCAGGCCCTTCTCCACCGCCTCCTGGGTGGCGGCCTCCGCTGCTAAAAAGAAGACGAGCTTCCCATATATTTTGGAGGCCACCACAATGGCCGTGGGCCCCACCACCCTCGCCAACACCCGCACGTAGGTCTCCACGTGGGGCGAGGCGGGCACCAGGAGGCAACAGACGCCGTGCTTCCTGGTCATGGTGGGAAAGGGGCCCCGGCCGCTATAGATGGTAGTGGAGGCGGTGGGTGGGAGAGATGACGTAGCGGCAGGCGGGGGGGCTGCTGCCACCTGGGCGTATGCCCTGGGGGCCGAGGGAGGGACACCCGCAGAGCTGGTGGAGGGAGCAGCGGGTAGGGATGCTGCGGCCGGTGGCGGGGCCGTGGCAGTGGGGGCAGCCCCTGCCATGGTGAGCCTGGTCTTTTTGGCGGGGCCCTTCCCCTTCTTCCTCTGGCCCTTCCTGCCGGCTGGTGGGGCTCCCCCGGAATCCGAGGGGGCGAGAGACATGGCAGCAGCGGAGGTCACCCTGGTGCCCGCCCCTGCCGGCACCCCAGCGGGGGCAGGTGATTTGGCAGCGGCAGGTGAGATAGAGGCTTGGGGTGGTGACGGAGGGGCAGGCGGGGGAAGGGTGTCTGGGGCTGCTGGAGGGGCCCCACCCGTTGTGTCCCCCACCATAAGAAGCAGGGAGGGAGGGGAAAACACCAAAAAGAGGAGGGGAAAGGGGAGGCAGGTCGTCCACTCCTCCCTGCTAGGCTGCAGGCAGAGGAGGAAGGCGCCAAAAAATGGGGGGGGGGGCTGGCTGGACAGGGGCGTATCAAGGGCTCGTAGGGGACAGTCACCGACTCAGGGTAGAAATCCAGCTCCTCTAGCTGCACTAGGGGAGGGAGATCATAAGAACATCGGGAGGGGTGCAGTGAAATGGGGGCAAACTCAAACAGGGGAAGAGCACAAACTCATGGGCAGGGGCATGGGCGCACTGGGTAAGGGGCCAATCAGGGAAGGGATACCTCTTGGGGTGGGGGGGGAGAACCAGGCCGGAGGCAGGACAGGGAACCGAGGAGCTAGCCTCAGAGGCCGGGGCGGGGCAACCAAACAAAAGCTGCAGAGGGAGAAGGGTGGGGCAGGCAAAACAAAACTGAAGCCAGCAAGGTGCTGGGGTAAAGGGGAGGGCAAAAAGGCTGCAAGGGCAAAATACCACCCAGGTAACAGGGGACAAAGCTGGGGCTCACTGAAGGGGTCCAGTCCAAGGGGATGGGGGGGCAGGTGCGCCCACGTGCACTTGCAAAGAGTCAGTGGAGGCTGGCTGCTGCTTCAGGCCCAAAAGGTGGTGAAAGGGCACGGCAGGCCAAGCAAGCAACGGAGTCCCAGAGGCAGGAGCTGAGGCAGATGGTATGCAGCCAGTGGGGGGGGAGGGTGGAGGGGCAGCGGTGGTGGTAGTAGTGGTGGGGGTTGAGGGGGACCCAGATGGATCGGGGGCAGCTCCACACCACACCCCCTGTGTCCTTGGAAACACACTCAAGACCCCCACTACAAGAGCACAGTTGGAAAGTTACTCAGTCTTAAGGCCCCCTCCATGGTGGTCTGCAAAGTCTCTAGGTGCTCCCCCACTGGTAGATGGTCCCCTTCTTCTCCTCCTAAGGGTGTCAGCAGCTCCAGGCAGCAGACTCCACAGCAGCAGCTCCAGGAACTCCAGGTGGTGGTCCAGGCAGACAGAAAGGACCCCTCTCAGGTGGTGGTGGTGGTATCCACAGTAGCAATGGCTGGGGCTGGGGTCCCTCACTCCCCCTTCTGGGGAGTGGGCCAGCAGGCCCCCCTCTCCAGGGGCTGCAGTTGTAGCAGTAGCAGCACCCAAGGATGGGGGGGGTCCAGCAGCCGACTAGGTAGCAGAGAACGGGGGTACTGTCTGGCCTAGCCAGGTGAGCAGCTGGAGCAGCAGCAGCAGCAGGGAGAGCCCAGGGTCTAGCAGCAGCAGCCCTCTCTTTCCAGGCCAGAGAGATGCAGGAGTGTAATAGAAGGGGAAGATGTTGGTCCCAAATTAAGCAGGTCCCTTTTCCTGGGGTAAGGGAACAGGGAAGGTTCCACAACAATCAGGAACCTTCTGGAGACAATTAAGACAGACAGGCTGATTAAGACAGACACCTGCAGCCAATCAAGAAGCTGCTAGAATCAATTAAGGCAGGCTAATCAGGGCACCTGGGTTTAAAAAGGAGCTCACTTCAGTTTGTCATGTGCGTGTAAGGAGCAGAGAGTGAGAATGCCTATTGTTGGAGGACTGATGAGTATAAGCATTATCAGTCACCAGGAGGAAGGTCCTATGGTGAGGATAAAGAAGGTGTTGGGAGGAGGCCATGGGGAAGTAGCCCGGCGAGTTGTAGCTGTCGCACAGCTGTTCCAGGAGGCACTCTAAACAGCTGCATTCCACAGGGCCCTGGGCTGGAACCCAGAGTAGAGGGTGGGCCCGGGTTCCCCCCAAACCTCCCAACTCCTGGTCAGACACAGGAGGAGTTGGCCTGGACTGTGGGGTTCACGAAAACGTCCAAACTAAGGGCTTCCATGAAGCTCCAAGGTGAGCAAATCTTCCAATAAGCACAAGACCCACCAAGGTAGAGGAGGAACTTTGTCACAATATGTATGATGCATTCTACTTGAGCAAGGATTAGGTTACATGCATTACATCTTTTACTGATCAGAGATTTTGAGGGCAGCATGCTGAGGTCTAGCAACTCCTCAGTTTGTTCGTAATAAAAAAGGGCCTGATATTGCAGTCCTTACTCACACTAGTAGTCCTAGTGGGGTAATGTGAAATTAGCCACATAAGTAAATGTTGCAGGACTAGTATTTCTTATAGTATTACCCCTCTTTTCTCCCCACACACAAATACAATTCTTTGCATGTGTAATAGAATAGAGAAGGTACGCAACTGAAAAGATTTACTTCTGTCTATTGTGTTTAGAATATTACTCAAAACCAAACTGAACTGGTTTCAGGTCTGGCAAAAATTTGGCTTTGGTTCATATGAACCTTATTGCTATGGATGCAAAATGAAAAGGTTCAAGAAAAAATTACCTCAGGCCAGCAGGTTTATGAAACTGACTAAAATTTCCTGTCTTACTTCCAGTGAATTTGAAGCTGAGATTTTAGTTACAGATGAACCTGAAACTTAAAGCTATGTCAGGGACTCTCAAAACTCTTGGAATCAAAACTGCTGGAAAGGTTTGGTGTAAACTCATGCAAATGCCAAAAATGGGGTATACACAGCTCCAGTTATAAAACCAGATCCTGCAAAGTACTCTGCTGCCCCTGTTGAAGTCAGTGGGGGAGTAGACAGTCCTCAGTCCATGAAAATGGTGGTGTGAAAGCCAGCCTGGATTATTCTTCTCATCTCAAGAAAGATCACCATAATTTGTGTCAGAAAAGCAACCTGCTCAATACAGGAACTACAGGATATTCGTGGCTGAGTTATTAACTTGCTGGAAGCCCTTCACCCTTTTATCTTACACCGGTTCCTAGAGAGATTCTTCCATTCAGCGTTATAGTGAAAATCTTTTACAGAAAAAAAGCTCTGTCTAGAATTTTGTTCTTTAAAGGATCAGCCTTTTCTACTGACTTTTTTGGAAAGCTTCCAGAACGTTAATTTCAATAGGTTCAGAAAAGAGGGAATTAGGACTGTTCTTTAAAGCTTTGAACAAATGGGCCAACTATTTTCTTCATCACTAACAACTTCACACAGTGTCATTTAAAATCTAGTAATTTTCTGTTAATGTAAAAGTCCCTCGTGAGCTCAGCAGCAGAGTCCACATGCAGAGCACAAGCAGGATGAGGCCCTAAAATTTCAAGAAACATTTACATTCACTAGATCGCCATATTTGAAAAAGAGGGCAACAACTTCTTTTAAAGGTGATCTGAGTCCAGAAAACATATCTGCTAATGATATGGTCACTGAAAACCAATTAGCCAGTTATTAAACTATCAGGGCTGGAACATAAGGTATCAAATGCCTCTGGGAGTAGCGTACACACGATAGTTAATTGAGTTCTGCCCTTTGAAGGCCAAACTTGATTTTCTGTAATGGAGCCCACAACTTCTAACCTACTATGACACAGACATACCGATTTTCTCAGTATTTCACAAAAGGGGATAGTGTGGTCTCTGCCAAAAGCAAAAAACTGTCTCATTGTTATGATGTTTATATGGGATTTTTGTATTGAGTGATATTTGTATGGGAAATCATTTTAAAGTTATGTAATATGTAGGATATGGGTTTCAAAACTGTTCAAGTGAAACTTGTCACCTGAGGCAAGGTGGGTCTCAGTACTAACTAAATTAACACTGAGAATGATGGACAATCTGTAGAGCCAAGCTGCATGTTTACAGTCTGGACAGCACAGGCTTGATGATTTACAAAGAAAAGAGGACCCAAAAAACATTTCTGAATTGGGGACCACCTGGGGTAAGAGACAATAGTCTGTAGAAGAAATGAAGAAAGAACACAAGATTTCATTCATTATGGAGGATACATTCTTCCAGTGGGGTTGTCTCATAAAAGATGGATCCTAGCTTTCTGGATTGGACAAGCATTGTAAGAACTAACTATTGGGTGAGGAAAGTAACTTGTTAGTAAGTATAGCTATAGATCACATTTTGCTTTTACCTGTAGCCTTGTTTCCAAGCTGCTATACTTGCTTATTTGAATCTCTATCTCAAGCTCTTAAATAAACTTCAGTTTGGTTTTCCTAAAGACATATCTAAGAGCCTTGTGCTAAGGAGAGTGTTGAACTGAGGGGAAGCCAGTGAACTGGGGTGTACTGCTTCCACAGGCAGTGGATCAGTGTGTATTGCATGTGTCCAGAAGATAAGGACCTGTGCACTCAAGAGTAACAAAGTGGGATGTGTAAATTGCTAGCCTGCATTGAGAGAGCACTTGTTGGGGCTGGTTTTCCTTCATGGGCATAGACAAGGCTTTCTACCACTGTAAGCAGATGGTAGTGATTCACCTTGGACACCTCCATTAAAATCACACCTATTCGTAAAGTGTGTTAGTATCCGCAACATTTTACAAAATCAGAAGAAGGGGAAATTGTGGCCAGTTACAGAACTATCAGCCCCACCCACATGTTTATACTCTCAGTACCTTGTTTAATATGGCTTGTTAAAAACTCTTCAGCTAGGGAAAAATATGATTAAAAGAGGCTTAGAATGTTCTGAAAAGTACATTATTAGTCCCATTATAAAGATGCAGATATCTGTCCCCATGGTACAATGACAGTTAAAGAAAACACTTTTTAGAAGCTATTGATAACACTTTATTTCCCCTTTTAACAGAACTGAGAGAATCAGTGACATACTTCATATTGTTTCAAGGGTTTAGATGATCAAATTAACATTAACGTGTAAGTGCAGTATAAGCGTGGAGAAATGGCTTTATTCAAGGATGCTCTGAAACCAGTGATGGTCTGAAAGTAAATTACACATTCTCCCTGCCCATGTTTCCTAAATAGTCCAGTAAAATAAAAATCAGTCCATCAGTTATGTCTGAACACACTGGAGACATAATAGAATGTGCTGCACTGGAGAGACTGCAGCTCCAGTTCTATGCTTAATACAGATTACAAATAACTTCTTGTGGCGTATGGAAAAAATTTGTGACGGAATGTTGTTTAAAAAACTAGGCCTTATATCTGTTCCACTAGGTTCCTTTCTGGGAGGCACTGCACTGTGAAAGTATACAGTATCCTTTTGTTCTAAATTAATTCACAAAAGTGCACAAGATATCCTTAAGTGAGAGTTGGTGTGTGTACATTTTTGCTGTGTTCTCCAGATATCTTAAGGTTCTTGTAGAAAGGATGCATTATCACTGTTATGCATTTTTTTCATAGATATACAATTTTAATTCTTAAAATAAAAGTTGATTTTTACAAAATGTAAAGCACAGCAATGCCCCAACAGTGTGCCACATATAAAAATGTTCACTTTCCATTGAGAAGAACATCTTGTGCTAATCCTCAGAAAGCATTCATCCAAGGTCAGATTTTTGGCCTTGCTTTAGTCATGTTGTCCCCAATGTCTGGAGAATTCTCCTCACCCCCGTCTGATCATGGCAGTTTATGGTACCCTTGCACCAACAGAGTGGCACAAAATGACTGTACTGACATGAGGATCTTGCCCAATGTGGCTAGGTAATCAACCCTAGAGGTCATTTGGCCTGTATTAATAGGAAAGCAGTGCAATTTTCTGACCAATCACAGACGAAAGTGGATATTATTTGCTATTGTGGAGATCTAAAGGACCCCAAAGCTATGTATCACTTTGAAGTCAGATGCCCACATCCAGGGAATGTTACAAAGGCAAGTTCTTAGAAGTGCTTCCCTCTTCTTACCTACCTCAGTCAGTCTTGCCTGGATTCCGTTTTAGCCAGCTGCTTTTCATATAGGTGCTAGGCATTAAGGAAGCTGGTGGTTGGTGCTGTTTCTCTTTGGTGTGAGCAAGATATGGAGTTGGGTGTCATCTGTAGGCTGAATTGTCAGCAAAATATGTTGTCTCATTAGTTCTTTTGCAGCTCCATGAATATCTGAACAGAAAAATAATATCAACACTTGAACTTACAGCTTTAATGTTGTATTTTTTTTTGGTGGGGTGCGGGGTGGCAGTGAATGAATTATGCCCCCTGTAGGACTTTTAAAATGTCTTCCTCCAAATTCTGAAGTCACTTACCCGAGGCAGCCAGTTCTTGGCAGATTTGTTCTAACTGATTAGTTCACATGACATTAGCTGAAGCTTTTAAAAAGCAATATTTGTTTCCCTATGAAACTAGTAAACTATATTTTTTGCTTTTCCCTGGATTAAAAAATTTTTCAGATATTGGCTGTCACCCAGAGAGTGTGACAACAGATCAAAGCTAGATACATGGCCGACATTTCAAGTCAACACGTGGTCGTATTTTAAATGTGGGTCAATTTGTAACTTGAAGTAAACAATAAAGAGAAATGAACTAATATGCAAAATAGCAAGATCTCAGTTTGAGATGTTTCAGGACTGATTATATCTTTAGTTCAACAAGATATTTAAGCACAAGCTGAAGGTTAAGTACATTAGTAGTACAGCTGGGTAAAATTTTTCAGATGGAACGTCTCTGTTCACTAGAACTGCCTAGATGGGCATAAATTCATCAAATTATCCAGCTAAGAACAAATCAGTCTTTGTCGTGCCATCTTTGAAATGAACCATTTTGACTTTTCAATTCAAAATAACTTTAAAACGTAAGTAAAATTAAATAAACTTCAAATGAAACCAGACCTTGCTGAAAAACGTGCTTTGGATAAACCTGAAACAAGTTTTTTTTCAGGTTGGTCACTGAATTGGAAAAATCATACATACAGCTCTAATTAGTAGTCTACATGTTTGTGAGGTGTTCAGTTACTATGATGATGACAGCCATACCATACAGACACATTTCTGCTGTTGTATGAGGCAAATTTTTCCTCACCAAAACAAACAAACCCTGTTCTGTACATCCGAGGCTAATGCTTGACAAAAGAGATCAGTCTTGCGCTAAACTTCAAGCAACTCAGCCTCAGTTAGATCAGTTTAGGACCGAATTTAGCACAAATTCCCCAGCTCAATTCAAAGAACAATGGAAATGTAGGGCTGAAAGGGACCTTGAAAGGTCATCAGCCTAGCCCACTCTGCTGAGACAGGACCAAGTAAAGCTAGACCATCCCTGACAGGTGTTTATCTAACCTGTTCTTAAAAATCTCCAATGATGGGATTCTACAACCTCCCTTGGAAGTCTCTGCCAGTGTTTAACAATCTTTTATAGTTAGAAAGTTTTTCAAATATGTAACCTAAATCTCCCTTAAGCAGGTTACTTCTTGTCTTACCTTCAGTGGACATGCAGAACAATTGATCCCTCTCCTCTTTATAGCACTCCTTAATCTATTTGAAGATTGTCTTTAAGACGACTTCTCTCAAGACTAAACATGCCCAGGTTTTTTTACCTTTTCTCAAAGTTCAGGTTTTCTAAACTTTTTATCATTTTTATTGTTCACCTCTGGCTTCTCTCCAGTTGGTCAACATCTTCCCTAAAGTATGACACCGAGTGGACACAGTACTCGAGCTGAGGCCTCACCCAGTGCCAAGTAGAGCGGGATAGTTACCTCCTGTATCTTGCATGTGACACTCCCATTAATACAACCCAGAATATTTGCCTTTTTCACAATTGCATCACACTGTTGATTCACTCAATTTGTGCTCCACTATACCCCCCCATCTGTTTCAGCAGTACTATCACCTAGTCAATTATTCCCCATTTTGTAGTTGTGCATTTGATTTTTCCTTCCTAAGTGCAGTACTTTGCATTTAATTTGTATTTAATTTCATCTTGTTTGTTTCAGATCAATTTTCCAATTCCAAAGGTCCTTTTTAATTCTGTCCTCCAAAGTGTTTGCCTCCCAACTTGGTGTCATCCACACATTTTAAAAGCATATTCTCCATTCCATTATCCAAATCATTAATGAAAATATTGAATGGCACTGGACCCAAGATGGACTCCTAAAGGACACTACACGATATGCCCTCCCAGTTTGACACCATTGATAACTACACTTACAGTGCAGTCTCTCAATCAGTTGTGCACTCATGTTATAGTAACTTCCCTAGTTTTCTTACGAGATTGTCATGTGGGGCTGTATTAAATTCATCTGCCATGGTGGGTCACAGGAAGAAAAGGCAAAATCTCAGACACACACACAGTTTAGGAGACCAAAGTAAACACCCCAAACTGTATCCAGAAGCAGGTGGGGAATCACTACAGTTATTGATGAACTGGTGTAATGTGGCCCTGCCTGGCAAGCAGTTGCATCTGTTCTAGTTTTATTATATCATTTTGTTCCCCTTTTCAAGCCGCTTTCCTGGCTTTCTGAAGTTCATGCATGAAGAGTCATTAAGGCTTTAAGGCTCTTCCCCTGCCTGCATCTCATTTCATTCATCCCATGCGCAGTCACAAACTTCAGTCTCAATGTTCTGAAATTAGGTCATGATAGGAAGATACTGTAATGATTAGTGTAGTCAGCACCTCCACCAACAGATGGTTTTATATCTTTATCTTATTATGTTATCTTATATGTTATGTTGTTGTGGTTCTGACCTGGGAGGTAGGACTAGCAGGAAATTAAGTGTTCCAATAAATTATTATTCTATAAGTGAGTATTACAATAGTTTTAGGTAACAGGTTTTAGCAGAGTTTCTTGCAACACATTCTGTTGGAAAGTCTCTGTAGAATCAATGATGAAAAGAGAGTGCAAGGTTCTTCCCACCATTGCTGAAACAGGAGTAACTGTAACAGGTATTTTTACTGGGCTACAGAATAGCCTGCAGCAGAAAACCCACAAAGGAGAGCTAGTGACATGGGGATTTCCATAGACCTGATTAACCCCAGGATCATCACCATTAGTATAATTTATTATTGTTTATTATTTGTACTCTGGTAGTACCCAGAGACCCCAAACAGGTACAGCAGTGTCTGAACACAAAAATATACATGGTCCCTGCCAAGAAGAGTCTAAAAACACATTAATTTTGTTTTGTGACTTTCCACTTGTGGAATTTGCAAGGAATCAGGCTGATGGGAAATGGGGTTGGCCTATCTGGAAAGAGGGTCATGTCTTCCAACCCCACAAGTATTACAAGATCTCTGGTGACAGCTGGAAGGGCTAGTACATCCACATGTAAGTCCCACCTATGTTATTTCTTGAGGCCCTCTTCCCTACAGCCATGCTACCAGTGCTGCCTCCTCCCCAGGCAGGAACCAATGAGAATTAATATTTTTAAGGTCAGCAGTAAATCCCCTTAAGGTATTTCCATGCTGGGCTCCCCAATAACAGTGCTATATAGTAGCACTGGACCCCAGAAATTCTGCCTTCTCACTCTAAACCATGCACCTTGAATCTACAGAACCTTACTGTGTAGTGATCACGTGGCCAGGCTTCCATGAGTTTAGAGGTTGAGGTGGAAAATGGAATGCCATCTCACGGGCTTCTTCTGACACAATTTAGGCCATATAGGAATGTAGAAATTGTCTCATTGGACCACACCCACATTCCATCTGATTGAGTATCTGGTCTCTTGACAGTGGCCAGCACTAAATACTTCAGATAAGAGTACAAGAAATCCTGCTGTTGGCAGATGTAGGAAAATCTATCCCCCATGAAAGTCCCATCCTAATCCCTAATATTTAGAGATTGGCTTAAACTCTGAAACATGAGACTTTACCTCTCTTACAATATTCTTTTTGTTAGCATGCTCTCTCATATGGTCCTGTATCCCTTTGCACAGAGTGATTTGTAGTTTAAACTCAAACAGAATATTTTTAACAAGCATTTGCGTTTCATTAGATATTCTGAAATTCGCTTGAAAGGACTTTATGCTGTATGTGCAGCAGTAAAGTGATACCTATATGATGGTGATAATCTTCACCAGAACATTGAGAAGTGTCTTGCATTATGTTAATTTTTCCTATTTAATATAATAGGATCATTCATGTCTTTTAGTTGTGTTTGTTTTTAAAAAATATGAGCTACAAAGAAAAAAAGTTGTCCCTTTATGCCTTTTTATGCTGTAGAAAGGTAGCCTGAAAGTTCATTTCAAAGAAAGGTGTCCCTCCCCATTCCCTGCCCTTTTTTGGCATTAGAAATTCAAGTCTTATCTAGCCTAAAAAGCTTTATAACAAGTGGAAGGAATAAAATAATGGCATTACACAAATCAAGAGATTGAAAGCTGAGCCGATGAGAGAGGGATGGAGAGATTTTTAATCAGGCTGTTCAAAACTTCAATGATTAATAAATAATTTGATAAGTGGCATCTTTCTTAAAGACTAAACTCCTTTACTCCTTCAGTTACAGTGCACAAGAATACCAGACACATGCCATGAGACACCCAAGAAGACTTCTAGCAAAATCAGAGAGGAAAAGACATGGCATTCCTGATATTTGTAATGAAATAATGAGAGAAAAATTGTGGGAGAACAAAAGTTTTAAAGACTTCTTTAAAAATTATAAGGAAGCAAAAAAGGGCACATGCCCCATTTAAAAGTAGTCTTCACAGACTTTTTAATATAGGTATTATTATTATTTGTATTGTATTGTGTATTGATCCAATCCTGGGTCAGGACCCCAGTGCAATAAGTGGTGAACAAACAGAACAAGATGATAGACTATAACTCTGTGGGGTAGGGACCAAGTATCAGCTTTGTTTGTATGTTGCTGCCATGGCTTTTGGGGCATCCTTACACAATGAGATATTAAAAATGTCATTGCTATTTGGGCATTCAATCTAATAGCAGCAGGGATACTCTGACTGTAAGACTTTTCTTGTCAACATGAACAAAATGAATTTGAGAAATTTTAGTATTCTTTTGTTCATCAAAGGTTTGCCAAAAGATTATATATATATATATATATATATATATATATATTGTGATGGGTTGCCCCCCCTTTAAGGTGCCACCTGATGTACTAGGATACCACTGAGCCCAGCCTGGGCCCCCTTTACCCTGTCTTGTTGAGCCAGGCTCTTCAGTCTCCTCTAGCAGACACACACAGGCAGGGCCCCACCCAGCTTCAGAAAGACACAAACACTGTGATCAGCTCTGGGAAGACTCATCTTAAGGGACTTGCCCCAGCACTCAGGTTCCCACCTTCTTTTGAGTGAAGACCCAAAGGTATATTGTCTTGAACTGTAAAGAAAAATCTGCACAGCGCAAGCTCATAAAAATTTGCCCTCTCCCTCAATGTGAAGAGAGATATTCACAGTTTCTTGTGTCCCCCCCCCGATATGGATTACACAAACTGAGTTATCTTATAAACAAGAAATAAATTTATTAACTACAAAAGACAGATTTTAAGTGATTATAAAGGATAGCAAACAGAACAAAGTAGATTACTAAGCAAATAAAACAAAAATGCAAACTAAGCTTGATTCACAAAAGAAACAGATTACAAAATGTAATTTCTCGCCCTAAATGTTGAATTAGGCAGGATACAGTTTCTGTAGTTTACAGTTCCAGTTATCTCTTCTTATAGACTGGACCCCTGTCTCAGTCTGGACTCACCCCTGCCTTTCCCCTCAGGTGCTTTCAGCAGTCTTTCTTCTTAGGTAGGCAATGGAAGAGAGTCCTTCCCCAGCCTTAAAAAGGATTTCCCTAAGGCATGAAACCTTTGTTTGATCACCATCCCCCTACAGAGGAAAAGTACCATCAGTGTCTAAGGTGGTATTTTGTATCAGGTGATCTTATCACCTGACCTGGTAGTGTCACAGCTATATCCCAGGATGCCTCTCAGGAAGGAGAGAGATTAGTATCTTCACAGTCTTATTGTTTCTTCCTAATGGCCCATTAAGGCTGTGATGGCCGGTTGTCTGGTGGGTGTCTCGCAAATACAAACACAGTTGTAATTGTTACATAGTCAATATTCCTAAATATAGATACAGAAATGATACATGCCTACAAACAGGATAATCACATTCAGTAAATCATAACCTTCCCAATGATACCTTACATAAGACATCTTGCAGAAAGTATATCTTAGTTATTCCATATTCATACCATAACCATATTTCTATGGAGAGTATGGGGTGTAACATCACAATAATTACTTATGTTCTGTTAAATGGAAATAACCTGCAGAAGAAAGATGTGCTTGGAGAATCAACATGAAAAGTGAAAATTCCTTCCAGTTCCATAGAAAAGATATCTGGAGACAGTCTAGCTGTTTTCTTCTCCTCACTGAAAACAATCTCTTACTTTGGAGTCCTCTGAGACTTTTCCATTATGACAGCTCTATAAACAAACCAACTTTCAGACCCCCTACCCCTTTTCCTCACAAGAATCCAGAATATCAGGTGTTGACTAAACAAAGACTGACTGAAGATCAATGAAAACTCATCTGGTAAAATTCCAGATGGCACAACCCTGTCTTTCTAGGGAGAGCTTTTTTTTTTTTTAAATAAAACTGAAGGACATATAAATAAATCCAATAAGCTGAAGCTTCAGATGTAAAAAGAATCCAAACATTTGTTTAGCAGGAACATCATTAAAATAAATGAAAACTATTGTGTTTTCTTTATTTAATACAGTGTTGAGAAATAAGGATATAGGATATTTGCACAATGCAAAACCTAATATACTATACATGTTGATCCTAAATTGCTACTTTCTTTGGCTTCTTTTCTCTATTTGTGATAGACTACTGAAACCTAATGTTATAAAGTTGTCATTTTCCTATGCATCTTTTCAGAGTAGTCAAGATATTGTTCTTAGTGTTAAATAAGGTCCTGATTCAAAGCCTGTTGGAGTCCATAGAAAGACTTCTTTTGATTCACTGCACATGTACTTACACATGTATAATAGAAAAACAAAAAAAATGATTCCTTTGAAAATGTATATTGCATTTTAGAATAAAGAAATGAAACTAAATTTGAAAATCTACCAATATTTGTCTTTGAACTTGAAAGTACCTTTCCCGCCTACCTGCAGTCCTTCACTGCAAGCAGCTCCTAGGTTCAGGCACTGACCTCCATTGGCATGCACCTCCCGTAGTTATTTACACCTATGCAAAGCAGGTTCAAAATGGTACCATATCACAAATCTCTTGCATGGTAATGGCATTTTAAACTTTCTACTCACTTTGCAGAGATAACTGAGTACACAAGGTGCAAGACAATAGTGAATCAGGCCACTAACATGGAGAGGATCCCTATAAACTGTAAGTAATTCAGGGTTTCATGCTTTCTCTGCTCAGATATTCAGGAGGAAAGCATGTGAATACAATGTTGTATTCTTTAGCTCTTTAAGAATAAGAGCTTATGACAAGAACCAGCTTGTTGCACTACATAACATACTGGGAAATCAAAGCTTTGGAGGGGAGTTGTTTAGAAAGGTGACCATGCCAAAAGCAGGAGAGTGGAGGAACAGGTATAGAATGGTAAATGTGAACTGTGTTACTGTGAATAAAAAAGTAAAGAGAAGATGCCATTGTTCAGAAAGGATGGGAGACCGTGTGCTGAAAATTGTCTGTTTTTGGTGCTGTGAGGGATTTCAAACGGGTAAAGGGTGCAGTAGGTTTGAGGATCTGATTGGATGCAGGAGCCCTGTTTCTATTCACTGGCAGGCAAATGGTTAACACTGACCCACCTTATTTTGCACAAGTGCTCAGAAGAGGATAACGAGGCAGGGCTGGAGATTGCTGGTCAGGCAGTTTCTTAGGAAGAAAGTAGTACTCAACAAACATGGCTGTTTGGGAAACTGGATGTGGTTGCTTTGAAGGAGCAGTTGCTACAGGGGGAAGCAAGAAGCTCAGGGTGAGTGTTTCCTCTTGTTTTCTAACCATTTGAGATCAGTTTGGTTTGTTGCTTCTGGTGTAAATATTGCCCTCTGGAGATAAAAAGGAACCTAGGCAGCTTGAAAGGTAATATCTGTGCGGTTCTTTTTGACTCCACCTGCCCACAAGGGGCAATGAGGGAACCTCCCTTCTATTTGTTAGACTAGGGAATAATGATTGGTACTGTTAATTTCAGTAGAATAAATCAATACAGGCTCATTATTGTGCTGTAACAACTGTTGATGAAGTCTTAGTGGAAAAGGCCAGGTAAGCTTTGAATGAAACTGAGAAAGGAGAAAAGGAGATTTTACAATCTCACTTTTTTTTTTTTTTAGACTACCACCAGCGTGGAAACTGTTATCCACTTAGCCCTACTTTGAGGGAAAAAATGCCTTTGTTCTGTGTATCCAAAAACTTATGACTGCCATCAGTATAGCATCTGAGTGCCTGAGTTTGAGTTAAGGTTTCTAATTTATTAGTGACTCTAGTTCATAGGTGATGTGGTTAAACATTGTGGTATAATATCCATTCTTCCTTTTACTAAATAAAGAGCTCTTCAGCAGCACACATGATTTATAAAGCTCTGTACATCTTCCTTACCATCCAGGTACATACAGTGTATTTTGCTATTCTGCCTTAATGGAGGTGGGGGTGCAGGAACACTATTTGAGTGGAAAACAAATATGACAACATACGTTATAAATGTGGTGTATTCGTTCTAGAAGAATGCCTAAAAACCTCTTAAATCATTAGAGACACAGGGTGGGTGAGGTAATATCTTTAAAGTTTCTCTCACCAACAGAAGTTGATCCAATAAATCTTAAGTCATTAGGACAAAGCTTCTAGATCTCACTCTGGTTTGCAGTGGTACCCTTCTGAAACGGACATGCACTTTTTGTGGTTAGGCACAGTACCATGATAGCACATGTACACAAGTGTCAGCCACAGAAGGAGCTGCAGTATGCCCCAAGGTCAAGATTTCTATCCACAACTTTAAATACAAGGTTCCATAATCTGCTTCAACATCTATAGTGAGGGGGATTTGCCATTCCTTCTCAAGGATGGATGAAGTCTGGAAATTGAATAATATTTTCCATTACCATTAATGCTAGAGAAATATTCACTAGGGAGTGGAAACCTCTTCACTCCCTCTCTCTGTCGTCTTGCTGCAGGAGAATTTATATAGAACTTGGTACGAAACGGTTCATTGAGATAGCTAGTTATACATAATGAAGCTGATGGGTGTAAAGAAAACAAATGCAGTGTTCCTTCAGTGCAGGGGCCATAGTGATTTGTGATATGATTTTTTGTTTTTTTTGTGAGCTTATAAACAGGTAGAAAATAATGACTGAAAAAAAGAGGTGCATATTAATCATCCAGTTTAAGGTATTGTGTGTATTCCACACCATACACATTGCTCCTGACTTACAAATGGTGTTGGTCAGGCTTTGAATTGTGTTCAAAATATTCTTCAAATTATGGAGCATTCTAAGGAGAAATTATTTTTTTTTCTCTTTGGGATTGACTAACACAGAAAGGCTGACCTTGTAGACTCTCTCAAATGAGGGGGAAATACTTCCAGTGCTCTCGTGTTTAAAAGCTAAAGGAGAAACCTTACTGAACCAAAATTGCATTATTTTGTTATTCACTATGTTATAGTAGTATCTGGGGACCAACTCAGCTTCATGCCTTGTTGTGCTAGATACTGTAGAAACACAAAATAAGAGAGAGTTCCTGTCCTGATAGGATAACGAGACAGCAAATGTAAAAAATTGGGATGGGGGTGGGGGGTAATAGGAGCCTATATAAGAAAAAGACCCAAAAATCGGGACTGTCCCTATAAAATCAAGACATCTGGTCACCCTATGTCCTGAAGAGCTTGCAATCTAAACTGACAAAACAGGGAAGGGGGTGTAAGTTTGCAAATGCTATGCTATTTCCATGGGTTTCTTTTTTTTTTTGGTCAGGTTTTCTGGGAGGGGATTAATGGAGACTTAGGAAGGGAGAGGGGGAAAGGGGGACAAGATGCAGGGGGAGGAGGAAGAGAAGGGAGTGGCTGAAGGAGAAAGGCGTGGACTGAAGCCAAACTGAAGAGAATAAGGGAGGAACAAAAAGAGAATTTAATAGACATCTCCCTTTCAGGAATTGGCTAGTGCTCTGAGGTCAGGGGGCCCATGCATTCTTTGGAACCGTGGGACCAAATTACATGGCACTATTGATTTATTCTACTGCTCCTCCCCTCCCCCCTACGCATACAGCTATGACTCAGAGTTAAAAATGCTTACTGATGTCAATTCATCAATGATAATCACGATCTGAACTTGTTATTGAAAATGAAGGTTTTTTTATTGTGTTTTTCCATTGTGCTCCCTTCCATGGGCCTGCTTGGTTGAAAATGGGGAGTCTCAGCCCCAACAAAAGATAAGGTGTGAATTGAACCCTTGTCTACTGTTACTACATTAAACAGTGAAGTGCAATATGGAGTTTTATGTCAAGTTATCATTGGCTTCCTTCCATTGTAACAACCGCTATTATCTCTTTCATTAAAGATCCAGAAAAAGGCAGGGGGAGATTGAAGTATTTGAAATAGAAAGTATTAAGTAAGACTTTCATGGGTATAAATCCCAATGTTTCAGGCCATAAACCAAATGCAAGGAACTTTTCATATGGGAGGGTTATTCCATAACTATTTACAACATGTAAACTCGTATAGCATTTCTTGCTCCTTCCTCCAAAATATTGGCTCACCTAGAGATGGGACACTACTTAGTGTGCCACCGGTGTGATTTCTTGTGCAAATTCCTATGCAGGCCATGTGGCTTTGTACGAACCACTTAACCTTTCTGTGCCTCAGTTCACCCATCTGCAAAATGGGCCACCCACCCCAGCATTGGTTCTGTACATCTTGATGCTTTCTGTAGCCCCGGGTTATGTCAGAAGATTTAGCCTTAACTGAGAGATGATCATGCTACTAAATCCCAGATGGATTTTTAATCATTGCTACTGTTCATTTGAGGGCATTGTTGTATGGAGAATGGAAAAACATTAGGGAAAGGCTTTAAGAGGTCAGTAATGCATTGCCATTCTAGAGAATTTCATTCTATTTTTCTAGCTATTTGGCCTATGATAATAAATAAAACTAAATTTTGAAGTAGCTTTTTATTTCTGCCACTTAGAGAGCAGCTTATCCCATGAGTGAATATTTAATCCCTATAAGATTGATTTTTATTTTTATTTAGGAGAACTTTTGCATTTCTTCAAAATGCAATGTAATTAAGTTGAAACATGATCTAATAAAAAATGGCAGGGTTAGGAAAATACCAAATTCATCCCTGATTTAGGTGGATGCAACTCCCAGGGAGGCCTAATTTAGCTGATATGAAGTGTTGTAAATTGCAGTTGGGATGTATCTAGTAAAAGAGCATAACCTGCACTAGTCTAGCATTGAGTCAATATGCCAAAGAGTGCAACCTACATGTGCCAAGAAAGAAGAAGGATAGCAGGAACAGCATTTACAGTAAGAGAAAGGAGCAAGATAAATTGGTGGTGGTGATATCCCTGTGATAAGTTGCAGAGCTATGTGATAAACAGTATATATTATGCACTTATAATTGCCTCATTTGCACTCTGCCTGCTAATTCATCTCCTAGGGATTTACTTTAAACTCCAAATCTCTGAGCAGATTCAAACAAACACTATTTTTGAAAAGGCTGATATATTATTTCTTCTTTCTCAGCAAGTGTGTGTGCAGGAGAGAGGGGGATTGTATTCATTGTTTTTCCCCACCTCTCTTTCCTCCTCCCCAACCCCCCCCCCCCCAAAAAAAAAATCACACTGGGCCAGGCCCCAGGAGTGGGCAATACTTAATCCTGCACTAGTGACAAATTTCAGATTTGACCTACCCTGACTCTCCCCAGCCACAAAGAAGTCCTTTACATCACTGAGAAGTGGAGATTCTCCCCTTTCTAATGACAGATGCAGCACATCTGTCCTTGGGAAAAACCCAAGTTCTCTGACTTTAAAATGTCACAATTCTAATATATAGAAATATTGTGGACTTGACATTGTTTAATTTTTCTGGCTCTCTGAGGCCTGTCAAGTTGGACACATGGTGGTGAAAGGATACAAAAAGTTTTGTTTAAAAACTCTCAGATGTTTATATGTGCTACATACGGGGCATATGGAGAACACATGGTAGTATGGTATAAAGATGTATATAAGCAATTGTTTGGGAGGAGCTGCATAACTCGTATTCTGACTGCTTCTCAGTAGGCAATGTGGGTATCTGTGGATATATTTTCAAACTTAGCTTCTTTCAGTTAGACTCCTAAATCTACAACTTTAGGCACCCAAATTTGAAAACTGTGGCCTATCCTTGCCTATGAACATGTTTATATCTAACGGATATAAATTATGGGAGGAGTACTGTGATTTCGTGGTAAATCACTTGGGTCTCCTCGTGGTAATTCTTAGTGCAGGAAACCAATTGTTATACTACACTACATAAGAGGTGTGGCATGACTTTGTTTGGACAGTGAAAACAAAGCATGGTTGATTGTTAGCAGCAAGCCTTCAAATCCTTTCCTTTTTATTTTTAAAAAAATGCACATGTAAATTATACCACATGACACAGTCTAAAGGACCTGAAATACTTTTTTTTTTTTTTTTTTTTTTTTTTGCAAAGCAATACAAGACTGTTGTGAGACAGTGTGATCCATATTCCACATACAAGGGAAATTAGGCTCAGAGGGCATAATTCTATCCTTATGTGTGCTGGTGCGACTCCATTGACTTTGACAGAGTTACACTTGATTTTACACCAGTGTAACTTTGAACAGAACCAGGCACCAAGTGGTTTGAGTAACTTTCCCAAAGTGACACACCAAGGCAGTTGCAAAGCTGATAGAGCTCCAGTCTCCTGCTTCTTGGCCCTATGCATAGACTAAACATCCATTATCTATGATAATGAACTAGTAAACATGTCAATTGTAAGCTAAATGTAATTAGTGTGGCTCAAATATCTGCTTATTGTTGTGTGCCATCTCCAAATCTGGGCATTTCTGAAAAGCCATTGAATTTGGTTTTAATTACTAAGTTAGTTGCTGCCATGAATGACAATAAATGATTTATAAACCACACCAACTGAGACCAGTTTCAGAAGGATTTTTCCATACAAGTTCTTCAGTACTGTGGGGGAAAGAAAGGCATTAAAAATCAGAGTGGGAATATACCAAAAGATTCTAATTAGAGCAACAGTTATATTACACTTTCTGTAGCAGAAATATCTTGTGGCACCTTATACAGCCAACAGCTTGTATTCAGAACTGTGACAGTAATGCTATTGCAAATTAATTAAAAATATTTGGTTGCTCTGTGATGCTGAGCTTTTACCATTGATCTGTGATACTGTGTATCAAATATAGCAAGAGGGAGAAAAACCATCTAAATTTCATGAGTGAAATATAATGCCTCTTGCTGAAGAGGTGGTATGTTCTTGAATTAAATTTTACTCAATATTACTGTTTCAGAACAGGCAAGAGATTTTTTGTTAGTGAGACAGATTTAGGGTCACTATCAACAGAGGGGCTGCAGTTTGCAGTTTTAAGAGTACATAAAACACTGACTGTATTCCATAGCATGCACTACTAAACTGCAGACAACAGTAAAATTTCCCTGTTGCAGTATAAATATGCTACGAAAGTCGACTAACCAGTTTTATGTTATCTGAGCCTGCAATCCGTCTAGATTCAAATTACAAAGATGAAAACTGAGTTTTAGCCACAGCAAAATAATAACTGAATAGACAAAGCAAAGAACTACAAACTGAAAATTTTAGCAAACCAAACTGGGCCTTCACTGTGTATGATATCCCGCTTAATTTTTGTGGAATAACTGTCCGTCTCTAGCATGTAGAATTGATAATGACAGCATTAAAGAAGAAAGGGCTATTTGATTTCCCCATAGGCATGTATAAAGTATGTTGTGGTCTTTACATATTCTAGGCCTGGGTTTGTGTTAGTGTTTATCTGAAGTGGTGGGTGGGAAGACAGATTCTAACATCCAGGATGAGACCAAATAGGCCTGGGTGTAGAATATCTTTGGTTGACTATTCATAATGTTCTCCAAAGTGGGCCAAGGTCATGAATCAAGTTCTTCATAAAGTTTTCCACCTACTATATACTTTTGGCTGTACTTTTCATGGTGCCATTGTATTTGTATTTTAATTTTGAACACCTTTTATACTACTGCAGCTTTACAATCCAACCTGATATTGTTGTCTGAGGTTTCGACATTATTAGTTTGCATCTTTTAACATTGCATATTATGTCAGGAAACTCCATATTTTAAAGTCTCCTTTTAAACCGAAATACAAAAAGTGAATTTGTCTCTATCACCAGTTTTTGAAAATGGGTACAAACAAATCCACAGGAACAGAACCACACCATAAAACACAAAATACTTCTTTTTATAATTTGTGTTGTATGGGTCTGATCCTGAAATCACACATGAACAATTTTGTCCACATGGGGCCTGAGTCAGCTCCCTCTGGAGTCAATGGGAGTCTTTGCATTGACTTGAGTGAGCTTTGGATCGAGCTCGTGGGTAGTCCCACGGATTTGATTTACTTGTTTGTATGATAGGGCTTCAAAGCTGAACCTTGTAAGACTGTTTAGAAACACAGCTCTGTTACTGACTGAAAGTTTAGGGCTAACCCTGTCTTGAAATTTAAATATTCCATGAAATGCCAGATCTTGTCCAACACATTCAAGTGCATACATACCTTCTGTGGCACTGCTGGGAAGATAGCACACATCTTCTGCTTCCTGTCTTGTACCTTAAACACAAAATCTCCTTTCTCTGCAATTCCTGAGCCATATCTCTCTAGTTCAGTTGAGTGTGGCCTAAGACTCCCTAAATGAAACTTTCAGATATCAGTCACCTTGATTTGATAAGAAATACCACCTCCTATCTCTGATTAGATAAATCTGTTTCCATGGTCCAGTTGCTCTCCTGATGCATATGCCTACCAGCCAAAGCTTTGCCTCTTCTGCGTAGCATGAGTTCTTCTTTTAATCAGTCAAATAGGATAAAACCCAAATCCAAGAAATATTCTTTGTTCAGCAACACTTTCTCTGCAGCATGCCCCCTACTTATGGAAAACAGGCACAGCAACACAGTGAAAGTGCCTATTTTAAAAGAGCATTCTCTTTTATAGTGCAGAGTCATAATCATGAGTATTAGCAGAATCCCCTGTTATCTACATTTATTGCTGAACTGGCTGGTAAATAATATGCTCTTGATTTCTTCTTACTCTCTGAAATTAAGCCTATTTATTCAAGATTGTTAAATAATTATAGCTGCATAATTCTACAAAATACGAACATAAAATTGCTTCTAACCAGGGTTCATATATCAGTAGAAATGGAGATTTAACTCATGCCAGCAGGAGTTTTTCCATGAAATTCCAAAGAAAGAGCTTGGTCTAAAATATGAGTGATTCTCTTTTCTCCCATAGTGACGCTGTGAATATTAATGGAGTACTTTAAGTAGACCAGTTTTGCACCGAGAACATAGAATCCCTATATCTTTTTTTTTTTTTTTAAAGATTGTCAGCACAATGCTGGTTCAGTTAAATTAAACACACGTTGTTACATGCTCATGAAAATTGAAGTACTAACAATAATACTGTTAGACATTACACATCTCAAGGTCACAAACTGTGCATGTAGAAATAGAAAGATGCTATAATGATTTGTTGTTATTAAACAGGCATCCTGATGGTTTTCTAACCAGAAGAATCTTAATAAAAAGTATTTACATAAAAGCTTCATTTTTACTTCGCTATTTGTCATTTTATTAGACAAACTAAAAGTAATGCAGACTTTGCAAGGCACACTAGAAATTGAATCTTGTATGCTTATTTAGGGAGAAAGCAGTTTGTATGTCTAGTTACTGACTTAGAGCTGTTTTATGCCTGAAAAAAGGGAGGTGAAGCTCTGAGGTGGGTAAAAACTGTTTACAGGTTGCTGTTTTGTTTTTTATGGGAGTGGGAGACAAGATTACATATCAAAAGAAAAGATATTTGCATCAAGGAAATTCTGATTCAAGTTTTAAAAACAAGCCAGTTGACACTAGCTATTGTGCACATCATTATGCCATGCTATTGTAGTTATATAAAATGTTATTTCAAGAGTACTTAAAATGCACTGCGTGCTAATATTTCATTCGGGGGACTGGTTCTAAAGTGACTCTCTGAAACATGAATCTATGGAACTTTTTTTTAAAAGAGAACATGTGTTTGCAACACTGTGTCTATAGCTTGTGAAGGGTGAAAAAAGACTATTTCCACTCCATGAAGACAAGACACAGATGTCTGGAAGGAAGTTCAAATAAACAAAGTGCTGGAGGTCCTGTTATCATTGCATCTTGCTGCTGCTGCTGTTGTATCCTTCTACTCCAAAGTTTGAGTCCCAGGGTATATGTCATTGCACAGAACACGAACTGCTAATTTCCATGTAAAATAAAATTGTTGAATATTAACAGACATATTATTAACAGTTTCAGAATAAAAACATACTAAATATATACATGCACACACTCATTTGAAATTCAAAGGAGCACAGAAACATCCCGTCACTGTGATATGGGTTTATAGGTGTCCTGGATATTTTGGGAAGGCTTATCCAGACTAAGTTCATTCTGTAGTATGTAATTAGTTAAGATAATTGTATATTGCACAACACCCACACATAAAGCTTGGGCTATTCAGAACCAATGAGCTGGGAGTTTTGATTGACCTCTGCGCATGTTGGAGTCACCTTCTTGGCTGTCATTATTTCCTTTTAACTCTGTGTACCCAGAAATGACATCCCACCCCAGGAAATGATGTGGCCTTACCATATGTAACTGATGGAACAATGAAAAACATTTAATAATCTGAACTGCAGTAATTCAAAGGCCAGAGTATTAACAAGTCGCTCATCTGACACTTTTTTATAAGGTGTCCAATGCTACAAGTACTCATGTTTGCAATAACATAGGTGGTTGTGGTTGTTTTTAGTTTGTTTTGGTTTTGTTTTTTGGAGGTCTTTTCCACAGAACGCCCTTTTCTTCAAGAAGGCAACATAAAGGAAAAACGGGAGATCTGGGGAACATCACATCAGAGGTCATTCCCCCACTAGGCACTTGTAAATTACGAGTCTGAGGAAATAATGAGTTTATGAACTTATCATGAACTCTGAGTGGTATGTTGCAAAGAACTATTTTTGAGAGGAAGTGATGGATGAATATTTCATCCCATTAAACAATGTATGTTACGTAATGTAACTGTAAAAGTGATCACATTGATCATGAAGACAATATAATAGTGGTCTTGTAGCAGAAGAAGGAATTATGAAAGATTCTGACAGCTATCTAGATTTTTTCAACATTATCTATTGACCAAATGAGGGGGGGAAGGGGAAAGACTTCAGCGCTCACAATTGGGGCCAATTTTCCACATTGACAGCTGCACCTTAGTCACCTGACTGAAGTGGCCAGTAGAGGTAGTCAGGACTTCTGACAAAATATTTCCTTATCTGAAAATCCTCATTGGTCAACACTGAGACTTTTTGTGGTTTCTGTGAAACTTTCTCAAGTTCAGGATGGAATTTTTGGTCAGAGAGAGATTTGAGGTAGACCCACACCTAAGTAGTTAGGTTACTTACCTGGGATGTCTGATTCAAGTCCCTGCTCTGAATCAAGAAGAACAGGGATTTGAACCTTGGTCTGTCTCATCTCAAGTGAGAGACTGAGCAATTAGCTAGTTGTTTGTGTGTGTGCGCACGCTTGCATGTGTGTTCATTTTCCCAAAATTGTTAGAAAGGTCTAGTTTTTGTTCCAATGTGGAGTGAAAAAGAATCTTGGAATCTCAAAATTTCTCCCAAAAGAGAATGTTTGTTTGCTTTCCAGCTAGACTTTTGTGGCCAGATCTTCCAAAGTTATCAGCACCCAGGAACTCCCATTTAGAACAGTCTGAACAAAAATTAAATATTTACACTGGAGGAATGACGTCTTTTCTTTCAAATCCCCTGAGTCCTTTGTTCTTTCAGCATCTTGTCTTTGGAAAATGTGTTCTGTGGGATTGACCTCAAGCTATTTACAAGGGCTGATATTTATAGTTGACTGTGGTGGTTGAAATGCCACTGACTTAAATTATTTGTGCTAAAACAAAATAAATCCATTTTTATTAATCAGGACATTGTTGGCTCATACAATTCCAGTGTATGAGTATGTTCTTTACAGAACACTCATCAAATAATAAATCTTCATGACAAAGAGTGCCTCTGATCATGCATATGTACTATAACGAAGACAAGAGGGTTCCAATTTGCACATAAAGGCACCAGCTGAATGTAAATATTATGTGCAACAACACAAGAGGACAGTCTGCCACTGAACTTACAAGTGTAATGGGATGAATTCTTGCAGTGGATGGGGTTGCAGCTGTTATAAACAGTCTATAAATGATGCAGACGTCTATGAAAATATCAAAATAACAATAAAAAATGAGAGAAAGTAAACAGCTTGAGGAGAGGAAGAGGAATAACACTGATTCCTGCTATTGTATGTCCTTTCATCTCCACTCTAGTTTAATACATAATCTGTCCTCTCATTTACTAGCAATATCTGGCTCCAAACTACCAAATGGCTAATAAAAATTTATTCTTGTTGGCCAGGAGTCCTAGTTACTATCACATGAAAGCCAAGATTCTCAGAAATGACGAGGAACATCTTAAAGAGGCCTGACATCCAGAAAGTGCTGAGCACCCACACTGGAAAACTGATCCCTAATTTGGTATCTCATGTTGGGCACCCAAAATCATGGGTCCCTCTTAAATCTTGTCTCAAATGGTTATGGGAATGATCATTTAGCTTTCCAGACATCTTTTTTCCTTGCTCTCTTATGAGGATATCCTCAATACACCAATCCTGTCATCTGTTAACTAAAACTAATAATTTCATTCAGTGATGTATTGGTACTATTGTAAGATTTGTTGTGACTTCTCCTGGTTCAGCTTACTTCCACGGTTCATACAGATCAAAAGAGAGATTATATATAATAAAATTATAATTAGTGATTGCTGTTTTGTCATCAGTGACACTAATATGTCAAGTTTGCAGCAGGACAATGAATAAGAGATCTTATAGGATTGTGACTATAATTGATTCCTCTCAACTCTTAATGCCAGGCCCCTGACAAGTGAATAAGTTATGGTCAGTTTTCACATGATGAGACCTTTTTATCTGCCTGTATAAGAATATGAATAGAATTGCAGCTTTAAAGCCATAAAAACCTTTACAAGCATAAATAAGAGTATAATTTCATTATAATAAATGGCACCACTGACAAAACATATATATATATATATATATATATATATATATATATATATATATATACTATTAATGATTATTATTTTTATTTATTATAATATTTCTAAATGTCAGATTTGTCTAACAAATTTGAAATCTTGGGAAGAGAAACTGAAATTATTGGCACTATTTATCTTTTACTTTTATAGTTTGTTTAACTGTAGGCTATCATCCATCACTGAGGGAATGCTCTGTTAACTACCCAAAGAATGATACTGGTGGAAGGGAAAACAGACGGCAGGACACTTGAAAGGGAGAAAAAAGCATCAAAGGCTTGGGATGATAAAGAAGGGGATGCTGTATTTACAGGGATATTACTTTTCATCCCCAAAGACCTCAGGGCTTCACACACTATATACAACACCATAATTTCTTGGGTGGAGGATAGCGGCTAGCCAGCACTCAGCATGCTTCACAACATTGGTAGAGTAGCAAGAGAAAGGAAAAGCAGAAAGAGGATATGTTATCTTTAAGGTGTATTCAACAAGAGCAGACAGGACCTTGAGGTTTTTTTTTTTTTTTTTTTTTTTAAACCTTCTAAGAGTATATCTACAGCACAATTAAACAGCTGAGGCTGGCCTGTGTCAACTGAATCAGGCTTGCAGGCCGTGGGCCTTGGGCTAAGGGGCTGTTTAACGTCTGTGTAGATGTTTGGACTTGGGCTGGAGCCTTGCTCTGGAACTGAGGAAGGGGAGAGGGTCCCAGAGTTCGGGTTCCAGCTTGAGCTTGTATGTCTACACCGCAATTATACAGCCTCTTAGCCCAAGCCCTGCAAGCCCAAGTTACTGACATAGGCCAGCTGCGGCTGTTAAATTGCACTGTAGACATCCCTGCAGGTTACCACTTAGGGTAACTTATTTTTTTCCCCTTTTCAGAATGAAGGGCCTGCCTGAATTGCAAATTGTTTCATTTGGGTATTCCAGACTTGGTCCTTGCAAAACTAAGCAATCACTTTGAATGAGGAAATAGAATGGGAAACATCACATTTAAGAAGGAGGAAATCAAAATCTTAGAGGAGATTTAGAATAACAGAAGTAAATATCATTTGTGTGATCCATTCCTTACCCTCATCATCTCTCTCCTCCCAGACTACTAGTATTACTCTTCTCCTGTCCCTCGATCTTTATTTAGGTTTCTCTCTTGTTGTCTCACCTCTGCCTTCTGTGGTCTGTTATTGCTGATCTCCTATTCCCTCCTCTCTGCAGTCAGTTGCTATCGATATTCTGATCCCAACTTCCCACAGCAAGGTCTGCTTGACATGGTTATTTACAGTGGACTTCCACTTGTAAACATACAGAATTTAATTGTTGTTCTTGTTTTGTACACTGCCTTCGGAACAGCACTGTTGTCTAGCTTTTAAGCCTAATGCCATGGTGCATTGGACAATAAATGTGAAGGGATGCTATTTTTTTTAAAGTGTCTCATTCAGAGTATAATATGTAATTGTTAGACTTTGAAGGGAAAGAGGTTTTTCCTATAATTTAAAGTCTTAGGAGATAGTAATAGCAATTAACTTCTCTTATAAAAGGTGTAGTGTCTCGGGGTGGAGAGAGTTCTGCTATATGGAGAATTAACTCAATTTGTTCATAAAAATTCAGCTGCAATATCTTCCTTTGAAAAGACTCAGTGGTTTAATTTTTCTTTTTTTACATGTAATGAATGAAACAGGGTAGCACTTGGGCTCTCATTTGTAGTGAACCATTGCCTTTAATGTGAGTTGCACCAGTATAGTTCAATGGCAATCTGCTCCAAAAGCAAGTAACAGAAACAATGAATCTTCGTGCCCAGTGTCCTACTGCTGGCTTACAAATACTTGTATAACTGCACTAGCCTTGTATGTATTGTGTTTCCCCATATGGGCTATGGTACATAGAAAATAGCAGCAAGCTTTCCCCATTGACACCTACCTTTTTCTCCTGCAGCGAATGTGGAAGGGGACTGAAGGCTGTTGGGTCAAACACCGTTAATGACCCATGTGGGTGTAGGGGGGGAAAAATAGGTATAGAAGTTAATGTAGGGGCCCTCAAGTTATTGTCAGTAATTTTCCTGCTTTTCTGTTGCTCTTTACCAAATATATCCTATGCTGCACTGAATAACTGATCAAATGTTTCATTTTTAAAAGGCTACAAGTTAGTGTTGCTGGGGGAGGGGAGGTTTATATTTATTTCTGTGTCCTATGGATGACTAATGCCCCTATCATACAAATAGCTCTGTGCAGGCTCAGGAGTCTGCCTTCCTGGAGCCTACTGCAGGACAGGGGCCTAGGTTCTCAAATGGTAATTCTATTTTATGTAAGTAGACACCTTTGCCAACAGACTCTGCCTATATCATCCATATGCTCAGATGTCCAAACTCCTCTCCTTCCTGGGCTCTGGCTTTAGTATCCAAGAAAGAGCCCATAAGATGTCACGTCCTTGTGTCATTTTAACATTCCCACAGGTTGCTTTTTCCTTTTTCTGTTTGGGTGGCATTCATTAAAGAGTCCTTGAAGTTTCTTACCATGTGCTGGGAGCCATAAGGAGTCTTTGGTAGTGTCTGCTTAAAACTTTGTTAGAACTTGATAAGGACTAAGAAGTGACCACTTTATACCCTTTTGCTGCTGGGACCCCCGGAATGCTCTTAAACGTACATTTAAGTGGACATTCCATGGAAACAAGATGGATAGACATGGACTAACATTTTCAAGGGTGCATATAAGAGACTGATATATCTGGAGTCTCCTCATAAGCAAAGGTCAATGTTGCAACAGACCTGAGACACAGGGCCATTGATGATAAAGAGACAACTGAAGTTTTTCTTCTCATGTGAATGCTTGAGCCAGTAGAAATTTTCCAATTTTTGGCAGAAAATTGAATCAAAATTTTGATGGAAAGCTCAGATACTGAGCTCCTCTGATGACGTCCCACTGACCTCAGACATTGCACACAGAGCCGAGCTGAAGCTGGGCGTCTGTTCAGCAAAGAAGCCCATCTACCATACTAAGGTAGCTCCCAGGGCTGGGGAACAAACCACAGGAGACAGCTCTCATACAACCACAAGCAAGTTTTATTGCCAACCTTGTAATCCTCTTGCTGCTCCTCTCTTCCCTCATCAATCCTCTGAGGATCCCACAACAATGCTTTCATCTTCCAGCTCACAGCTCTTCTTGACGATTCCCTCACTGCTCCCCATCACCATTCCCTTGGTGATCTCTCATTGATCCTGTCTCATCCCTCCCTGCTCTACAGGGAGCCCTTACCACTCATCTAGACCGTCTGCTTCCTGAGGCCCAAAAGTTACAGGACTGCTAGGTACCAGCTGAGCAAGAGATGCTTACGTACCAGCAGTGGTGCATCATCTCCTTTTATGGAGTTATGTGGGACGTGAAGGGCTCCAGCTTGTTTCAGTTATTTCCTTTAGTGTCCCAGCTCCCTTCACATGTTGTTGATTGTGGTAGAGAGGGCAGTCTAGTTGTTAGAGAAGGGGCCTAGGAATTGGTGCTCTCGGATGCTATTCCAGTCTCTGCTGCTGTTCACTGTGAAACCTTGTTCAAGTACTTTCCCCTCCTTGTTAGCCCCATTTACAGATGAGAAAAACAAATAATTCTGACCTCAGTGAAGTGCTTTGCTGTGGTGCAGTCTAGAGCAGGCAGTATTGGTAATTGGGTCAGCTCTCGTGGCTCCCTGTTGATGTTCTCTAGGCTACTCTCCCTCCTGTGGAGGTGTGAGCTGGTGAAAGATCTCACCAGATCTCACTGTTATTGGACATTACAGCTTCATGAGGAAGCAGAAGGGTGCACTAAACTGCAAGCCTGGAGACCTTTATCATCTGGGGAGCATCAAGGTCATCTCCCTTCTGGTTTTTAAAACAGAATGACTGAGTCTGTCACAGGGCATTTGGTGAGACTTTTCACACACCCGCAGGAAGCAGAATGGACTAGAGAATGGAGCCTGCACAAAGCTATTTGTAAAATAATCTACAGCTCACTGAGGGATAAATAGAACTTCCCCTCCCCCAGCCAGACTAACTCATAGCCTATTAAAAATTACACATTTTTGTCAGCTATTCATGCAGTCTTTTTTGTTCCAGCTGTGGTAAACAGCAAAAGGAAATAAGTTACTGACAATCAGTCCAAGGTCCTGTGTTAACTGTGTGTGTGTGTGTGTGTGTGTGTGTGTGTGTGTGTGTATATTTTTATATTTAATTGATTATTCACCTCCTCTCCCCAAAATAAGTGAGAACAGAAAAAATAAACTATTTTCATCCCTTCAGCAGTCATCTCTGCAGTGTTTGAACCAACAATCTTCAGAAGCACAGTAGAAACGTCAGTTATAGGAGAATGGGGGAGTGGGGTGTGGCAGCTAAAAAGAGTATTTGTCCTTAACATTTGTACTGGCTATAAAAAAAGCCCATCAACTAAATGTTTTACATCCCCTGACTTTGTCTCAGTTCAAGAATCATGACTGCGTTAAAACCATCTTCATTCTTGATGAAACCTCAAGGATCTCACCCTAAACTGGAGCTGCTCTATTTGCAGCAGGTCTGAATTGTGCCCCTAATGTGTACATTTTAATTCTACTGTGTGTACTCTCACAGATCTTGGGAGACAGGCCAGTCGTTGCTTACAGACAGCCCCCCAACCTGAAGCAAATACTCACCAGCAACCACACACCACACAACAGAACCACTAACCCAGGAACCTATCCTTGCAACAAAGCCCGTTGCCAACTCTGTCCAAATATCTATTCAGGGGATACCATCATAGGGCCTAATCACATCAGCCACACTATCAGAGGCTCGTTCACCTGCGCATCTACCAATGTGATATATGCCATCGTGTGCCAGCAATGCCCCTCTGCCATGTACATTGGCCAAACTGGACAGTCTCTACGTAAAAGAATGAATGGACACAAATCAGACGTCAAGAATTATAACATTCAAAAACCAGTTGGAGATCACTTCAATCTCTCTGGTCACTCGATCACAGACCTAAGAGTGGCTATACTTCAACAAAAAAGCTTCCAAAACAGACTCCAATGAGCGACTGCTGAATTGGAATTAATTTGCAAACTGGACACAATTAACTTAGGCTTGAATAGAGACTGGGAATGGATGAGTCATTACACAAAGTAAAACTATTTCCCCATGGTATTTCTCCCCCCCACCCTACCCCCCACTGTTCCTCTGATATTCTTGTTAACTGCTGGAATTAGCCTACCTTGCTTGTCACCATGAAAGGTTTTCCTCCTTCCCCCCCCCCCCTGCTGCTGGTGATGGCTTATCTTAAGTGATCACTCTCCTTACAGTGTGTATGATAAACCCATTGTTTCATGTTCTCTGTGTGTGTGTATATAAATCTCTCCTCTGTTTTTTCCACCAAATGCATCCGATGAAGTGAGCTGTAGCTCACGAAAGCTTATGCTCTAATAAATTTGTTAGTCTCTAAGGTGCCACCGGTACTCCTTTTCTTTTTGCGAATACAGACTAACACGGCTGCTACTCTGAAACATTTAAACTATATAACATTTGGATACAAATGCAAGTATTGAATTTAGCCAAGCCATAAAATATATGCCAGTTCAGGACTTTAAACAAATGCGCATGCATGAAGAAAAAAATTTTACCCAGTATTTCAGAAATGTCATATATATTGGCTTAGCCATGAACTGTGTGGAAGCATAATCATAGTAGGGGACTGACTAACTCTTGCAGACAGCTGCTGTTTAAAAGTAAGATACAATTTCACTGACCATTAAGATTGAATGTTACATTACATTATTGAATAAGCATAGCACTCTAGAACAAGATCAGAAATCCATGTTTCTATTTGGCCTAAATCTTGTTCACTCTTATAATTCCTAATGATAAATACCAGAAAACACACACAGATAGGTGTGTAGGTACTTCAAAGAGCCGGGATGGGGCGGGGGGGGGACTTGGCTTGCATACATTAAATTTTCATGAAATTGTTTATCCTTCAATTATACCACAAAAGGGAAAATGAAGGGGAAAAATAAAAAAAATCCAAATATATTCTTCTAAATTACACTCAGTACTTAAAACCCTTCATATATAGCATCATTTTATTGTGGATGATTGGTTTATATTATGAATTTTTTTTGCCAAGTTGGCTAGATCAGCAGTAGAGTAATCAAATGCAACCATAATACTATGATGGATTCAGATTTCTTTTGTGACGAAAACAGAGGGCTTTTATGCTTCAGAAGTCTTTAAGTTAGTCCAATTTGAGTTCCTAATTTTGCTACTAAAGAGAGGTTGAATTTCTTGCCCGGTATTTGCAGTAACTTGAACACTAACCTTTTAAGTCTTCTTAATTGAATCGATTCACAGAAATATAATATTGGAATCCGCAATAGAATTTCCTGACAATAGGAAGGGCTTTCTTTTTAGAATCCTCCGATAAAATTAACATGACTGGCAATGCATCATTCTAAAATTGTCACATCTTTGTGGAAAATATGCCTAACTCTCTCCTAAAATTAAAATTGGTTACCCTATTAAGAGATGGGTAATCAAAGCTCACACTTGAGATATCAAGCTGATCAGTCTATGGATCAGAAAGGAATTTTTCATTAGCATCAGGTACAACTTTGTGAAATGTCATGGATCGCAATAGTAACAGAATACCAGGCAAAATGTATAAATGATCTGTGATAACACCTTAATTAACAGTATGCTTTAACAACCAGTTGGCAGTCTGGACTTCATTCTCCCCTCTGTTGTATGGTTCTCTCTCTCCTCTTCCTAATCCTAATACTGATGTAGCTGACTGGCTTTGATGGAGTTACTCTTGATTTACGCTGGCATAAGTGAGATGAGAATCAGATCTTCACTCGGAGTCTGATTTTTTTTTTCATTGCTCTATACTCGCTTCAGTGAGTATTCAAGGTGCAGAACACTACTGTGCTGATTTTATTAGCATTTTGCACTCACTTTGTACTGGTGTAAAGTGATATACACAAGATGTAGATCAGATCCATTACATTTAAATCTAGATGGGACCAAAACTGCAGAACCAAACACTCCTTATACTTATGAACTTGTACAAATTTCCAGATCCAAAATTAATAGTTTAAGGCAACTGTAGTCATATATTTCCAATTAGCTACATATACTCACATACTTCCATGTTAGGTTTATAATTATAATGCTTCTGGTGATCTAAATATAGACCCACATTACTGTGTAGCTAGTTCAGAATATTTTCTCTGTGTGTATGTGAAGAACTACAGGTTTCTTGAGACTAGTAAGTTTTTTTTGTGTATGACAGTATCAATTTTGGTTATTTGAAGAATTATTGTGTATTGATTTTAAACAATTTAACATGTTTTGTATACTCTCTGGGATGATGTACACTGTAGGTCTGATCCTGCAGTACTTACTTTGAATTTTTGCCTAAGTAAGAATAGTATATTTTTACAGATTCAAAAGTAGGTGAGGTGTTTTGACACCACTTGTAGAATGACCTGGTGCCAAATCTTTGGTGTAAACTGGTGCAGCTCCACTGACGCCAATGGCAATATAATAATTTTCATCAACAGAGAATTTGATGTAGTCCTTGCTTACAATCTACTTTTAAGCATGGAGCTACAAATGGGGCTACCAAACTGGAAGGAGGAAGGACAAGGATTTCAGCAAAGAGACTGCACTCAGTTTAAGGCATGTACATTTCTTAGAGAAGCAAATCTCTGTGGAGGAAGTGATCTTAAAAATGGAAATAGGAAAGGGTAATGGTTTGATGGATTAGCATCAAAATCTGAGTGAAATCATGATCCAGGTGAAGTCAGTGGTAAAATTCCCATTGACTTCAATGGGATCAGGCTTTCACCCTTCATGTGTAGGTGTAGAGGGTGGCATGGCAACAGGCATGGGCAACCTTGAAGAAGAGCTGGATGAAAGGAATATAGAGGTTGGAATCACTGACAGATCAAAGAGGGTGATATGATAAGAGAGTCTGACAGATATTTAGGTGAAATGGAGTTCGTGATGAGGCTGTCTGTTTTGTCTTCATGCCAAATACAATAACCACTTCGTAATACACAAAAAGAGAGACTTTAAACATATATAATTTACTCTGCACAAAATATAATTTATTCTCCCCCCCCCCCCCAAAAAAAAAAAGTCTGCTCTCTTTGCTAGTGCTACCATATGTGTTGAACATATTTGGGGCTGGGTATGAGTTTCCTTTATAATTAAGCTTTCCCTTACCCTTGATCCTCCACAGAGGCCATAATCTTGTGTTGGATAGTCTGCTTCCATGGAAACATTTATGATGCCACAAATTCCGGGGGAAAAAATGTTCACTGTGGACTAGATCGTGTAGTTGTTACACAGACAAGCTCTTATTGAATCCCACATGAGGTTTGCCTGCATGGAGATTGCAGGGCTAGACTCTTGAGAATCAAATAAGAGGAGGAACAAAACCTTTCTTTTGTCTCTCTGATTAGCAGCGGTAAAATAAATTTACGGAATGCTCACGGAATACAAGTTGATTGCAGTTTAAAAGGACATTTTAAAGATTTCTCCCCCCCCCCAAGAATAAAAGCCCTTGTTTAAAAATACATAATTGTTTTCACAATAATAATTTATACATGTTGAGCAATGTATAGCACAACCCTGACTTCACTGGTTTTGCATGGGGCAAAGTGAGGCAGAATTTGGCTAATATATATATTATATATAAATCCTAGAGTTAAAATGCAGCTAGTGTGGGCAAAATTCTACCCTTGCTTTTACTCCTGTGCAATCCTCCTCAGGGTAATGGAAGTGCTTTGGGTGTATCTGAAGGCAGAATTGGGTTTTATAGCACTGAGAGAGACCTGTGAATGTCTGCCTGCTTCTGCAAACCCTACAACCTGGAATGTTCCCAAACAAAAATCTATTTCCTTTTTAAAAGTTAAGGGTGCAAGTGTGTTTTTCAAAAGGACCTTGAGTACCCCTGAGAAATTGCACTTAACTTGCATTGTTAAGTGGAGAATTTTTGTAAGAGTTTGAAATGAACCTTAAGGTAACTAGTCAGTTCCCCATTGCCATATAATCCTTCATTGCTCACTACTACCCTGTCCAGCTCCCCAGATGGGGCCTTCCTTCAGCTACTTTCACTGTCTCCCCTTTATAACTCTGCTCTAATGAGTCCCTTTTTTGACCGCTTCCACTCTGAGGCTACGTTCTTACAAATGCCTCCACCAGAGAAGATCCCTGTTCAGTCACTTGCAAGATTGCAGCCTTGTATATGCAGGAGGTATAAGGGGCATGTCTAAACACCCTCATTTTAAGGTCTTTTCTCATTTTTTTCTCCAAACTTCAAGCAAAACTATGTCCTGGGGTGTGATGCCATGTTAAGCTTCAGAACAATTGATTTATTTTGGGGAAGCTGGGGATGGGAGGAAGCCCATTGAAAATATGGGCATGCCACAGGAAACTAGTTTCAAAACCAAAGTATGGAGCAACTAGCGTCATTCCATAATAAACACATCTTAATAGTTATGTTGCTTTACAAAAGTGACTGTTCGGCTTCAGAATATAATACAAATAGCCAAAGCTCATATGTCTCCTATCTCATTTTTATCAACACACAGTATTTGCATTACGTGGCAAATTCATGAGAGAATGTTGCAAACTGAAATATGCTACTTTTTAGAAAGATCACCATTTGCACTCCATTTACTCTAAAACTCTGCTTAATGTTGTTATAAATTACTCTGCCTCCAAAAAACACTTTAACATAGTAACCAGAAAACTTTTTATTATTACTTGTCACTAATATTCAGAGCATGACTTTGTCAGAGAGGAAAGACATTTATTACCACAAAATAGTCTATGGCTCGATCCTGCAAATGCTAACTCATATGAGTAGTCTCTGCTCATTAACCTCACTGGGATTACTCTTGTGAGTAAAGATTATTTGTATAAGGGTTTGCAGAATCACATCTTCTATTTTTGAATAAAAGCCCACATCACGATAAAATGGTAAACCAGATTTCCAAGAATAGTGAAATAATCCTACTGCAGTGCAGAAACAAAGCAATTTACTTACTGCTCAATATTTCTATAGAAAAAGAAAAAATAACTGTTTTACATATCAGCCAAAGATAAAGATATACACACTGTCCTGTTATCTGCATCCATTAAGCATTTCTATTCAGTAAGCATTTCTCTTTAAAAGAATGCTCTACCAGGAACAATTATTTTAGCTTAATATAGTATGACTACTGGGGGAGTGGCGGGTTAGAGGAAGGAGGAGATAAACTCAAGGACATTTCATGGCACTGTGACATAGTCCAGAGCAAAGAATTAGCATTTATATTTTGAAATATGTTGGTTGAACAACTTAAAACTGAAAATATTGAAAAATAAAGTAATTTGTGGGTCATTCAGTTGCCCAGTAATTATCCTGTGAACTTTGACTGTTACAAGGCAATGCAGACTCTAATCAAATCCAGTATAATTTGCTGGGAGCATTTTCTGTAGTTGTTTTAAAAGCATGTTATAGTTGAGAATTTTAACACACTAAAGTCAGGATATTGGAAAATTACAGTTCCCTGTGTAAATAAAACTGACTTCTTGTTGTAGTCTATATTAATCTACACACTTTTTAAATGTCGCTATTAATACATGTTCAACTTGGCTGATTTGCAGTGGCTGTCATCTCTGTTACTGATTTTTTGGGGTTGTATATTTGAATTCTCAGTCATAAGAATATAACCTTTTCCACTGAGTTTCCTTTTTTAAAGGATAGAATAAAAGCACTGAAAGATTCAACATTATCATGAAGCCTGTGCAGTTGGAAGGATAGAACAGAGGGCAGAATTTGTTCTTAATCCATTTCAAGGTCAAAGTCCCCTCCCTCCACCCAAGCTAGTTTTGAGAGATAAGTGGTAGCAAGCCTCCTGAAAGCATGAACTGTGTTAAAAGCACACTCAGTCATGTCCAAGAATAATTTTATCAAACTGTCCACAAAAATTCACCTTTTGTGCATCGGAAATTCATCTGCATAAGAAATCTGTTAAGAGAGAAAAAAAAACCTTTAATAAATTGATGCTTGTTTAAGCTTATGCTTTTGGAGTCCGACAGATATCCTTTATTTTATCTAAGGAATAGGTACAACACAAACAATGGTGGGGGTGAGAGCTTTCTGATGCTAAGAGGGAAGTTTTGTTCTCCATGTCTGACCTCTGTATTATTGCTAATGTTAATGAGAATTATGGTTAGTAATGAGAGTAATGTTAATGAGAGTTCTGCATTGGTGGTTTTGTGGAAAATGTTACTAGCATCTGGACAGAAAACACCTATTGACTTGAGATGGTTGAAATTTTTTCATTTGAGTGATTTTTTTTTTCTACAATAAAATTTTGGTTTTGCCTAAAAATATCGATTTCCACCCCCAGCCTTCTCCTGGGAAAAATTAAAAATGAAGGCTGCCTGCCTGGACAGCTGACAGTTTGACAGTGAAAACTGACAAACTTTCATGTTAGGCTCTAGTGACTGAGCTTCCCCCTCCCCACCCACCTCTTGCTCCAATCCCTATGCTCAAGGAGATGGAGAGGCAGACAGCCCTGGTGCTCTGCATTTCCCAGGGTTGTCATGGAAGACTGGACAGCTGGGCTTTGTGCCTCCCTGGCAGCTGGGTAGAAGGATAAGTTGACAGTTTTCTAGGTGCAAACCAGAAAAATTCCATTTTGGTTATCCAAAAACCAAATTTGTAAAATGTGTGTCATCAAAAAAGTTTAAGCCAAAAAATTCCTCCCATTTTTACTTCTAACAATGTCACTGTTGATCTGGTTTTCGTTAGAGATTACTTCTTAATAGTGAAGGGTTTCTTTTTATACAATTATCAATTCCATAAAACATCGACTGTGCCCCCTTTCATGATTGAGTAGTCCTCCCCTCCCCCCCCCGAAAGATGAGTCTTGCAACAGTGGATTAAAATGAGTGCTTCCTCAACCATAATTAGTGTGTTGCTACAGTGATGCCAGAATAAAGTTTATGGGAAACTTGAATATTTGCTCTCATTTATGTATATCTAAATTTACTCTGTCTCCCTGACATCTAATTAATGCTGCACTTCATGAGAATTGGCATTGTTTTTATCAGCATCAATACATTTTTAAAGTGAAGTCGTTTCTAATTGGCAGGTATGAGACAGTAGAATTTCTGTTGGATTAAGAAAGACAGAAACCTACAAGAGCTCAATCAGTAATATTCTAGTCACAAAGTTTCATTGTTTCAGTTCAGATAACTGGCACTGCCTCACAGCCTGCCTCAGGTGGTAAATCTGATTGATTCTCCTTCCTTCATGTCACTCCCAATAGTTATGTACTCTGTAGCACATTAACTAGTGATATACCGGACTAGTCACCATTTCTACTCTTGCTATTTAAATGCTGTTTGTTTCTTCTAAGTAACTTAACTAATTAATTAACCGCAAAAGTTCACATTTGTTCTCTACACAAATGAACCATAAAAGAGGCAAGATATGCCTGGATATTCAGTATTCTGTGATTTCTTGATGAACTTGTGAATTGTTATCTTACACTGGGATCCTATCAACTTTTTCAAATGGTCTCGGGGGAAGGCAGTGCAGGGTAGGGGCCTTTAGTGAGATTTTTGGGACATATTTTCAGCTGGTATAAGTTCTCCTATGACAATTTACAGCAGCTGAGGATCTGTCCCAATGACTTAATATATCCTAGTATTTGGTCATTGCAGAAAGATGTGGGATAAAAAAGGAACATGCAGGACAGGGTTAAGACTAAAAACAAAACATTTTAGAAACACATTTTGTAGAAACACATGTGATATGTCACATTTGAAACATCTCCGTCCAAAACTAGGACTGCCCCACTTCCCTATTTGGGGGGAAAATGTACAATACTAGACTAGACGGGAATGGACACTTTTAAAAGTACTCCTATTAATCATGTTTTGATTTAAAAATAATGTGGGAGGAGGAGGTGTGTGCCTAGACTTAGGTTGGATTGGAATATGTTTGACTATAATTTTCTGCATAATTTTTATCAATGTTAATGATATGAGTGATCAAATATTGTCAGTAAATAACAATGAAGAAAATTGTAGGCAATATCTTTCACTTTTTAAAAAATTGAATAAAAAAGTTAAGGAAGTTTTCCCACGCTCCTTGTGAAGCAAAGTAGCAAAAAAATTCTTAGTGAACCAAAATATTCTCTTCTGATTATACCTACTATACACTTGTCAAAAGTGAATACTTTCTCTATCTTGACTTTGGTTTCATGTTGTCTGAAGTGTTAACCACCAGGTAAGATCAACCTTCCTTTATGATGAGATTATAGACTTGCAATTGTAAGATTCTTTAGGGAGACCTGTCTTCTATATTTGTAAAGTGTATTCTGATGGAACTGTGTAAATAACGCTAAAGGAATAATTCTTAAGAAGATGAAGGGAAGTGACAGAAGAATAGGATATGGAGGCCATATATTTAGCAGTTTAAAAAAATATTGAACTTCTCTTCCCCTAATAAGAAAAGGAGTACTTGTGGCACCTTAGAGACTAACAAATTTATTTGAGCATGAGCTTTCGTGAGCTACAGCTCACTTCATCGGATGCTCACGAAAGCTTATGCTCAAATAAATTTGTTAGTCTCTAAGGTGCCACAAGTACTCCTTTTTCTTTTTGCCAATACAAACTAACACGGCTGCTACTCTGAAATCTCCCCCTAATTAAATTATTGCTCATTTTACTCACATAATTTCAGTAGATATACTTAATGGGAATACTCACATGAGTAAAATAAGAAGCATTTGGTCATGGATGTCACCTTTGGCAATTATTGACCACATTATATCTCAGTTACTTTTATCTAAAATGCATAAACTCACTCTGAACAGGTGTCAGACCCAATCTTCTCTAAAAAGAGTCTACATACACTATGTGGATCAGAAAAGGGGTAGCAACCATCCTTTCCTAAAATTTGGCTTGATTAAAATAAACCTAAATGTAAGGTTATGCATTTAGGGATTAATAACAAGAATTTTAGTTATAAATTGGGGACACATCAATTAGAAGTAACGGAATAGGAGAAGGACCTTGGAGTATTGGTTGATCATAGGATGACTATGAGCTGCCAATGTGATATGGCTGTGAAAAAAGCTAATGCGGTTTTGGGATGCATCAGGAGAGGCATTTCCAGTAGGGATAAGGAGGTTTTAGTACCGTTATACAAGGCACTGGTGAGACCTCACCTAGAATACTGTGTGCAGTTCTGGTCTTCCATGTTTAAAAAGGATGAATTCAAGCTGGAGCAGGTACAGAGAAGGGCTACTAGGATGATCCGAGGAATGGAAAACTTGTCTTATGAAAGGAGACTTAAGGAGCTTGGCTTGTTTAGCCTAACTAAAAGAAGGTTGAGGGGAGATATGATTGCTCTCTATAAATATATTGGAGGGATAAATACAGGAGAGGGAGAGGAATTATTTCAGCTCAGCACCAATGTGGACACAAGAACAAATGGGTATAAACTGGCCACCAGGAAGTTTAGACTTGAAATCAGACTAAGGTTTCTAACCATCAGAGGAGTGAAGTTTTGGAATAGCCTTCCAAGGGAAGCAGTGGGGGCAAAAGATCTATCTGGTTTTAAGATTCTACTTGATAAGTTTATGGAGGAGATGGTATGATGGGATAATGGGATTTTGGTAAGTAATTGATCTTTAAATATTCAGGGTAAATAGCCCAAATGCCCTGAGATGGGATATTAGATGGATGGGATCTGAGTTACCCAGGAAAGAATTTTCTGTAGTATCTGGCTGGTGAATCTTGCCCATATGCTCAGGGTTTAGCTGATTGCCATATTTGGGGTCGGGAAGGAATTTTCCTCCAGGGCAGATTGGAGAGGCCCTGGAGGGTTTTTGCCTTCCTCTGTAGCATGGGGCATGGTTGACTTGAGGGAGGCTTCTCTGCTCCTTGAAGTCTTTGAACCATGATTTAAGGACTTCAATAGCTCAGACATGGGTGAGGTTTTTCATAGGAGTGGGTGGGTGAGATTCTGTGGCCTGCGCTGTGCAGAAGGTCAGACTAGATGATCAGAATGGTCCCTTCTGACCTTAGTATCTATGAATCTATTATACACAAATTTCAGCCCAAGCCTTTCATGTGTACTTGGCTGCTCCTAGGGTTCCTTCCTGAGGACTGAGATCTTATTCCATCCCTGCTCAGAGAGCCTGCTCAGACACCATCTGCTACTTTGGTGCATCATGAATCCATCAACCCCTTCGTACAGTGTCCAGCCTGTGCTAACAAGATAGGATTTTTCAGTTGATCTATCAACCTGTTACACCCACTACAAACACTTTTGAAATGAGCTTCAACACTAATAATTTATAGTGCAGCTACCTCTGGGTAAATTGGAAGCTGATGAACCCTGTACAGTAAATTACACAATATTTTGCAGCAGGAAGTGAAGGCTATCAATAAAATTGCAGGAGGAATTTAGGTTAATAGAATCTAATTACCTGAAATTGAAGTCCATAACATGCTTACTCTTACAAAAAGTTCCAAGAGATTTTTAATGATGATTGGCCAGGGTCTTGATTTTATCTCTTATGAAAGATGGCTCTGACAGAACCTCCTAAAATCAGGCTGGGACTTTCTCCCTCTAATGACTCAAAAACTACCACTTCTCCAATGCCAATTCTTACAGCATGAGCATCTACAGGCAAGTGTTCCCATCCAATTACTGATGTAGCCCCAACTTGCTAAATTGGTTAGATCTGACAGAAGCAAAACAGTAGGGAATATGGATGTAAGCCAGGGGCGGTGGTTTTATTTTTAATGGCTTATACTGCAGTACAAGAACATACTTCTATCAATTAGTACATGTACTGTATGCATAAAGAGGATTAGTTTCGTCCTTGCATCATGGGTCAAGCAATATTGGCAACATATTACTTATTCTGCACTCCTAAAAATATCCTGCGTGTGTTATTGCAATGGTCTCACCTTCGGTTTCAAACTTGAGTTCATGCATGCTATATATAGTATTTGTGATGTAAGAGATAAAGTTCTACATACAATAAATGTAAGCAAAGTTACCTGGCAATAGGATTCCAGTGAGCTGAGGTCAGAGAAGCATCTACCTTGTCTAATTATTACTTGCCTGCATCAGCATGAACAGCTTTCTGCAATTTCCAGTTGGTAAGTTTTCAGTTCTTTAAATGCAGCTTGCTGCTAGTATTATTAAACCATGTGTATGGAGATGTCACACTGGTAAGAGACCTGATTCTGGTAGGCATATTCAACCAGCAGTTCAAAATATCTTAGGTAATGTGTGTGAATCCCCCTTGGTTCTGTTCAGTTTGTGTATGACTCCTGTCTGTACAACTTTATAAAACTGTGAAATAGATTTTGCACAGAATAAAGTCCAAGAAACTACATGACAACGTGGCTCAGTGCCAGCAAAATAAGTGATCTCTTGAAAGACTGCAATGAAAAAGCAGCAAATAGGTGATTAGCCATCAATCGAGTTCTGAAATGTACTTTATTGAAGGTGCTGTGTGATTTTACCTTTGTTTTATAACTATCATAGTTATAAGTATTATCAATTCCTTTTTCAGGCAGAGGTGGCCCCTGCCAGCCTATTGATTTAACGGACACTGTTAATGTGGAAGTAATTAATAATAAAACCAATATTATTGCTACCACATACCATTTCAAATTTTTGAATAATAATCCTCATTCTCTGCACCTTGGATAATCTGTTCCTTCTTTTTCTGTTCCCTGTTGAAATGGATCTTTAATGGGCAACAGCTGGGCAGATTGTTACTGGTACCAGTGAAAATTCGGAAAACAATATGCTTAATGCATAGTACTTTATTGAGAGAGAATCACACAAGCAGTAAAGGTTATATAATACACATCTCCCTAATAAGTAGAGTGATCAGATGTCCTGTTTTTAAAGGGACAGTCCAGTTTTTTGGGACTCTTTCTTATATAGGTGCCTATTACCCCCCTCCCACACGCTCTCCCATTTTTTCACAGTTGCTATCTGGTAATCCTACTAATAAGCCTCAATTCCACAAGCATAAACCCTCAGTAACTATGTTGGTCTTACACAGAATCCTGATTGGAAAACAAAGTAGGTATAGCTACCAATTCTAGACGGAGACTTCTTTTTCTTCTCTTCTTTCCCCCTCTCAGATACTTGGTCTGTCAAATGGCCTCTGAAGCAGGGTCTTGGTTACCCGAGGCCTTCTGGTTCAAAAGTCCCACAAAAATCCCTTGTAGCAGGGTCTTGGTTCCTCTGAGCCCTCCTTTTTCACAACGTTACGGACCTCTTCAGATGTTAATTGGGGAACTAACTAACTAATTTACCCTGCTTAATATTCATACCTTTTTGTTCTCAAGGAGTCACATGTCCCGGAAATATGCCCTGTGGGTGTTTTCATTACTGGTTTTTCAAATTAATATTTTAGAAGGGAGCTACAAAACAGACAGACCAAAGCTCAATCAACTTTTACTCTCTCATCAGTCATTCACTTGAGCTCTTAGTGTGGTGTCATCCAGAGGGGTCAGCCTGAACCAGCCCGGGTCAGCCTCTACCAAGCTCACTGTTTACATGTTTTTATGTTTTCTTTATTTTGCGAGCTGGTCCCCCGGCTGATGTATTCCAAAATTCGATGTCGAAACATACCCACAAATTGAGCCATTTTAGCACTTCCAGTAAATTTCCATCTGTCTAATGCTAAGAGAATCCTGCTCCCAGAATCCTCCAGCAAATTCAGACATCCCAAGCCACACCAAACTCGTGCTTACCACAGTCATTTATATCAGCCACAGTAATTCATAATAATCTGGCACCATCCCAACATTGCCCGTTTCTACTGATGCTTTTACTTTCTCCGAAAGGTCCCTAGATATCTGACCTTATGACTAGTATTATTTTTTTATCCAGGAGACTAAGTGCATCACGAATATTCTGTAAATGTGTTGTGGGAGGGGTGCCCAGATGTTACTGTTTCACATTGACTTCCAGGTTTTGTGCTCTTACTTTGCAAGCAAGTTTTTCAATCTCAGGAAGACATGTTGTGTAATTATAAGGTTTTTTAGACACGTTTCTGTGTAGGGGCAGAGGTCCTTGGTAGAGAGAAACTATGTAAGCAGCAAGAAAGTTTTTTCACTTTTGCCTTGGTTTCTGATTAGATTGGATTCAATTCTGGAGACAGAGTTGCTCTCTGGGAACCTGATATTGCTGTTGGGCTGAGATTCTAGAACAGGGGTGTCAAGGTTCCTTCCCCACTCTGAACTCTAGGGTACAGATGTGGGGACCTGCATGAAACCCCCCCCCCCAAACTTATTTTTACCAGTTTAGGTTAAAACTTCCCCAAGGTACAAACTATTTTACCTTTTGCCCTTGGACTTTATTGCTGCCACCACCAAGCGTCTAACAAATATTTAACGGGGAAAGAGCCAGCTTGGAAATGTCTTTTCCCCCCAAAATCCTCCCAAGCCCTACACCCCCTTTCCTGGGGAAGACTTGATAAAAATCCTCACCAATTTGCATAGGTGAACACAGACCCAAACCCTTGGATCTTAAGAACAATGAAAAAGCAGTCAGCATTCTTTCTTAAAAGAAGAATTTTAATTGAAGAAAAAGTAAAAGAATCACCTCTGTAAAATCAGGATGGTAAATACCTTATAGGGTAATCCGATTCAAAACATAGAGAATCCCTTTAGGCAAAACCTTAAGTTACAAAAAGACACAAAAACAGGAATATCCATTCCATTCAGTACAGCTTATTTTCTCAGCCATTTAAACAAAACAGAATCTAACTCGTATCTAGCTAGATTACTTACTAATTTCTAAGACTCCATTCCTGTTCTGTCCCCGGCAAAAGCATAACACAGACAGAGAGAGAACCTTTGTTTCTCCCCCCACTCCAGCTTTGAAAGTATCTTGTCTCCTTATTGGTCATTTTGGTCAGGTGCTAGCGAGGTTATCCTAGCTTCTTAACCCTTTTACAGGTGAAAGGGTTTCTCCTCTGGCCAGGAGGGATTTTAAAGGTGTTTACCCTTCCATTTATATTTATGACAAGGGGTGGGCAAACTTTTTGGCCTGAGGGCCACATTGGGTTTCGGAAATTGTATGGAAGGCCTGTTAGGGGAGGCTATGGCTCCCCAAACAGCCAGATGTGGCTTGTCCCCACCCCATCCTCCTCCTCCTCCTTCCCCCCCTTCTCACTCCCTGACGCGTGCCCGCCCCCGGGCCCATCCAACCCCCTCCATTCCTGATGGTCCTCCTGGGATCTCTGCCCCATTCACTCCCCCCTGCTCCCTGACTGCTCCCAGAACCCCCGCTCCTGACTTCTCCCTGCTGCCCCATCCAACTCCTTCTTCTCTCATTCCTGACTGCCCCCCCGGGACCCCTGCCCCATTCAACCACCCCTTCCTCTCTGTCCCCTGACTGCCCCCCGCTGTCCCATCCAACCCCCCTCTCCTTCCTGACTGCCTCCCCGGGACCCCTGCCCCCATTCAACCCCCATGTTCCCTGCCCTCTGACTGCCCTGACCCCATCCACACCCCCACCCCCGCCCCCGATGATCCCCCCGAACTTCCCTGCCCTCTATCCAACACCTCCTACACCCTTACCATGCTGTCTGGAGCTCTGGTGGTGCTACAGCTGTGCCGCCCAGCTGGAGCCAGCCACACAGCACAGAGCACTGGTCAGACCTGACTCTGTAGCTGCACTGCCCCAGGAGCTCACAGCCCCGCCGCCCAGAGCATTGCTCCGGTGGCGCGGTGAGCTGAGGCTGGGGGGAGGGGGAGAAGCAAGGGAGCGGGAGGAGGCTAGCCTCCTGTATCAGGAGTTCAGGGGCCGGGCAGGAGGGTCCCACGGGCTGTAGTTTGCCCACCTCTGTTCTAGAAAGAAGAAATTGCTAACATGCAAGTTGACCACCTCTGTTCTAGGACGGTGTATATTAAATAAAATAAAATCAAGTTACAGTTAGTATTTATCCACATTTCATGTCTCCTCCACTGGCAAGCTCACCTGCAAAGCCATAAACATCTGCTACTGCTTGGCAAAAGGATGACACTCAGAACAGGACTCTAGTGATTAGAAGAAGGGTCAATAATATGTTACCAAATCGGCAACAACCGCCCAGTACCACTGATGTGGTTTTGATGTGTTTGCTTGTTTGTTCATAACATTTACCATGCTTGCTTCACATTGGTGGGAGGGCCATTGTAAACAAGATACCACCAATCCCCAGCATTTTAAACACTACATGGTCAGAACTGGTCTAGACAAAGATCACAAGACAATGATTAAAGCATCAGCAACGAGTCTATGCTTGTGTTCACACCTTCCCTACCGCTAGTGAAACAGCACCAGTCAAGGAAATCCTGGGAGAATGCTCTAACCTCTGGTCTAAAATCATAAGAAGGATACTGCCACCACCACCTTGTGTTCTCCTTCTCCTCCTCATTTCTTATGGTGTGTGTGTTTGTGTGTGTGTGTGTGTGTGTGTGTGTGTGTGTGTGTGTGTGTGTGTGTGTGGTTTTTTTTTCCCCCCCTTTCCTTTCAAGAAATATTCGGCACATAATTCCAAGAGAGGCTTCGTGGCTGTGAATCCCAAGCAAAGGACAGTGCATTCCTCTGGTTCTTGTTTAGGTCCCTAATTTCTTTGAGGGGTGGGGATTAGGTCACATTCCTCTGCTTGGCATTTTCTTTTGGCTATCTTAGGTGGTTCCCTGCTTAGCATGCTGACGTTTTAGGCATCTAACTCCCCCAGGCATTGCATAGGGAGCTGGGTCTCTAACTCAGGGTTGTGGATTCTGCTTGATGGCAGGGTGCCCAAACGTTAGGTATCACAATGCTGAGTCTAAATGCCCTTTGTGGGTCCTGCCCTAAACAAAATAATAATAATAAAAAAAAAACCAGTCACCATGTCTCCTTTCTATACCCCTGTAAGAGACCACAAATATGAGTAACCCATGACGACAAACTAGGGAGATGATCATGATCACTTGACTGTGATTAGTCTCAGATAAACAGAAATATAACACATTGATGTGCATAAGCCACATTTCTCTGACTTCCATTTTATGGATCTGATTATTTAATCATTCAATAGAGCCAGAGGTAGTGAAGTAGACTTGCCATGAAGTAGGGCCAAATCCTATTACCTTTCCCTCACCTTCTCTGACTGGCTTTGCTGTAGAAAAGTTGGGAAGGATACAGGGGACCTTCATCCTATGTTCTCTGTGGGTGCTTATTGCATCCCAGCACAGGCAGGTTTTTAGGATGAGTAGCAAAGGAGCTGGGATGGGATTGATAGGTCCAGCACTAACAGTGTCTATTAGCCTTCTTCCTTGCAGGGTGGATGGATGCACAGGTATCTGTAGCCCTGTGACTGAAGTAGCTGGGGGAGAGGGAAGAGGGGTGTCAGTTTTGAGGGGAGGATACTCTTCACTTCACTCACCCCACACATAGAAAAATGCAGCTCGTAATACTGTTGCTAAGGGCTGGGTTACGGATTTGGACTCATGAAAGATATAAAATTAAGAATTACTTTTATCTTTATCTCCAGGCTTTTATATTATGTATGAAACCTAAATCTACATGAGCCAGCATCGCAGGTCCTGTTGAATTTATTGGGACTAATTGCATGGGAAAAGTAAGCAGGATTTGATCCATGGTTCAAATGAAATTGCCAATACTTGGACTAAAGAAGTGGGTAGCATTGTACAGACTTCCTACAGTAAGACATGCTTCTGCATAAAATTTAAAACTTAGCAGGGAAGATGTATTGACATTCTAGTAGCTACAAAATAGCTCTCTAATGTACCAAACATATTTATAAACCTTCTAATGGAAATAACTGTAGCCACTTTATTATTTCAATGAGCTCTTAAAATGTTGGAGAGGAGTAGTGTTTCTACCACACAAACTTAGCACTGAAAAATATTGCTTTTGTGTACATATTTGTGAAAATGCACGTATTTGCCATTAGAGAGACAAGGTAGGTGAGGTCATCTTTTACTGGACCTATTTCGGATGGCGAGAGAGATGTTATAGTCGTTTAGCATTTTTTCAGAAGCTTGGAGTAGGCTCTCTAGTTAAAAGGCAAGTTTTGAATCTTGTTGACATAATCGTATAACAAACTCTAAGCTGCTTAGTTTGGATGCCATTTGACTGAAATAAAATTTATAATTACAATAATTAAAATTCTTATCATATGAAGAATCCTGTAAATGATTTCTATCTGAAAGCAAGCTTGAATTAATCAAAACACTTCAATGCTGCTTAAAAGAAAACTGCAATATATGTATTTCTTGTTTCGATATTAACCAAGCTCAAACTGAAGGAACAATCTATTAGTGCTTAGTAAATATTTCCAAAGCAGTTACTCTATTTAGAAATTTTCATCTGTAGATCTCAAAGTACTTGACAAAGGTGGGTCAGTTTTTACGATGGAGATTTGAAAAGTGACGTAGAATCAACGAGGTAGAGAGAGAGGAAGATCATTTCTTATATCATGAGCTGTAAAAATGACACTGCTCCAGCACCTATAAGGTTTTGTGGAGGAACAGCGAAGAGGCCAGAGACAGATGAATGGAGGTAGCAGGAAGGGCAGCAGAAAGTTAAGGTCTGTCACATGGGCAGGTGCGAGTCTGTGGAGGATTTTATGAGGAAAAAGAGGAGGGCCCTAAGGAGTTCTTGAGTTGAAGTTGTAGAGATAACCTCCTTCTGTCCCCTTTTTATCTATGTACACATCGGTTACTTTCCAGCAAGATTAGAGTTTTGGCCTTTTTTGAAAAGTAAGTCAAAGCCAGTAAAACTAGGCTTTCATTGGAATACATAATGTTGGTTTCAGGAAATCAAAATCCATTAAATTTGGGCAAATGTGACTGTTTAGACCTAACTAGGCTAGGCTGAGTTTAAGATAAAGATGCTTTCAAAAATCACATTAAGAAAATATATTGTAATATTTTGATTAGGGTATAGTGTTTAATACATTTTGCATTCATGTATAGCAATGACCAGAAGTGAAGGAAAATGTAGGTAAAAGCTAAAGGGATAGAAAGCTATTGCTCAGCATTGGGGGTTACCGCAGTGTCAGACTTTCAGTAGCTGCTGTACTACCCTTAAAGAGGTTGCAGCATAGATCCATAGATTTTTTTTTTTTTTTAAGGCCGAAGGGACCATTATGATGATCTAGTCTGACCTCCTATATAACACAGGGTATAGAATTCCATCCAGTGATTTCTCCATGTAGCCCAACAACTTGTGCTTGAACTACAATATATATTTTTAGAAAGATATCCAATTTCTATTTAAAGACTCCATGTGATGTGGGAAATGATGGCCATGTCACTTGGTAATCTGTTCAAATATTTAGGTAATCTCACTGTTAAAAATATGCATTTTTATTTCCAGTTTGAACTTTGCTGACTTCAACTTCCAGCCACAGGATCTTCTTGTTTAGAGCTGGATGGGAAATGGTTTTCCTGTTCCATGAAAGTGTTTGAGATTTCAAAAGTTTTCCTGTTCCGCATTGACACTAAACCTAGACCTTTACAAGTTTTTTTCCACAAGGCAGACCAACAGCCCTCCTCTCCCCCCGAATATTCCAATGGTTAGAGCACTCACCAAGGATGGAGGACATCCAGATTCAAAATGACTGCTCTGCCTGAGTGAGACCTGGGTCTCCCACATCCCATGTGAGCGTTATAACCAGGCTAGTGGTTGCAATCTGATTGGGAAAGGTAGTCAAAGAGAAACAGTTTTGTTAAAACTGGTACATGCCCACAAAAAGTTTCATTTTTGACGTGTTGCATTTTTGGACATTTTTGTCAAATTCCTAACCAGCTCTATTAGTTATGCCTTTATATGTTGGGTTTAAAGAGCTCTCTTATGTTCAAAGATCTCCTGTGTGGGTAATGATTATACCCAGTGATCAAGTACCACCTTAATTTTCTTTTCAATAAGCTAAATACATTGAGCCCTTTAGAACACCTGTAATGTTTTCCATGGGTGGCTAGTGCATGCTTTGCTCTTTCACCTATTTTGGGTGTCCAGTGTCACTAATGTTGTTTGTGTTTGGGCCAGTGCGAAGATCATGGTTATCCCTTATGGGGCTGACCTGAAGACAATGGGTGTATTTCCATTATCTTCAGTGGGCTTTAGAGCACCCTCTCTATAGCAGGGGGTCTTGAGGTGAGAGACAGACATATTTGCACTCCTATCGTCTCCCACAGCCTCTAGATAACCTCACGTGCAGTGCCACCTGTGCAGAGGTTCACACTTTCTAGTGTGACATAGCATGCAATTTATTTGTTTAAAATTACTGGTTTGCATTTGCTGAGATAAAGCAGAACTCAATTAATTAATTGCAGCATATCACAGCCATTTCCGTGTATAATCATATTTTATGCACTAATAACAATGACGGGGGGGGGAATAAAATATTGTGAACAGCACAAAAAGAATGGAAAGCCCTGGAACTCGCTCAATGGCTTTAACAGATGTGCTGGAACACCATATTACAGTGCTCGGGAAAGCTTGATGAAGGCATCAGAAAGGGCATTATACAGCCCTCAAAGCTATGCCAAAGACCACATCACAAAATTAAAGACAATAGGAAAAGGTTACTGAGGCTGCTCTGCAGAGATTACTTAATGCAAGGCAATTACATGTATGGAAAGAAACCACAGTGAAAGACATTGAACATAAAACCTTACAAAATTAATTAAAATAAAATAGAGCCTACCAGTATTTAACTGTCAAACTGTTGCAGCTAAGAAGGTTGCTAGAAGGAGAATTCCAATCATATCTTGAGGTAATCCTGAAAGCACAGTTTTGCACTGATTTGAGTTATCTGACATTGTGAATTTGGAATGGATCCCAAACAAGGATTCTGTATTAATAGCCATCTCTTTAAACACCTGTGGAGTGATTGGAGTGCTTGAGGGGGACGGCAACAATATCCCCCACACCAGAAAGAAACTTAACATGTTATGTTGTTTCATAATTTTGAGTGGCACATCACTGAAAGTCTGAATCATCCAGTGGAGCTCTCTAACTTGCATTACCAACCACTCACCTCCCTATCCTCCATTTAAAAATATAACGAAGCTAACCTCCTAGATAATGCAATAATTGTACCTATTATCAAAAAAAGAAAAGGAGTACTTGTGGCAGCTTAGAGACTAACAAATTTATTTGAGCATAAGCTTTCGTGAGCTACAGCTCCGATGCATCCGATGAAGTGAGCTGTAGCTCACGAAAGCTTATGCTCAAATAAATTTGTTAGTCTCTAAGGTGCCACAAGTACTCCTTTTCTTTTTGCAAATATAGATTAACACGGCTGCCACTCTGAAACCTGTACCTATTATGACATTTCAATGCTGGATCATGTGAACCTTTGATTACTAATTTCAGAAGTGCTTCAGGATCTGATATGATAGGATATGGCTCACTGTGATCATACCAAATGGTCTAGTTTCTCATATAAACATTGTCTTCAGTGGGAGTCCAGTAAGAACTCAGTGAAAACTGCAATAACAAGGGACAAATCCTGGTCCTATTGCAGTCAATGGGAGTTTTCCTATTGGTTTCAGTGGGACTCGGATGTAGAACATACAAGGTTTAGGGGTGTTGCATAGATTTACCTCTTAGCATGGAAATTTAACCCATGTCAATTTCTGTATAAAAAGCAGTATTTAACAATGTTCAAGAAGGCATAAAACTAACGTCTTCAGAAAGTATGTAGAGCAGATATTAGCTGCCCCCTTAGCAACATGTCAGTGCTGCTGATGATTAATTTCAAAGGAAAATTGAACACCCTGAATAAGTGGATTTTTAGAATAGGTGATGTAGTGATAAATGAAATGAACATTCTTCTATCTGTAGCAAGCTCTGTTGTAGAAACACTCAGGTATGTCAGGAAACTTGGTTAGGGTTGTATGTAGATGGCTGTATTGTACCCACCTCAGTGGTCATTTGCAATTTCTTTTGGAGGAGGGCGTGGGGGGGTAATTTACCTGTCCATACACCAAATGAACATTGTTCTGGTGGGGAAAAAATTATTTAAAGTGTCCATAGTACCATAAGGCTATTTTTAGCTTCCTGTTCTGAACTTTTGTGTATGAACTTTAAAATTAACTTTTAAAATGTTGACACTGCTTTTCACAAAGAACTGGATAGAGCATGACTGCTGTGGTTTAAGGCTTTCATGAAGGTTTCTATTCTAACCTCCTGCTTCCACACTCATGTCACTTTCTGACAGTTGTTTTCTCCCTCAGGGCTGATGTATTCCAGGCTTGATCTCTGCCTAAACATGAATTATTATTTTTGTTTTTTAGAAGTTTGAGCAAAAATTGGTCTGCCGTGTTTGAGTATAATGAGGATGAAACAAATACATGTTTCCCAATTATAAAACAATTAACGTGACCTGTTTTGAACAGCTGTCAGCTGGAGTATCAAGTATGAATTTGTCATGGAATAGCACCCTCCAGGAAGGACTTTTAAGAGTTCAGATGAAATTTGGTTATAATATAATGTAATCTGTACATGCAAGTAATATTTTCTACTGTTTTCAGTAAACTAAGAAAAGGCATAGCTAAGAAAGTAATTCTGTAACTCTATATAGCTGTGTAGTGAACCAAGGGTGTGAATGAACAATGCACTACCCTTTGACTCAGTCCCTCTGGACCTTAAGTATGAAAAGGTTTGGAAAGGCTGCTGAGTGCTTTGTAAGGTTCATAGAAGGCAACCGAACTCTGATTTGTCACAGGAGCTCAGCAGCTACTTACGTTAAAATTCACTCCACTGCATAGTATGTTTGCTGGCCCTATGCACAGGGATGCAATTCACCAAAGGGGGGGTTACTCCTGCAAACCTCTGAATGTTTGAGAGAGAACATGTTCCTGTTGTGTATAGCCAAAGAGTTACAGATTTTGATAGCTTTATGTGCTGTTGCCGGGTCTTTTGCAGACTAGCAGAACTTCCTAGTCCTTGGGTGAAATCTGGATCCCACTAAAGTCAACTCCCATTGACATCAATAGAACTAGGTTTTGCCCTCCTGTCTTTTTGCCTAGTGCCTCCCCCCCCAAAAAAAACCCTAAGTCCACAGAATATATAAATTGCAAGTACAATCAATTTTAATTACAGTAAGGACTATAATAATGATTGCTTGGTAGTACTGTGGAGCTCATATACACATCATTTTCTGTTAGACATTCTATTGTAGCTAGAGATGGACCAAAACCAGAACTTTTCATCTAATTTTTGATGGTTCTGATAAAAAATCAAACCTGGAAAAATTAGTTTGTTTTGCCAAAGTGTGATTTGACAAGGCTTTGCAAAACAAAAACTGTCCCAGTCTGCCATATTACTGAAGAGAATGAAACCAACATCAGATCCCTTTCCAGTCTGAACTTTGGTTCAGCAAAAATGTACCCCATATCCCAACGACACCAGGTTTTGGTCTGAAAAAAGCATCTGTACAGTATCTAATCACTAATGAAGCACTGTAGATATGTTCTGTTACTGATGTTTTGAGAAAACTATTGACTTTTCTGTATGTATTACTAACACATATCCATAAAGAAACAGTGGGCTACACAACAGTATAAGAAGGAGAAACAAATATTTACGCTTCAGTTGAATCTTTGAGTTGAGATTACAAATGTGCTGATAAAACAGCAACAAAACCAAAGATTTTTCCTCTGGCCTGCGGTGTCCACACATGTATTAAGGTGTTTTTACCATCAACAAGTATTACTTCAGTTAGCAAAGTCTGGAACCAAACCCCACTACCTGCCAGGAACAGTTTGTTATGCAAAGAGAAAGTAGCAAATAAAAGATTAGGAGTCAAAGATCAAATCTTGTTTGTTCTAAAAGTTCCACACTGGTCTCTATTTCCCTGTTTAAAAAAAAGTCTGCTAAGCTGCAAAATAAACTTTATCTGGGAAACAGCATGCTTCACACAGTGAGACCACCACAATCAAATTTTCTTATTGGTGAGCTCTTTTTATTGTTTCTTTCCCTGTGGTTTTTCTATTCACGCTTCAAGACAACTTTTCACTTCTCCTTGCTCTCAAATGCATGTTTTTTTACAATCTGATAACCAGTGGACTGAGCTGACATCAAGGTTTAGCAAATCACCATGTTAAAACATGCGCACGCACATGGACTTCTGTCACAGTTTCATGGCAACTGCTCCTGTATTTCCCCCTGGCATGGTCCATCCAGCGCACCCACTTTTAAGTTTCCAGCTGCCCAGCCATTGACTTTCTTGGGCAGAGACCCACATCTCGCTCCTTTCTGCCCAGAGATTTTTAAGGATGCACAGCTTCCTGCCTCCATTGTGATATCCCCAGCAAGCCAGACTACCTAAAAGGCCAGTGCTCTAATAAATTTGTTAGTCTCTAAGGTGCCACAAGTCCTCCTTTTCTTTTTGCGAATACAGACTAACATGGCTGCTACTCTGAAACCTAAAAGGCCAGTGTCTGTGCTTTTCTTTCTTCCTTTCCAGAGGCTATGACCAGTGTATTGCTCAGTTATAAGTTATCACAGAGCTCCTTCAAGTAAGCGCATTTAATCTTAAGGTAAAAGCATTACAAAGAAGACATCAAAACAGTAAAAGTGCCTACATTCATACTAAACACCTTACCAATCTAGGGCCCTGGTATGTTTTAGTTCTTCAAAACTCACAACTGGGTTTTCCCAGTGGTTAAAAGTCATAAGTCTTAGATCCAGAACAAAGGCTGGGCAGACGAGCAGTTTCTTTGTATAGCTTGGGCCTTTGATTTAGGGCTTCTGTAACAGATCATTGGAAGACAATAACCCTTTCCTCATGGCAGATCTTTAAAAAGCTGCCCTTATGCATATCCAGAGTGTGATGCCCAGTGGGTCTCAAATTCAAGCGTGCCTAGCTACCACTGAGACAGCTTTGACTAGCTTATACTCCTCTACTCACAAGCCACGGCAAGTACCACCTCAAAGGGACTGCCAGGCAGCAGCCTCATTGCTTCTAATTGGCTCCCTGCCCTATATAAACCCAAGGGGCATTTCAGGAAGTGTCCAAGCAACAGCATGGATCTCCTATAGCTACCATGACTATTTCTGCTCCCTGTTGTTGAACTCCTGGCTTCAACCTCTGCTTGCTTTGGACCTTGTCTCCTGAAACTGACCCTGAAATCTGACTTAGACTCCAATCTTTGGTATCGATCCCTGCCTGGACCTTGACTACAAACTGCTCTGCTACTCTCAGCCTCAGGTTTGACCCTTCTCTGATCCTTGTTCCTTCATGGCCCTGGTCAGGATCTTGACACAAAGTTGGGGGATTTGCATTAAGTTCTGCCTAAGTGGATTTCCTGAAGAATCGGAAAAGTATGGTCTTTTGCGATATTTTTCAATATAGTCTTTTGAACTCCCAATGTCACATATCTCCCCTAGAGAGATTACATGCAATCCTGGCCCACAATAATGCATAAACATAATACAATAAAGTCTTTAAAATATATTGCATGAAATTCCCATATCTATCACACCTTCAAGTGGTCAAAATGCAAGAAATAAATTCTGCATGAAATCATTGAGTGAGAAGCTGTTTGGTTGGCAGAACAGTCAATTAACCTAATTGACTCTACGCATGTTGCTAATGAGACACAAATAGACATGCAAATAAATTATTTCCATTAAATATCATTTGAAAATAATTAGTAAAATACAAACTAGTGTAATGATTGAATTCAACATCTGGAGAGCAATAGCTGTGATGCTGCTTTGCATGTAGGGCTCCTTGGTGTCTAGCGGAATACACGATACAGCTTTTGTAATTGATGTGAGTCTGCTCATGTCGGTTTAATACGTCTGTTTATATGTCTATCATAAATATCGGATGTGTAAGAGTGGAAGTCTAAGGGCCAGATTGCAAATCCATTACTCACATGAGTATCCCATTGACTTAATTGGGTCTGTTCATGTAAGCAACTACTTCACAATCTGCCCCCAATGATTTAGAAAATCGAAGCACTCAGGTATGCATACAACATAGTATATAAGAAATCAGTGGACAAATATGAGATCTGAAGACTTTGCAGAGGATCCGTTTATCTCTATAGGGGAATTTATGCACTAAATTTGCCTCATGATGATGTAAATCAGGAGTAGCTCCATTTGAAATCAGTAAAATAAAATCAGGAGAATTGAGCTCTCTATCAGAATTTTGCAACCAAATTAGCATATTATCTCTTACATGGTCTGAGACCATGGTTTTAAATCACTGTTTAAACGTAAAATGGACTAGATACATTTTACATAAACTATCAACATGATCTAGTGGCCTGAGAATATGCCAGAAACTGCTGAGCTATACCTCAAGCTCATTGATTCACTTTGTGGCATTGGGCAAACAGTGGCTCAATCAGTGGGTCTGGTCAAAAAATTCTGTTATTTTTTTTTTTTAAACAGAACATTGGGTTTTCAACCAAATGAAAATTTTACAGAAAATGTCTCCACCCCATATAGCCACACAAACCTTTTTTAAATTGAAAATGTTGTGGTTTTGGCTTGCTGAACAGTAAGATATTCAGTTTTATGACAAAAAGCTGATTTTTTCCATGAGATAATCTATCAATGAGCCAATTATTTATCCAGGTCATTTTTTCCATCTTCAATGTGAGTTTTATTACTGATTTATCACACAGCATAAGACCCTCAAACCTTCTGTTTCTCTATCAGTAAAATCAGGATAATACAGTAAATATGGCTTTTGGGGGAGGGGGTCCAGTCTGGCATGATTCAGCAAGAGGTGGGGAGAATTCAATGAAGCTTCCCTTCCATTTCCCTGTTGAACACCTGTTTCACTCCATTACCTGATGTGGTAGCAAGCTCCTGAAAGGCAACAGAAGCAGGACTATTTCCCCGTCCCATAGGAGCCAACAGAGCCGGGTCATTCACTGTGGGTGGGCAGCACACCCTGCTCACTGTCAAAAGATGAAGCTCAGCCTGTTTTTCCCCTTGCCTTGTGCTCGATGTCTCTGGGGATGGCTGCTAGTACAAAGCTCTTCCTAGCCCTCTACCCCCATCACACACACTAACACAAACAGAAGCTTAAAGTCACAGTGTTGTCCTATTATGAACCATTCATTCAATCATTTATTATGCAGCTTATACCACAGGACTCTAGTGGTATTTAGAAACTGTAGGTCCAGCTTTTCCAGCCAGGGCACAGCCAAACCCTGTTGAGATAACCATTGTCTGGAGCTTGTTCATTCCAGAGGGTGACATAGATCCCAGTTCTGCAACTAGCCAACCTATCGATCAGAATTTTGGCTGAGAAACAGGGTCATTTATGTTGTCATGCAGGTTGGGCCGGAGAGATGAATGGAGGTTGAGGGCTGATGTAAATAAGTCTCTCCATACCCCATTCATCTCTCACTTGATTCATGAGGGCTAAAAGTCTGTTACTTGCTGGCTGCAAGAAACAATTTTTAAAATAAGCAATGACAATAGTTCTCTGATGGATTAACTTCCTCTAAAGCCTTTGATTTCCAAAGTGAGAGCCTATACCATGTTACCAGAAGCTAAAGTAATTCTACCTTTTTATTATACTACCTCCATGCTACAAAGAAGTCCTTAGCTCATCCAGCTGAAGGCATCATGTTCTCAATCTCAATCTGCAATTACAATTAACATGTTCTCTTCTGTTATGCTTCTTTTTCTCCAGCTCCCCTCCCCCCAGCTGGTGGCATAGGATGCAATTTTACAACACAAGAAGTGCTTACTGCTCACACAATGAATCCCACAGAAGTTAATGGGACTTTGATTGTGAAAACTATTCAGGTTGTACGATATAGTGTTCAAAAAGTAGATGTCTGCAAACGAAGGACATGATCCCTGCTCTTGCTAAGCCCAGGGAAAAACTTCATGGGAACAGATTCAGGTCCACTACTCTCTGATCAGATTTCAGGGTAGCAGCCGTGTTAGTCTGTATCCACAAAAAGAAAATGAGTACTTGTGGCACCTTAGAGACTAACAAATTTGTTTGTGCATAAGCTTTCGTGAGCTACAGCTCACTTCATCAAATGCATTCTGAAGTGAGCTGTAGCTCATGAAAGCTTATGCTCAAATAAATTTGTTAGTCTCTAAGGTGCCACAAGTACTCATTTTCTTTTTTTTTCTCTGATCAGAGTAATTTAAGACTAATTTTTTTCCCATCACATAGAGGGAAGGCCATAGTCCCTTAGGAGCACATGTGATTTTATCCTCTGTAAGTGACAACTTTAAATGTTTAGCAATATTTTCATGCATGCAGAAGCATTATGATAGAACTTAAAAGATCTTCATTGTGATTCAGTCCTTATGGTGCATATGTAGATCAATACTCATAACTATAATATTTCTAATACTTTGCTTACCAGTTAATGGCTTGCCAGAATAATAAAATAATTAATGAAGTGTATTAATTCAAAGGAATTGAGATGCCCTGGTTTTTTTGGTAAATGTTATCTCATATGACTTATCACAACTAAAGTGAAAGCAATCAATTTCTGAAACTGGTATTCAGTTACGTGTGTGTGTGTGTGTGTGTGTGTGTGTGTGTGTGTGTGTGTGTGTGTGTGTGTGTGTGTGTGATATATATATGACAGACTAAATTTCAACAGGACAGATAATTTACCAGAGAATCTGCTGGAGTAAAAGCTATATCCTGCTTATGCTGGGTTGCAACAGTAGTCAGGGAGCTATTATTGTGCCATGCTTTTCTTCCTGGTCTCAGTCTCCAGTGCAGGCCTTTGGCATCTATAATGAACTTTTATCAACTGACTGTAGCTTCTATGGTCCCACAGAACTCTGGTGATTGCTTCACTGCAACTCTACCTGGCAGGATCAGATCTCCAGAGGGACAAGACTTTCAAAGCCCCAAAGTTTACAGCCAATCATGAATCCTGATTCATCACAAGCCTGAATGCATCCATACTAGGCCTTGGATGAAGATGGAGCCTAAAAAATAAAGCCAGAAATTCTACTCTCATGCCACAAGGAAATTCAAACGGCTTAGAGTATAGGATTGAATTGAGATGCTGAGATGAGTTAATCAGAGCAAGATCACTGCCACGTAATGTTTTTTGTTGCTTAATGTATATGAGGTATTCCTCAGGCGACCTATTGTGTGTTGCTGAGCAGGTGTGGAACCAGCATGTACTGAGCACCAAAAAGGCAGTTATTTAAAAGAAACAAACAAAAAAAGGTCTCCCAGAGAACACAAGTGAGGAGGGCAGATTGAGTGATTACAATGTGAGTGATTGAACGTTAACAAAACAAACCCCTTAAAAATAATTGAATTTTTCATATTCTGATTTATTTCAGTTTCACGCGTCCCAAAACAGCACTTTCCAAGTGATTAATGTTTTCTTCATTGATTGTAACTGTGCTTGAGTTAAGGCCATGTTTCTTAGCTTCAAACAAAGAAACCCTTTTTGAGTCATGGTATTAATGGACTGATCTAGCCACCCTTTTTATAGCTATCCAGTGTGCCAAGTAGATCCTAACAGAAAATAATACCACAATGAATGCTATAAAAATCAATCTGGTAATCCACTTTTGGATCTAAAAATCTCAGACTATGATGATCTTAAATGATTTTTGCATCCTTGCATTGGTATGACTTTCTCTCTCACTAAGCTTTTTTTTTTATGAATTCTCTCATTTCCTTTCTTTCTACTTGCTCACCATTACAATATTGAAAATAGCCAATTTGAGGTGTTCCGTAAGGTGATATAAATTACATAATGATAACTGGTTAAGGTATGAGACCAAGTGAGCAAATTTCTCTTCACATTTACACTGTGCAATCAACAGCAGAATTTGACCCACATTGCCGAAGTGTAAGGGAATGTATATTGGTTTAACTTAGCCCTGGTCTACACTAGGAGTTGAGGTCGAATTTAGCAGCATTAAATCAATTTAACCCTGTACCTGTCCACACAACGAAGCCCATTTTTTTGAATTAAAGGGCTCTTAAAATCAATTTCCTTATTCCACCCCCGACAAGGGGATTAGCACTGAAATCGGCCTTACTGGGTCGAATTTGGGGTACTGGGGACACAATTAGACTGTATTGGCCTCCGGGAGCTATCCCAGAGTACTCCATTGTGACCACTCTGGACAGCACTCTCAACTCAGATGCACTGGCCAGGAAGACAGGAAAAGGCCTGAGAACTTGTGAATTTCAATTTCCTGTTTGGCCAGTGTGGCAAGCTGCAGGTGACCATGCAGAGCTCATCAGCAGAGGTGACCATGATGGAGTCCCAGAATCGCAAAAGAGCTCCAGCATGGACCGAATGGAAGGTATGGGATCTGATCGCTGTATGGGGAGAGGAATCCGTGCTATCAGAACTACGTTCCAGTTTTTGAAATGCCAAAATATTTTGTTAAAATCTCCCAGGGCATGAAGGACAGAGGTCATAACAGGGACCTGAAGCAGTGCCGCATGAAACTTAAGGAGCTGAGGCAAGCCTATCAGAAAACCAGAGAGGCGAACAGCCGCTCCGGGTCAGAGCCCAAAACATGCTGCTTCTATGATGAGCTGCCTGCCATTTTAGGGGGTTCAGCCACCACTACCCCAGCCGTGTTGTTTGACTCCTTCAATGGAGATGGAGGCAACACGGAAGCAGGTTTTGGGGAGGAGGAGGTTGTAAATAGCTCACAGCAAGCAAGCAGAGAAACCGGTTTTCCTGACAGCCAGGAACTGTTTCTCACCCTGGGCCTGGAGCCAGTACCCCCCAAACCTACCCAAGGCTGCCTCCCGGACCCGCCAGGCCGAGAAGGGACCTCTGGTGAGTGTACCTTTTAAAATACTTTACATGGTTTAAAAGCCAGCATGTTTAATGATTAATTTTCCCTGGCATTCGTGGCTCTCCTGGATGTACTCCCAAAGCCTTTGCAAAAGGTTTCTGGGGAGGCAGCCTTATTCTATCCACCATGGTAGGACACTTTACCACTCCAGGCCAGTAGCACGTACTTGGGAATCATTGTAAAACAAAGCATTTCAGTGTATGTTCGCTGGCGTTCATACAACATCCGTTCTTTATCTCTCTGTGTTATCCTCAGGAGAGTGATATCGTTCATGGTCACCTGGTTGAAATAGGGTGCTTTTCTTAAGGGGACATTCAGAGGTGCCTGTTCCTGCTGGGCTGTTTGCCTGTGGCTGAACAGAAATGTTCCCCACTGTTAGCTGCGAGGAGGGGTGAGGGGCTAGCCACGCACTGGGGGGGAGGCAAAATGCAATATTGGAATGAAAGCACATGTGCTATGTATGTAAATGTTAACAGCAAGGTTTACCGTGAAAGGGTATACCCATTGTTCTATAAAATATGTCTCTTTAAATACCACTGTCCCTTTTTTTTCTCCACCAGCTGCATGTGTTTCAAGGATCACAGGATCTTCTCCTTCCCAGAGGCTAGTGAAGATTAGAAGGTGAAAAAAACGCACTTGCGATGAAATGTTCTCTGAGCTCATGCTGTCCTCCCACACTGACTGCCTCCATGCATTCATGTCAGAGTGCAGGAAAGCACAAAATGACGGGGAGGAGAGGTGGCAGGCTGAAGAGAGGGCTGAAGCTGAAAGGTGGTGGCGGTGTGATGAGAGGAGGCAGGATTCAGTTCTGAGGCTGCTGGAGGATCAAACTAATATGCTCCAGTGTATGGTTGAGCTGCAGGAAAGGCAGCAGGAGCACAGACCACTGCTACAGCCCCTGTGTAACCAACCTCCCTCCTCCCCAAGTTCCATAGCCTCCTTACCCAGATGCCCAAGAACGCAGTAGGGGGGCTTCCGGCCACTGAGCCACTCCACCCCAGAGGATTCTGTTGCTTAAGCAACAGAAGGCTGGCATTCAATAAGTTTTAAAGTGCTGTGTGGCCTTGTCCTTCCCTCCTCCACCATCCCTCCTAGTGCTTCTCTCCTCCACCACCCCTCCTGGGCTATCTTGGTAGTTATCTCCCTATTTGTGTGATGAATTAATAAAGAATGCATGAATGTGAAGCAACAATGAATCTATTGCCTCTGCAAGCGGTGATTGAAGGGAGGAGGGGAGGTTGGTTAGTTTATAGGAAAGTAGAGTGAACCAAGAGGCGAGGGGTTTCATCAAGGAGAAACAGAACTTTCACACTGCAGCCTGCCCAGTCATGAAACTGGTTTTCAAAGCTTCTCTGATGCGCACTGCACCCTCCTGTGCTCTTCTAACCGCCCTGGTGTCTGGCTGTGCATAACCAGCAGCCAGGCGATTTGCCTCAACTTCCCACCCCGCCATAAACGTCTTCCCCTTACTCTCTCAGATATGTGGAGCGCACAGCAAGCAGTAATAACAATGGGAATATTGATTTTGCTGAGGTCTAACCGAGTCAGTAAACTGTGCCAGTGCACTTTTAAACATCCAAATGCACATTCTATCACCATTCTGCACTTGCTCAGCCTGTAGTTGAACAGCTCCTGACTACTCTCCAGGCTGCCTATGTATGGCTTCATGAGCCATGGCATTAAGGAGTAGGCTGGGTCCTCAAGGATAACGATAGGCATTTCAACATCCCCAACGGTTATTTTCTGGTCTGGGAAGAAATTCCCTTCCTGCAGCTTTTGAAACAGACCAGAGTTCCTGAAGATGCGAGCATCATGTACCTTTCCCGGCCATTCCACGTTGATGTTGGTGAAACGTTCTTTGTGATCCACCAGTGCTTGCAGCACTATTGAAAAGTACCCCTTGTGGTATATGTACTTGTCGGCTTGGTGCTCCGGTGCCAAGATAGAGATATGGGTTCCGTCTATGGCCCCACCACAGTTAGGGAATCTCATTGCAGCAAAGCCATCCGCTATGACCTGCACATTTCCCAGGGTCACTACCCTTGATATCAGCAGATCTTTGATTGTGTTGGCTACTTGCATCACAGCAGCCCCCACAGTAGATTTGCCCACTCCAAATTGATTCCCGATTGACCAGTAGCTGTCTGGCATTGCAAGCTTCCACAGGGCTATTGCCACTCGCTTCTCAACTGTGAGGGCTGCTCTCATCTTGGTATTCTTGTGCCTCGGGGCAGGGGAAAGCAAGACACACAGTTCCATGAAAATGCCCTTACGCATGCGAAAGTTTCGCAGCCACTGGGAATCATCCCAGACCCGCAACACTATGCGGTCCCACCAGTCTGTGCTTGTTTCCTGAGCCCAGAATTGGCGTTCCACCACATGAACCTGCCCCATTAGCACCATAATGCCCACATTGCCAGGGCCCGTGCTTTGAGAAAACTCTGTGTCCATGTCCTCATCGCTCTCATCACTGCACTGACGTCACCTACTCGCCTGGTTTCACTTTGCCAGGTTCTGGTGCTGCATATACTGCTGGATAATGCGTGTGGTGTTTAATGTGCTCCTAATTGCCAAAGTGATCTGAGCGGGCTCCATGCTTTCCGTGGTATGGTGTCTGCACAGAAAAAAGGTGTGGAACGATTGTCTGCCGTTGCCCTGACGGAGGGAGGGGCCACTGACGACATGGCTTACAGGGTTGGCTTACAGGGAATTAAAATCAACAAAGGGGGTGGCTTTGTGAGAAACAGAATGGCCCCCTCAAGGATAGAACTCAAAACCTCAAGGATAGAACTGAAAATTGGGTTTAGCAGGCCGTTGATTTCACGGATGGAGGGAGAAGAAAATGAATACAAAACAAATCTGGTCTATTTCTTGTTTTGAGCCACTTCATCTATCTTTATATATCTTGTTGGCAGCAGACTGTGCAGTACGACCACTAGCCATTGTCATCTCCTGGGTGCTCAGCAGAAGACAGTGCAGTACAACTGCTGGCCACCATCTTCTGCTGGCTGCTGATTAAAAGACAGTGCACTGCCGGTAGGACTCAATCACCATGAGACGAAACTTAAAAGGGAAATGACCTGGCTGAGTCACTCCCATGTTTGCCCAGGTGCCCCTGACCTCATTGAGGTCAGTTAAAAGAGTACCCAGGACTATGTTGATGACGGCTACCGATCATACTGCACTGTCTGCTGCCAAAAGGCAATAAATTGCTGCTGTGTAGCAATGCAGTACCGCGTCTGCCAGCACCCAGGAGACATACGGTGACAGTTAGCAGACCATGCTTGCCGTGGTATGGTGTCTGCACAGGTAACTCAAGAAAAAAGGTGCAAAACTATTGTCTGCCCTTGCTTTCACGGAAAGAGGGAGGGAAGCGGGGCCTGATGATATGTACCCAGAACCACCCACAACAATGTTTTAGCCCCATTAGACCTGGGGATTTCTACCCAGAATTCAAATGGGTGGCGGAGACCGCGAGAACTGTGGGATAGCTACCCACAGTGCAACGCTCTGGAAGTAGAGGGTTGCCTCAGTACTGTGGACACAGTCCGCTGACTACATGCACTTAGAGCATTTGTGTGGGAACACACACAGTCGACTGTATAAAAACGCTTTCTACAAAACCGACTTCTATACATTTGACCTAATTTCGTAGTGTAGACATACCCTTAGACATCCAGGACTTTTAAGAAAACAATGTATGGTTATTATTCCCCCTCAGCCTTCTGTTAATTGCCTTTCCTTCTGTTTCCACTCATTTCAGTCCATTGGTGTAAAGGAGTTAAGATTAATTTAGACTCCCTTTTGAATTGGCCTGAACTTTGTAAAGCAGTACCTCTTTGTCAAGGGTAGGGCAGGAAATGGTTAGCAAGAATTGTCTAGTGGGTGGAACTCTGAACTGGAACTTGGTAGACCTGGGTTCTGTTCCTGACACAGGATTCCAGTGTGACCTTGGGTAGGTCACTTAATCTACCCTGTGCCTCAGTTCCCCTATCTTCCCAACTTCCTGTGAGATAACTAAGAGAGAGAAGTCTATTAATGATCCTGAGGTGTTCAGGTACTATGGTGATGAGGCCATATAAATGTGATGAATAAACTGGATAAATGTGAGGCCCTATTGTTGCATTTTGTACTTTTATACTCCAATTGTTGCTTATGTAGGCTTGGTTGATGGAACATTTACCTGAAATGTTACTTCAGACAAAGTGGGGGTTAGGGAGAAGAGGTCTTGTTAGGCATTGAGACTAGGAGAATGGTTTAATTTGTGAAAATATTAAATAAGTCAGCATTGGGCTCAGAGGAAATGGAATCTAGAACTAAGCCAGACACATGGTGTGTGAGAGAAACTCATTCTTCAGCTCTCATCCCATTATTACAAGAAAGTATTACCAAGCTTTCCCACATCTCCCATAATCTGGTAAGGGTCTGATTATCTGATCACAACCACACCTCATTGAGACGTTTTGCTATTATAAAAGTCATCACATTATTTTGAAGATTTTCATTCTTCTGGGCCAAAATCCTGAGCAGTGAATTTGTGTGGTTTCTAATGCATTTATCTTTCACCTTTAGAATCTTCACCAACCTCAAAGCTTTCTTCACGCAAACTGTTTTATAACAGACAATAAGTTGTTCCTGGCATTTATAAGATAAGAAAAGTTGCCATTAGAATGGGAGATGAGAGATGTACTAAAGGCATGATGTTTATACCCATGGCAGCTTTCTCTTTCTTTTGCCCTTAAAGTGTAGCACAAAGTGGTGAGAGACTCTAAGAGAGAGTGCTAGATTTAGATATACTTGGAAACTTAAACAGACCCCATAATACATATGTCATCAATGTTGCAAAACTGTCATGAAAATGTACCAGCTTAGGCACAAAACATTTACCATCAGGAATGATGGTGATAATGAAAAACCTAATGACATTTTACTTGCCTGTCAAAGTTCCTTGTTCTGGGTGAATGGGTAAGTGTGTGTGTATGTGTATGTGTACACACACACAGAGGGACTACAGTTTGGGTTGGTCACATTATTCCTGAGTGGTGTTCTGTATGTGCTACATATTCTGTGGGAAATTTTAGAAATGGTGTAGTGTATTTTGAAGAAATGCATTAGAGCTATTGTTTTTGTACCTCTCCTGTAATGACAGGAACTCTAGCTATTTCAAGACCAACTGTACGTGACTGAGCCGGAGACACAAAAACCTCTTACATAACCCAAAATAGCTTTTGTTTACACAACAATATCATGATTTTAAAGTCTAATTGCTCTATGTGGAAACTGGAAACCTTTCTTTTCCAATGGTATAAAGGTCCCACTTCCTGTCATGAAGGACCATGAGACAACAGCCCTTACACTGGTCTACTTGATCCAGAACCGAATAAAACCTATTGTAGGTTTGAAAGGAAATTCCATGTCTGGAAGGAAAAGGGGAAACACATTTGTGGTATATTCAATTTTTATTTTCATTGCAGCTATTTGAAAATTCTCATGGAAGTAGGGGTGTGTGTGTGTGTGTGTGTGTGTGTGTGTGTGTGTGTGTGTGTGTGTGTGTATATATGTATATATACATATGTATATACACACACTAATATAAATGAGTTATCTGAGGAAGGCCCTGATTCAGGTAGACACAAGTTTAAGTTCTTCTCTTTTGATGGGACAGCTGCATTCACTTAACCTTATGCACATGTTTACGTGCTTTTCTGAATAAGGATGCCTTCCTGAATCAGGGCCTAGGTTGTGCATATCTTTCACTAATATACAATCTGTAATGGATTTTGGTCCTTCACAATGAAAAGCACTGTATAAATTATGCAAGATACTGTTTTTGCATTGTCTTGAAGCTACCCAAAGAACCAAATTTCAAAATTATATTTTGTGTATAGTTCAATTCACTAATGTGCAAATACATTAATTTTAATATCTAGTGTTGTAAGTTTGCAGTCTCCAAATATGGGCATTATCCAGGCCAAATACACATTGAAGTACCTAACTTCAGTATATGATTTTTTTAAAAGTATTTCTGCTTGCTTTCCTTATTTTTTGTATGTACATGTTAATGGAGATAATTGGAAATAAGTATTTAAACCTTTTGTTTACATTAAAAAAAAGCTAGACAAAGGGTCTCAAACGCAAACTTTTTAAAAATGAACAGACTAAGCTTTTCCTACTATAAGATATTCATTTAAAAAACAAAACAAACCACCAAAACCAAAAATAAAACAAAAACAACCTGAGACTGACATTGTGTTTGAATACAGTAATTTTGATTTATACTTCCAGAACTCAAGCCTATTAGATCTTTGACAGTGTCTTGAATTATATGCTGAATTCAGAGATTGCTATTGTTTTACTGCAATTAGCGGCGGTGCTTAGTAGAGATGGCAACATGCTGAAAAAATTGAGAATTTAACCTTCAAATGAAAAATACTTAGTCCTTAGATTTCATTATAATCAGCTTATGTAGTCTTACATGAATTTAGAAGAATTTAACTTTTTGATTGTTTTATTAATCAGAAATAAAATATGCCATTTTTGCATAGGCTACTTAAGATATTGTATGAATAATATTTATCTTCCCTGAATAGCAGGATTTTCAAGGATCCTTGTTTCCATTTGCTAAGTGGATGCATAACAAGATTAACAGCTAAGCCTTTCTTTTGAGACTTTCAGAACAAAAACCAATCATCACTTCCACAAAAGTTTAAGATTTTTATATTTTCATTTTACATATTTTTAGCTGCAAGCTGATTCCTAATGTTTGTTTTATTTCCCTCTGTCAGAAGCAATGCCAAAATATATTTTGTTTGACTTGAATTGGCTCAATTAATCCTTAGCTGGAACAGTTTGTCATTTTTTGTTTGGTTAAGGGATTTGATCCTGAAATGCATATACCTCAGCTTTCTTCATGAGAAAAATCTGAGCTATATATTTTAATAAACCTGTTCAAGTAGGATCCATTTGACTTAGAAAAAAATTCAGTAGATGGTTTTTGTTGGGAGCACAAGTAAAGACTAATGGAATATGTTGTCATGGGGTTTGCTACTCAGCACTGCAGCACCTCATTGTGGCTCATATCCGGGTTAGCTCTCCACTTGTATGATGCTCCTGCCTTCAGTTGCTCGCCCCATGGCATGACTCTCTCTCTCACCTGAATTGCTCCCTCTTGTAATTCAGAATGCTCCCTCTTTGTGGCTTGGCTTTCCAGCCAGGTCACTGTAGTTTCCCCCTTCCAGATTATCAAAGTCTCCCTGGATGATTTGTCTCAGGCAGCCTTCCACTCTATTGTCCAGACTGTGTCACTTCCTAGTGGCCCTAGGGGAACCTGGGCTCACCCGCTATTCTGGGTTCCAGTTCAGGGACCCTCAAATCAGCAGCATAGGTCTGCACTATCCAAAACTTTGAGGCTATTTCCCTGAGCCTTTTTCTACTCCACCTCTGTCTGGCTTCTGCTCCACCACCCTTCTGAGTAAACTCTACCTTCAGGCCTGGGATACCCAGGTTTCTATTCGCCCCATGTGTTTCCTCCTTTACCTTTCTAAGTCCAGAGAGAGTGACAGATTCTATGTTGCAGCTCTTTTCTATTCTCTCTTCTTGGCCTTATACCTTCCCCGTCTGTTCCTGCTCAGGTGGGTTCTGTTCTCAGATAGAGATTACTTATCAAGCCTAATTGTCACTCAGGTGTGGCCTATCAGGTTGATTGGTCCTTTCTGCTACATGTTAAACCTTTTCAGGATAGTGTGGGGGTGAACATCGCACCACATATTATACATGGAAAATATAATGTGCTGTCAAACATTTCTTTATTGGGTTTTTGGACAGTGTGTGTGCGTATAGAATTAAAAATACGCATTTACTTTAAAGCATCTTATCAACAAAAAGTGAATCCATGCAATTAAAATTAAAAAAAAATCATACAGCATATGTTTTTTTCCATCTGCAACCAGTAATAAAGATCAGTCTGCCTTTCGATTATAGATCCAGCTGTGAGTAGAGGTGAGCCCAATCTTCAAAGTGGCTAGCTGGTGCTGGATCCAAAGTTCTCCAAAATTCATTGGGTTTCAGACCTGCAGGATGTCTCTTTCAGACCTCTACTTAAGGGGCATCTGTAAAACTTACATCCTGCAATCCTTCCAAAGTTGAGAGGTGATCAGATCTGAGATCTTTGTTTAGGCCTGTTGCTCATGCTGAGATGCTTAGAACTCCTCAATAAAAATGTGCAATAAACAGAAAGTTAAAATTCTCAGATCACATTTTTGTTCTAATACCTAGTGTTGCAGCAACCAAGTCTCCACTTGTATCTTTCTTTCAGAGCAAGCTTTCTATTAGAGATGAGCAAAAAAACAAAAACAAAACAATTTTCATCTGATGCGAAATTCCAGTATTTTGAAATTGTGGTTTTGTGCCTAATCAGGAAGAAAAGTTGAAATGTCAATTTTTTTTTCTGGAAAATGTTTGATTTGGAATTGCCAACACAGTTCTGGTCAACACATGCAGACATTTGCTTAGTCAGTTTGATATTAAACTGCATCTGCTTTAGTGGCTGCATTGCCTTGGGGAAATTGTAGTTCAGGTAGCTCATGTCCTTGTTCTCCTCTGCAGGCTAGGCTTCCTGACCAGACTACATCTCCATGATGCACCATAATAGTATCATCTATAATGCACCATGTGGTTCAATCAGATGCATAATAGGAGATGCAGTCCAGCTGGGATGCCCATCCCATAGAGGAGAAAAGGGTTTGAACTATTTAGCCCAAGCGGTTTAAGAGTTATGAATGAACAAGGAAATAATAGTATAATAGCCATTTTTTTCTAAATCCCTGTCGCGGAGTGACAACTCACCACTGCGGCACTTCCTGCTGGTTGTCCAGGGAATTAGCTCTTTTCAGCCAGAAGTGCCCTCTGCCAGTCGGTGTCTCGCATGCTGCTGGCCCCTTGCCCCTGCCAGACCCCGGTGCCCTTCTAGATTAGGGCTCTGCCCCCAGTCAGTACCCCTCAGTCTGGGTCTCCCCTCCCAGGGGAACCCCCAAGCCCCATCCCTCCCTTGCCTCAGTGGCTACTGTCAGTCCCTGTCTAGCCCCTGCTCCCTGGGGCAGACTAGTCTGTACCACTCATCATTGGCAACGGGGGGTCAGACCAGCTGCCTCTGTCTAGGTCTGGGCTGCTCCTCTGCAGCCTTAGTACCCTTTCATGGGCCTTTACCTCGGCCTGGAGCTCTGCTAGGCTGGAGCGCCCCAGCTCCCTTTACCCTTCCCCAACACTGCTCTGCCCTAGGTACCCTCCTCAGCTTCCCTGGCAGCCAGGCCCTCCTCTCTCCATGTAGCTAGAGAGAGTGTCTCTATCTCAGCTCCTGGCTAACAGCCCTCTTGTAGGGCCAGCTGTGGCCTGATTGGGGCATTGCCCAACCTGTGGCTACTTCCCCCAATCAGCCTAGCTTTCCTCTGGCTACAGCATTCTCTTAGGGCTGTTTTAAGCCCTTTGAAGCATGGCAGGGTGACCACCCTGCCACACCCCAAATTCAAATTATTTTTTCAATTAATCTCAAATTACTCCCCCACCCCCTCCTATTCAATTTAGGCCCAAGGCTAAATATACAAAGATCGGGACAAAGGAGTAGAGCAGTCCCACTCTGGAGTAACTCCATTAGGTGCAATGGAGTTGTTCCAGGTAGACACTAGTGTAATTGCATACAGAACTTAGCCTATCTGGTACAACACTTTCCAGTCTCCACTATGTATTCTGTGCATAGTAGAAGAGGTTGGCAGTGTTGTTGCATGCTGATTTTTCTTAGTGTATTTTTTTTTCAAAATGAAAGAGCAGTCTTTTCATCTCTTGCAAGAGTGGTTGTTAACTATAGGAAAATTGTCTCAAATAGTAGGTCAATTAATTACTGCATTTTTATACACCTCCTTGTAAAATAGCAATTAATTTAACTACATTTCAGTGGATTTCTTCCTCTACACTTATCAGTTTGAAATAACTGTAACTCTAGGCAGATATCGCTGCTTTGTGATAGGTGACAGCTTTTCAGAAGATCGTATTTTCTTCTTTAATGAATGTTGGGATTGAGTCTGTCTTTAATTATCTGTGGCACCTTTTTATTATTAATAGAATAAAAAGGCAGCAAAAGTAGGGAATATGAAATGAAAGGGGACTAACAACCTCTACTAAAAGTGTATGTTAAATTGAATGGATCTGAAAATCCAAATATTATGTGATGAGATAAAAATTATAAAGATTTGCAGTTGAAATACAACTTGGCTGCAAGGACTTTAGCAGCTTTTTTTATTTTTTAAGCTGCCTTTTGTACATTTCCATTCCAAATGGATATGACAACTGTGCTATTTAACTCAGTTGTTCGGTATCGTGGAGACTTGTTGAATAAGGCAGAATTGACAGCATTGTGCTGTAATATCTCATTGGGCATTACGATAGACATTCTTGATATATATAATATATTTTCATGGTCAGGGTCTGCTCTTTGACCCACTTAAATGAGGTTTTTTCATCATATAGTTAGCAGTGTGTAAGAAGGGTGGAAAGCACCAGTTCCATTCAGTTATCTGTTGGACTAAGATGGGTCAGATTTCTGTGCTAGTGGGAGGGAAGTGGAGTGTCTCTTCTCAAGTACAGTGGGCCTGGGAAAGAAAATCTTCATGCGGTTCCCTTGGATCATTCTATGGGCCCAGCAGACCAGCTTCCAAATTCCATGGATCTCCTAAGATCCTCTAGAGTCACAGGTCCCTCTACATAGAAGTGTCATGCCTCTGTCCCCCGCAACCCAATTCTTTCTCTCCAACAGTGCAGCTCTTTTGGAGCCATCTGTGTGTCTCACTCCCATGAGTGGGGGCTGGGGAGTTGCCCCATTATGGACAAAGGATGCAGACTACTGCATTAACTTCTTAGCAGATTTAGTGCTGGTGGGAATGAACTGCATCCAACTCCCTACACCCATGGCTTCACGCACTCTCCCCTCTCTTGCACACACATGCCTGGACCATGAAGGGCTTGCCACAGTCAGAGGATGGAGGGAGGGAGGAGACAATGCTGTAGAGGTGGCTGACTCTTCTTTGAGTAGAAGCTGGATTGGCATATGGGGGACCCCTGCATGGGATTATTTAAATTTCATTATTTATAATGCACCCCCAATGCATTAGTAAAGAACAATGTGAGCGGCAAAAAAAGAAATAGATGAAAATGAGGGAATGTCATAAAAACATACAAGCTAGCTGACCAGGCTGATGGCACAAGTGCAGTTAGTTCAGTGGATTTTTGTTTGTTTTGTTACTTGGGTAATTTTTTGCAGGTCTTGCAGTACACATGGGGAGAGATGCAACTGATGAGGTTAGTCCAAGGAGGGCTTTCCATACATAGGGAGTATGGAAAGAAGCACAAAGAGAGCTGTGGGAGAACTGGACAATTGAGGGAATACGGCTGGTATAATTGCCTGAGCAGAAAAAAGTGATGAGATGAAGGTGGATAAATTGGAAGAAGGCTGAGTTCTGCAAGGCATTAAGGGCAAGGATGACAAACTTAAATTTGATGTGGAGGAGCTGTTGGAGAGATTCAAAGAGAATGTGTGAAGTGGTCCAATTGATCGGCAGGAAGATAATATAGAGAGATGTGTTTTGTACAGTTTATTGGGGGGGGGGGGTGTAATGGATGTCAAGGAGGCCAGAGAGGAGGAGGTTACAGTAATCTAGACTGGAGATGACAAATGGCAAGATCAGAGATTTTGCAGTCAGGAGAGAGAGAGAGAAAAGGTCACATCTTACAGATGCTGAGGACAAATAAGCAATGGGATTTGGATTCAGGTTGGAGAGTTAATTTTGGTCACACATTATATCCAAGGCAGTAATCTGTCTCGGTCACATCTGGGATGCAGTATCAAAGTATGGTTCAGACTTGAGTGCAGAGTAAATGGGACATTATCCTTTTGAGTTGCCAAATATAGGGCACCAAATGTTTGCTTGCATTGAGGCAAACTGATCAATGGAGTAACATTTTTTTAACTTCAGGAGAATTATGTCAGGGATAAACTTGGCCCAGTGACCCTAATCAAACTGAATAAGATGAAAGGGTTGGGGGGAAAGAGCTCAATCTATCCATAATAAGATCTTTTAAAAAGTATTATGGGATTAGGTCTTTCATGAAAGAAAAAATATAGCAGAGTTTTAATCAGGCACATCATGATTGAAGGAGACATACAACATCTCATTTAATGAAAGGATTTTCATACTCATCCTGGACTACTGATAAGACTAGGCAGTATGAAATATGTCACACACATTTAGACTATAATATGATTTGCAAGGGAGAAGTATCTGATACCCCAGCTTTAGATAAATTATACCTCTCTATTTCCACTAGCCTGTTCCTTTTATATTGATTTTGAATTACAATGAAACCTGTACTGGAAACCACCCTTATTAGGCAGCATCCTGTATTAAAAAGACTACTCCAAACATACTTGCTACAATTCTTCACTTTTATTAGAAGGCTACATCTGCTAAACAAGTGATAATTGTCAGTCCCTTGACCACTTACTACAATCTTCCCTACATTTTTCCATTCAAATTAGGGATGGCATGTTGTGTATCCATCTCAATGGCTACATCTTAGAGCCGGGGTGAATTCCCAGTATGAGCAGACATACCCCTGCTAGCTCTCATCGAGCTAGTGTACTGAAAATAGCACTGTAGCTGTGCTATAGCATGGTCAGTGACTAGTAGAGGCATGAGCTAGCTGCCCCAAGTATAAACACACCTGGATTTTGTGGGTACATATGTGGGATGGCTAGCCCATGATACAACAGCTACACTTCTATTTTTAGTGTGCTAGGTCAATGAGAGCTAGTGTATCTCTACTCAAGCTGAGAATCACATCCCCAGTTCTAAATGTGAATGTACCATTGAGAGATTAGTAACAAGTGCCTTGTTACATTGTGGGGTTTGTGTTTATGTAATCCACACGTCTGGGGATTAGGTAATTTATCTAGAATGGGACAGGTAAGAAAATATCATAAGGGTAGTGGATGGAATTTTATCTTTCTGATTGTACATTTTTGTCCTCTTTCCCCATCTCCCCCTGTTGTATAGTGGGATCCTTATTGATAAAGAGGACCACACACAGCTGGGTCAAAACCCTGTTTGCCAAGCATGCAGAGCTGATATACAGGAGTGGGTTGTCCCTGTCCCTCCCCTACTTTTAGCTATTTTAAGGAAGACAGAAATAGTAATATTTAAGAATAGCTGATGATTCATTTTGAAAAGTATCACATATAATTAAATCATGGATTCAGTTTTAAGTGTGGTCAGTCCTTTCATATTATAATCTTTGTTTCATAGTGTTGCGTGCTCGCGCGCGCGCTCTCTCTCTCTCTCTCTCTCTCTCTCTCTCTCTCTCTCTCAGAAATGCTGACAAGGGAACAAATACTCTTCTGATTTTGGTCTGCCTGTGGAGGAGTTAGGGGTGGAGCCCCACACAGGACAGAAGATGCTGAGTTTTCTCTGCTTACATCTTTCTCATCTTCTGCCTGCACACAAGATACAAAAGGAACCTGAGAACCCTGCATTAAAAAGGGAAGAGTCGTCCTCATGAAAGGGGAGGATAGAGGGAAGTGCTTATCCTTTACTTGGAGGAGGATGTTTGGGTGAAGTGCGTGGTTCATGATGCACATACTGATTATGAGGAGTAGTTCACACTCAGGAATTATGTCAGCATTGTGGCGGTGAGCAGCCAGAGGGCAGTGGGTCTCCTTCACATTAACAAGGTCTGATATGCTGGGTTATGACCATAATTGCTCCTCACTTTCCACTTCTGACAGAGAAAATCACATAGGAAGAGGAGCACCTATATGAGCTAGAGACATATTTTAGCATCCCCACACTTTTTCTCTAACCATATCCTCTTGTTCTCTGTATATTTAGCCATGTAGAACAGAAACTGAGATCCCTAGGTGCACTAGCTCAGAAGGCATCACAGATGAATTGGACACCATGTCCTCTGTGCAGATTTCCTGTTGTTGGCACACCTCCACAGGACACAGGTGCCAAAAGGATTTAGCTCCTAAGTCAATACAATGTTTCTGTACTATGAGGCCTTGGGTGTTGGGCAGGCCACCTTGTTACCTCTGGGCCAAGACCTCTTGGCCTTAATCAGTCCTGTTCAATTAGCGCTGCCCTGATACTCCTGTGCATGGTTGGACTTAAGAGGCAGGACGCCTTGCAATGGAAGATTGGCTGGAGGAGAGAACAGATGATGTGAGGAGCCAGAGGGGAGCCCAAGGCAGAGAGAGGCCTGCGGGAGGATCCAGATAGGAAAGCTTAGGAGTTACTGATCAGGAAAGAGTAGGGGGCAACACAAAAGAGCCCAGGAGAGGCTTTGAGAAGAGACAGAAAGGAACCTAGGAAGGGCGAAAACATAGGCCAGAGGATAGGCAGAAGAGTGTCTGAAATTAGAGGAGAGGCAATGGCCTCCTTGGAAAGGACGTGCTGGGCCCAGTTGGAGATTGGGGCAAAGATTTTGACTTTTGTTTGGTTTGTACTTGGATGCCATGGAATGTGGTGGGATTCAATGGAAGTGTGGGATTTTGTAAGTAGCTTGGCCAGAGGGCCAAGTCATATCTATGGCAGAAAGTCATCACTACAGCAGAAATAGGCCAAAGACTGACTAAAGGGAAATGAAGCCAGGATACAGCAGAGCCACCTTATGCCACAAGAGGGTGATCTGGAGGCAGCAACCTTGTTGCAGTATTTTGAATCAACTCAGAAACACTGCATGCCAGCAACTGAGGGACAGATGCTGAGTCTGTGAATCACAAGAAGGTGGATGGAGCCCTGGCTTTGGAAGTTAAATGCATGAAGTCAAGATAGAGGGATGGTTTGGTGGCAAAGTCTGTGTCTAGCTGGAAAACTCTTAGTGATCTGCAGATCCCAGAGGAGAGTCCAGTTAACTGCTAAATTCTGTCAACAGGAATTAACAGAACTCATCTCATTAGCCATGTTTCTACCATCCAGTGCAAAGATACAAACGTGGAAAAGAGCCGTTTTACTCTACCAGGCAAATTCTGTTGGGTCCCTAGTTCAGTACTCTCTGTGCATTGTGTATATATAACAGAGCTTTTGTTATCCTTTGGCTTCTATAAGATTCCCTTCGGTTGCTGTAGTGTTACTAAAATTGACATTAAGGAATGAGAGTAAGTTACTAATAAGAGGAAAATATTCGGTGTTTTGGGGCAGAGGAGGGAAGGTTAATGCTGAAAGAAATGAGTGTTTATTTACTGGCAGTCAGCTGAAATCACCTTTATTTTAGAGCGTGGGGAGGAACAATTTTTCCAATGACAATTGTCCTGACATGTCTCCTTTATACCACAGGGATCATTTCATGTAATTGATTATTCTAATCAGCACCAGCTAGGGGGTTTATTATTAGCCTTACTAGAGAACAGCCTGGGTTCTAAAAAGAATCTCCTAGTTCTCTGGCACATCAGGAAAGGCTTTAGGGGGAGTAAAGCAGCCACTAATGGTGTTTGTCGTCATTCTGCTCATTTGCAGTCAGAGCCATAAACAAGGGCCCATGAAGCTTTACATTCTCTGCCTTAATGTGCCTTTTTCTAAAGGAAACTGAAGTTTTTCATCTTCTATGTAACTGTTTAGCTGAAATGAGACTGATTGGACAACTCTAGTGACAGACTAGAAACAAAACCAGAAAGAAATTCACACTCTGCCCACCCATTAACATTTCCAGCAGTCATTTCTTCACAGTGCACAGAGCTATAGATTGTTTTAGTTGGGGAGACCTGGGAGGCATTCTGAGTGCAAGATTTCCAACAGCAGAAACATTTTGATTCATATAAAAAAAGGAGAGCAAAGAAAACAGTATTAAAGTGAGTGGGGTGAGAGGAGATCATGTAAATCAACCTTTAAACAGCAGCCCCTCTAGACTTACTATCTTTAGAAGGACTTGCCAGAATCATATGGGGGGGGGGTTCTTTAAGACACTGTGCTTTACAATAGTGCTTAATGTGCTCTGGGCACATTTCAAACGCTCCAGAAGGATAGTCCCTGCTCTGCGTGCTATCAGTCTAAGGACACTTGGGAGTGTAGTGCTGAGACCATAGGAATATCTTCCCAAATGCTTAATCGCTGAGTTGATTCTTATGAGCATATTACATGTAGAGCATTTAGAAATATTCAAATACCTTATTAGGTTCTCAGGTTTGTAGAAGTTAACTATGTAAAGTAAAAAAATTATTAAAATAGCATCTAGCATATATATTAATGTTGTGGTCACTAATTAAAAAAAAAGTGAGTCTAACAGAAAATACCAATGAAAGAAAAGAAAAGAAATGGTCCCATGGATCACAGCTGGTCATAAGTATCATGTGGGATCTTAATAAGGAGAAAAGTTCATGAACTGTTGCCATTTAATCCTGCACCAAGATTCAGCATGAGTGATAAAAGGCATTCATTTGTTCAGATATCAGTTGTATGAATTGATCCTAGGGCTAGTAGTTTTTGATATGGCTAAGACTTTCCAGTTTTGTATAAACCATCTGTGAAGTGAAGAGAATTTTACATTGTCAGACATTTGTTTTCCAAGCTCTGTAAAATGTAAGCTAATTAACCCTCACTTTACTTACCTCATCAGGGGGTTTTTAAATGAAGATTATTCTCCTCATTTTACAGATGAGGAAGCTGAGGGGAAGAAGATGGAAGACTCGGTCCAAGCCATGCAGCATGACTGAATGTGGGGTTAGAACACAGGAATTCCTAGCTTCCAGCCCTGTGGTTATGCCACTGAAAATCACCCATCCCTTCATACGTAAAGATAAGAGGAAGCTTTGATTCTGCTGATCAGTCATTAAACTAGATTGAAATAAGAGAAGGAGTTTTTATCTTACCAGCGTGGGAGGAGGGGGGCACTGCAGACAGGTCTGCTTACTTTAGCTGCAGAGACTAGAAGGAAAGGTGTGCTCCCCTCACTGCTGCTACTGCTCAACTGTCTTTCACAATTGCATAGGATGAATTACATTGCATTTTGGCTGGGAATCTTTCTCTTGCACTGTTTTGTTCAAAAAAAGTTTGCTAAAAACTCAGCAATACTGAGAACATTTAATAAATACAGTGACAAGGTAGAGGGTTACAATTTGCCTTGTAAACCACAATTGGTTAGTCATAATGACTTTCTCGGTGCTTCCAAAATCAATTAAAGCTTTCTAAAAACTGGGTTGCACTAGCCTTGTCTAGTGTTTAAATTTCTTTTGCTAAGGAGTTGGAAATCAAAACAGCTTCCTTCTTTTTTTTAAAGACAGTAGTGATAATACTAACATGGCTGCTACTCTGAAACCTGTCATTATAGGAGAAATGGCTTTCCAGTAAAATCAGAGCCTGGTCCCGTAAGTGCTACTAGTGTGATAATGGCTACAGTAGTGCCTAGAGACCCCATCTGAGATCAGGGCCCCATTGTGCTTGACACTTTACATGCACATATAGTGAAAGCCAGTCCTTGTCCAATTTTGATTGATCCTGTATGCTTAGCCTTGAGTGAGAGGCAGCATGTAACTTCTCGACCCTGGAGCAACCCTCATAGAGCAGTAACTCCTGCCTGGTCCCCCCTTTTGCCAGAGAGGAAAGCTAAGTTGCTGTAGCCCTTGAGAAGGTGCATTTTACTTCCTGTACTCTTATCAGGCCAACTACTCTGTCCAGGAAGTAAGGGAGTGGTTAGCCCTAAGACTCTGCTCCTTTTTGCTCTCTTCACCCACTCATTTGGGTGTTGTCTCCAGAGAGCAGCAGCCTTTTTTCCATGCAAGGCCTGGACCCATGATCCAAAAAGGGCAAGGAGGGGGTTGACTCCCCTACTTCTCTGCATAAGACAATCTAGCCCTAACATAATAGCTTAGATTTAAAAAACATAAAGAAGCACCCAGCTCATGTGCTGGGGGCCCTTCGCTGAGTTGCCTTTCCCACACGAATATCAAAACACTGTTCATCCCCACATGAAGAAATACACATAAGTAGTGACAGATGTAATGGTAAAAACAGTGAAACACATTGCCAGTGAGATGTGCTGGTAATACATTGGGCTAGGCAATGCCAGCAATTATGCCGTGTTATAATGGGGTAGCAGGATCCTTTCCTCAATCCTTTCTGTTAACAGGTGTTAGAGTATTTTGCATGTTGTTGCTGGTTCACTGGGACAGGTGCAACTCATTCATTCTACCTGGGATATAAGGAAGGGGGGAGTGACTGTAGAGAGCAGGAACTGGGGCTTCTGGGATAGTGAGGTCTGTCAGGTTCCACAGCCTTGCTGAATCTTCTATGGCTTCCCCTCTGGTCTTCCTTTGCTGGGGCAGCAAGACTGGGAGCTGGAGGAGATGGGGGTGCACTAGCTGCTATTGTAATTGCTGCCTGTTCAGCAACAACCACAGATGCTCTGCCTGCCCCAGTGGGAAGCTAGCTATCTTCTGGCTGTCCTGGGCCTACCTCTTCTTCCACCACAAATAGGGCTTCCGTATGGCAGCACTGGACCTGAACCAGTGACCTTCCTGACCATTGGCCAGTCTGGAAGACCCAAGGTAATCCTTTGAGCCACCAATGCAGCCCCAGCCTGGGCCAACACCAGCATGCTTGCACTAGGTGTAGCAAGAGGACAGGAGCTGAATGCTTCCCTGCTTTGGCTATAAAAGACATGCCACCTCCTTTGAGCTAGGGTGCTGGAGGGCTAATGAAGAACCAGTGACATCCAAACCTGCCAGCATAAACTCACAGAGGACAACAGCAATGTTAGGGGTGGCCCGTTTCCTTCCTGGGGAGGACTTGCCAAAACTCCTTCCCAAGGAGGAGTTGTATAGTAAGAATGATGATCTGCAACATTATTTATGGCATATTGTACAAGAACCCCATGCTGAAAATGTCCTTGGTTGTCATAAGCTATTGCAAAATGCAGTAAATCATCCCTATTTTACTTTATGAATTGTAAAATCTATCCTACATTTCACAGATATTTCAAGGCATGATGGTAAATTTCAGTTTTTCCATGAATTTATAGCAAAAGCATAGGAGAAAAAAAAACAGGTGCTTATACAACTGGCAAAAAAAAACCCCTTACCTCAGCTCTTGAGGGTCATACATTATCTTGAATTTGTGTGCACAACTCCCAGTGACATCAAGGGCAGTGTATGGCCCAGGAAGTACATTTTCATTGGCATGTGGAGGGAAGTATACAGGAGAATTTGTCAATGGAATAAACTATTCTGAGCATTTAGGAAAATTTTTTTTTTCTCGTGTTAGTTGTTCTTCAGTTAATATTTACATACAGCAACATCACCAAAAATCACAGTTGCCATATTTTTTTGGACTATTTTAACAATAATGCTCTCTTCAGTCAGGTCAACTTTTATTTGTTAAAGGTTTACTCTCAATTTGCATACACGCAAACACACGCTGGAAATTTGCATGCAAATTTGGTATTTGTACAGTAACTGGAAATGGACAGTTGGAGCCATAACTACCTGATTTGCATATGCAATGAAACCACAGGCACAATTAGATGCATAACTGTTAGCATAATTTTGAAAATTAAGCCCTTATTATAGAAATTCCAAAAATAAAATGCAAGTTATACTAATATACAATAAAAGCAGCAAGTACATAAATCAACCTTCTCTTTGTTAAAGATATCTATGGTGTTCTACCAAGTCAGATGTTTTACCAAAAAGCGAAACTCATTTCCTTACAAAGAAGCTAAATGCTGCCTTCTGATGTGTGCACATCTTTATTTAAAGTAAATGCGTGTTTCTCACACATTTCCAGACAGAATCTGACCCCAAAGTAGCAAATAAAATAAGAAGAAAGTAGCAAATAAAACATCACAAGCACATGTTAGCAACTGAATGTCTGTATGATTAAAGAAAAGGAGTACTTGTGGCACCTTAGAGACTAACAAATTTATTAGAGCATAAGCTTTCGTGAGCTACAGCTCACTTCATCACGAAAGCTTATGCTCTAATAAATTTGTTAGTCTCTAAGGTGCCACAAGTACTCCTTTTCTTTTTGCGAATACAGACTAACACGGCTGCTACTCTGAAATCTGTATGATTATTAATCTTTCTCCAAATAGCAATCTGATCCTACTTGACTGGGTTCTGGGACAAAATACTAAGGCATTGTTCTATATGGGACCAGATGGCACTAGGTATTTGCCCATTTCAAAATTTAAAATGTTTCTAGATTTACAATGAAAATGAACCCTGTTGTTAACTGTCTTTAAAACCTTTCTTGCTCTTAGATTCATCATATTAAAATAAATTTTGGGACTCACCTATTATTTCCAAAAGAGCTTAGGCAAATAAAAACTTTTAAGATCTGCATGCCATCTCAATGGGGGGGCGGGGTGGGGGGCGGAGGAGCAATGTGAGACTGCAAAGCAAATGTTAGTCCTCTTTTCTGTCATGATCCTAAATCATTTTTGTGTGAATTTTTCCACCTTTTGTCTTTTTTATGTGATCCATGATCTTTACATTTTGCTCACAGTCATGGAAAGTAATAGCATAATTTTCATGCAAGGACACAGGCTTGTCAGCTGACAGCGGTCAGCAATTCATATTACAAATATGCCTTCTAATTCTCTTGCTATAAAGCATTTTTATAGTGACATTGAACTAAAATATCTAAATTGTTCTGATCTTTACACAAAGAAAGCAAAGGTTTGCCAAGCAGTTCTTAAATAATGTACAATATCTAGAGTACAGATAGCTAGCACTTCCTTTTACTACAGATCAGAGTAGCTTGTTGATGAATACTAAAATTGAACATTTCAAATCAAAAATGAACAGAACTAGAAGAAGAGAATGTTTAAGAACTTCCTAGGTGGTTTCTGTTAAGGATGTGCTGGTGTCTACACTTGCAGCATAGCCCCTGGCAGTTTAAAAATAGAAGCAAATGCATTTTGTTTCCTTAAATGTTCAAAGTTGAAAGCCTGTTTTCATTCACAACTGCAGACTTTGGCAGCACTGTAGCAAAGGGTATACATGAAATTTTATTTTTAGATGAAAGGCCTAATAAAATATACAGCTCAATTAGGGAAGATTAATCTATGAAAACAATGAGCGCAGCCAGCAGATGTTAACAGAGGAGATCCAGAAGCACATCCTCTGCTGAGGCTTCACTTCATACTGCTGCATCCTTCTGTCAATTTCAAAGGACGTTTCATTCGCAGAGGAGTAATCAAGGAAAATAATCCAATAAAAATGCACATTTTTTTTTAAATTGTCCAAACGTTAATTCAACATCATCGTGAAAGAGAACAAAAAAACCTTTAGCATTGGAAACAAAACAGGAGGGAAAATGCGGAAAAAGAGAACACTCCCTGCAGCCACAGCTGAAACAGTCTTTAATCAGGGCCCCTTACAAAGTCCTATAAAAAGGTACAAGGGGCCTGATGAGTCACAGCTGCACCCAATGCTTGCACCAAAATAATATTCAGAAAGACAGGGATAAGTTGATGAAAGGATTGATAATACGACATCCAGTTGGTTTGAGAAAAAAGATTAATGTATTAAAAGTAAAACAACAACAACAAAGGAGCCAGCACTTGGATTGTGAAACCACATCTTCTCCTGGGGTTTCCAAAAAAAGAGAGAACCACCTCATAGTCCTGCACAACTCCCAACACTCCTCTAGATCAAAGATAAGCCACGTTTAACATCTGAAATATCGATGAGGAAATGCATACTCCTCTCCTAGAGAAATTGGCTCATGACACTGAGCAATAGAAGGAGAAATACTGTATATCATAGAAAAGCTGAAAGGCCCCATTCCTTTGACAATTTTTAAACTAACTTGGATGGAGTCCCAGATTCAAGTATGAGAGGCCCTATCATGACTATGCTGTATGCCTGCCTGCCTGTGCCCCCATTCTCCCCCTCCCCCCCCCACAGTTTTGCTCCTTCACACATTAGTTCTGGCATTGTGCCTACCCCCTTGTCAGAGTTTTTAGTGAGAAGTGTAAAAGGATCTCCCCCTTCTTCTCCCCCACCCCAATAAGTAAAGATTCCCTGAATGCTGTTTCAGCAGAATAGGGATGACACAGATACAATACTTCTGGTCTCTGGAGAAATAGGACTGATACCTCTCCGAAATCTATGCATCTAATCTATCACCTGGTTCTGATGTGAACTGAGGGCAATCTCTGACCCTACATTTGCATAACCTGGACAATCCTGGAGCAAGGCCCCCTACCAAAAACCCTAAAGATTTTGTTCAAGAGTTCTCACTTCTGGTAAACTACTTACTATAGTACTGCTCACCTTGCCTTACCCTGACTCTATTTTTGAAGATTAATTTGTCTTTGATGTCTTCCCTCCTCAGCAACATATTTTCATTCATTCACTGAACAGCCATTAGCTTTTGGCAGCATTTCATCTGAACCAGGGATTAATGCAGTATCCTCTAACACTTCGTCTAACAGGGTACAAATCATAGGCAAAATGCAAACAGTCCAATCCTTTTTTTTTTTTTTTTTTAAAAAGGATACAATAAATCAGATGCTTCTTTCCAAGTTTTCTAATGCAGACTTATACTTTTCAACTTTCAATTTGTTGTCATTAGGCATTTCCATGTTCACAAAGAAATAGCTTAAATGAGAGCTTTTGTTCAACACACAGATCCAATTTTAGGCAAACGCAAATTATTTTGCCACCCTTGACCCAAATTTTGCTGACAAATTTCAGGTGGCAAAGCTTGTTAAAAGCAAGCAGCAAGGAAGAATGTGCTGCTAGTGCCTCATTGTAGTTGGAAACAGCCTAGAGAGTTTCTGGCAAACTTTAGTTGAAACCTACCCATCTGTAGCAGCACTTTTGCAACTGAGTAATTGACCATAATAAGAAATCCTTGATTAGCTTTGCAAAGAAACACAAAAGAGAATATACTATCGTGTGTCTTGAATATAGACTCCTGAGCTCATATACTCCTTGCCTTGAGCACTGTACACAGCCTGTTAATCCTCACTCACTATTCTTTAATCCATAGTGTCTATGCTAAATATATTTCTTTCTCCAATCAGCATATCATAGATAAAAGTGCGGCACATGTTGCTATGCAAAGAAATATACCATAATAGTCCATTTTATTTTGCAGAATGTGCTTATAAATTCACTTTGACCCGTCCATCGAGTTGTTTGGTTGGTGCCCCTCATTATCTTTCTCCTTTTTAAAATACATTTCAAACATCTCCACATCCTCTGATCACTGATGTTTGGAAAAAAGTCTCTCTCCTTGGTGGTGCAGAAGGGTGTTTCTGCACATTGCAATCGATTATCAACTCCCTACATTAAGAGGTAATTATAAATCAAATCCTGTTTACTTTAGTACCTAGTGAAAGTCGTTTCCAAACCTGTCTATTGAATAGCATTGTTTTTTGCCAAATTTCCCTTATGTTAGCTCTACTGTATTTATCCCAGTAGAAGTATATTGAGATTATAATCTCCCCTGCAAAAGTGACCTGGCCAGTAATGGCTTTACAAGATTGTGTGTGTGTGTGTGTGTGTGTGTGTGTGTGTGTGTGTGTGTGTAAAATTAGAGTACGTACTTACCATGACTGCGTGCACTTATTGCATGTGTAAGTTGTATGTGAATTTTTGTGTACACAGTTAGAAATTTTGGTTCATGATGACAACCCTAGAGCAACAAGGAAACTGGGCAAATGAAGAAGAGCTTATGCTCTGATAGCCAGTCCCTTAACATTGATCCAGTCTTAAATGAGAGAATCCTCAATTCACTCCATATTATTAACAACACAGTTTACATTTAATGGAGCTATGGGGGACAACAGTGGTGTTTAAAAAGCAATAAAATCAACTAATGCTTTCATTATAATAATGATAACTACATCAAAGGGAGATATGTATTCAGCAAAAATGTCTCCTGTAGCGCATAAACATCACCACCACAGGAGATGTTTATTGCTTTAGACATGCTCCCTTTGATGTATTTATCAGTTAAATGTATTAGTTCTACTTCACAGTTGTGTGCAGAAATAGTGCTAAGGAAGATCATATTTTACATAGAGGGGTATATATAACATCACATTCTTTGGATACCAGAAGCAATAAATAAAATTTGGTCACAATAAATACCTACTATTGTTGGATATTTTAATTTGGAAATAAGAACTTGGGTTTTGCACCTATCTGTGACACTGATGGAACTCCAGTGGTCTTCATGGGTCTTTTCTGTGTCAACTGCAACAAACACAAGAACCTTAGCAGTGTCCAAGGATAACAATATTTGATTGCACTGAGATGTTTTCTCTTACTGCAACAATAAGCAGTCAGCCAACAAAAGAGTATTTTGCACCATAAAGATGGCCACCAACTTGGGTCTTTTCATCTGGTAAAAGAACTATGTGTCATGGTTCTGAGCTGGATTAATATAAACTTAGACCATTTTTACTCTGGTGTTCACATGAGATGGGTGAAATATTGACTGCTTTGCAGTAGAACTTAATAGAACAGTGGATTTGTTCTTTAATTGTATCGTGGTCTTACTAGTTTTGTGTCTGTGTATATGTTTTATAATCATGGCGGCTGTTTCATGTATCATATACTGGGTAATAACATTAGGACTCATGGTTTCTGAAACTAAACTGGGGTCTTTATTAGGAGAACTGTTTGCAAAGGTGCTGAAACTGCAGCCAGCATTCTAATTGTATGTACACAGACTACCTTCTTTATGCTCCCTCCAAACTCTTCCCTCCTGCAATCTGTGCTCTTCCCTCCACATTTCATGCAGATTGCTACAGCTATTTTTTTGGATTGAACTTGTACTATAAGTTCAATTACTTTTTCAGCTATTTGATAGCCTATTTTGGATCAAATGATTGAGTTTATATTTTTGAAGTTCTATTCCCAGTTTAACTGTGAATTCCTTGTGTAGAATCTGTTTCCCTCCCACCTCACATGCCTGTTGCCAAGGGATACGTTGTGGCCATTGTCAGTAGGAAGAAATTTAGAAGATTCCACTTGCCCCGTCTGTGTGAATTCACCATGAAGTGGCAAAAGCATCGCATGGGAATGATAGTGCTAGCTGAAGCTAGGATGGTAAACTGTAGCTAGAGGGATTAAAAAAAATGCTTCGTAGGAATTATTTTGGGGAAGCTCTCTGGCCTGTGCTATACAGGAAATCAAACTAGATGATCACAATGGTCCCTTCCAGCCTTAAAAGTTATGAGTAGCTGGAATTTGTATGTTTGTGCCCCATCACTTTGGACTGTAATACCGTCAGTTATGCTGGTGTTCCCTTTGGACTCCTATTTGTGCTAAAACCTGGATTCTGCCTGGCCCTGTAAGTGGGAAGAGGGTCACAGGAAGAGCCCCTATTTGACCTTCTATGAAATATAGATGGTAGGGATTACTCAGCCACATGTGAAATGCATCTATGTCTGGAATGGAGTGAAAGCCTAGTTTTACACCAGTGATTCCACACAACCGTTTTTAGAAGGGGGAAGAGAAAACCAGCATAACTTCATCTGATGCTACAGGGGGAATTTAAGTTGGCAGAATGTATTTGTAATTAATTATACAAGTTGGAGTTTGGTCAGGACATCAGGGTTAATTTACTATCCCGTTCCTTGCAAAAATGTCATGTGATGTTTAATTACTGAAAAGATCATTGACCTGCTCCCATCTTTCATCTGGAAATGGTGCCTCTTGTAGCGCGGTATTCTAGCACCATGCTAAGGTATTGATTTCAGTTTTTTTCAGGAGGAAAAAGTGAGCTATAATAGCACTTTGCCTTTTCTGAGAACTTTTATTAATTACACCTGTATCTACATCTTGCAATAGCCCTCTTTGGTAGGGAAATAAATATTATCTCTATTTTTTGAATTTTGATGAAGCCAGAGAAGGAATACATGTCAGAGCCAGGATTAGAATTCCTGGCATGCTGTATTCCATGTAGAACACTACATAATACTATTCATTATTACCTCTTCCTAAAACGGTACTCGAGCTGGTCAGAAATTGAGGGTGGATAATTTGAATATTGGGTGGGGGAGCGGGTGCAGAGATTTTTTTTAAATCTTGTTTTAAAAGCCTCCAACTTCCTATAAGCAGCACCTTTGGGGGTACTACCATAGAGCTGCTCACTAGGGTCAGACTTGCTTATGTGAGATTTGATTACATCCGATTATGGTCTAGCTGCATTTCTGAGTATTCTTCTATTCTGAAGTGTGAATTTGTGAAAAGTACTGTCAGCAAATAGTAACAGCTTAAACAAACAAATAAGTTTGTGAAATTAATTAAATAATTTACTTAATTTTCTTAATGCGTAAATATTATTCCTGATCTTTTTTTTTAACCAACACCTTTTTCACCTACATTCCAAATTACATGCTTTTTGCTCTTTGTGTTAATAGATATGCTAAAGCTATTCCTCCCCCCCACCCGCCCGATATCAGGTGACCTTTGACTATTCCATTCTATGTGATACAATGTACTAACCATTGTGTATGCAATAATTGGTGGAGTTTTCTCCACATGTCGTATCCCATTGAAATAAACTGTTGCCAATGAACCTCCTGGAGTACTTTTTGAGTATCTAGTAATAGGTAATTAACAGGCTAAAGTGCCACCATACGGAACGGTTTTATGACCAGCAATGAAGGAATATTTAAAATACCTTTAGCCCATCTGTCAAATAGAATTTATTCAGGAAAACATGTCAGTGCTCTTGGAATTATTGTGACAAGCACAATTAATAAAAAAGGAACCATTTACATTACTGGATACTAGTCTTATGTACTGAGATGGCTATTCTACAGTGCATTATCTTTATGGAAAGATTTTGATGATGCTAATAACTTGACGCTTCTTCTCATGCTGTTTTTTAACATCAGTATGCAATTTCTTGTATGGGAATGAATTGTGTGATTTACAAGGCAAAAACTACAGAAGATACAGGGACAACCTCCGTAATTATACCCCTTTCAATAAACCCTTATTTGCTATTTGTACAGTATTTATTTATTTATTTATCTATTTATTTATTTAATGTTATACATTGAGTAATTACTGGGTAATGTTGATAATTAATTAAACATGATTCTTAATCTTGTCTTGATGATCACTTATTTATACCTAATTAGAGATTTAAATTTTATGGGTGTATGTTCTTTCATGACTAATTACTCGGTGTAGGACCTCGACTCTTGGATAGAGAAAAATCTTCTCTGAGAAATCAAATATGCAGGAAAATCTTTTGTCAAAAGCATGGATAGTTTGGAAGTTAGCAATGCTGTTCTTAGATCAGTTCATTTGTTTCTTGTAAGGTATTATTCTAGTTGAAACTTTCTGTAAAACATATTCAAGCAAAATACTGGTCTCGAGATCTCTGGATGCTTTTTCCAGGGCAGAGAGAGAGCTCTGTAAGTCACTTACTGAGAAATTTTCAGGGACATTGTTCTCATTATTCTATTGATATAAATCTAATGGGTATTCTCTTCTGGTTATGAATCGCTGTAAGCTGCACATATTGATTTGGGCTTTATAATACAAAAATGTATAATCCTAAGTGCACATCACCTACTTTTTTCAGTTCCATCTTTCAGGAAACTAGTCTATATTTTGTGTAAAGCTTTTTCTGTAGCTAGTTTGTTGTCACTCAAAACAATCCTTTATAGTCTTGAAAAACCATGTCCAAAAGTGAATTAGGGGTGATGCTTCTATAAATGCTTAGAATCCAGGTGAAATCCTGGCCCTATTGAGGTCAATAGCAAGACATCCGTTGATTTCAATAGGGTCAGGATTTCACCCTGAGAACACAGAGAAATGTATTGGGAATGTCATGAACAAGGCAGTGAAGCCCAGTAACCGAGTTAAGACAACTTATAGTGGATGTGCTAAAAAGTTGTTCTGTTTCTTCATATAATTCTATCTTGTTGCTTACTGCTTTAGCATTGCACATGGTATAAGGGAAAGGAGTTTCAGAAATGCATTTCTATGTCATTCTTTCCATAGCCATTCCATTTTTGTGCACCAGGTAGCAGGACTAATGCCATTTCATACGTATCCCTCCCTTTCATACCTATCCCCCCCAGCATCCTGGGCAACCTGCATTTCAGATGCAAATACAACTGGTTGTAGTGGTATTCCCTTCAGCTAAGTATCCAGTCAAATATGACCAAATACTAGATAAGAAGGACTTTGTGTAAATCACTTTGAGTGGAGAAAATACACACAGGCCTGCTTGGTCACAATTAAGCTAGAGAGGGGAAGGTTTAAATTATCAAAGGCACAATTTTCAAAGCTATCTAAGGGAGATATCCACCTGAGTCCCATTGACTTTCATGGGCACCTCATTCTCTTAGCTCTGGTCTTCACTACAAACGTATACTGGCATAACTACCTCTGAGTAATGTAGTTATATCGACCTAACACCCAGTATGTTGATGAGAGGGCTTCTCCTGTTGACATAGCTACTGCCTCTCAGAGGTGGAGTACCTACACAGACAGGAGAAACTACTTTACTTTGGGATGTTCAACAACTGGGAGGCATTCACGGACAAAGGACTGTTTTTATGGGATGGACTCCATGTAAATAGGGAGGGAAATAGACTTCTGGGATGGAGGTTGGCACAACTGATTAAAAGTTTTAAACTAGGAACTCTGTAGAGACAGTTGGGAGATGCTCATGTAATCTCCACTTCTGATTCTAATATTGAGTGGGAGGAAAATCAAGAAAGAGAGAACACAGCAATGGAGAAAGGAACATCAGTGGGTAGGAGAATGGACATTATGAGGAAAGATGATGCCCATAGCAATGAAGCCAACAGTCAGCAGTACAGCAATGCAGCTGCACCCATGCAGCTGCAGTGCATAACTGTAGACCAGGCTTTGAAAATCTTAGTGTAAATGGCCATGATTTCTTCTGGGAGGCCTCCAGATATTCAGATACCACTATTGTTGTAGTGTTGAATTTTCCCTTTCCATCTTAAGAAACATTTAATTCCCTATATCTCCTCTCACTCTCTTTCAGTCAGTCTCCTGACAGATGGTAAATTGAGGGTGGGGAGAATTTTTAGCACCACACTTTTGATTCCTATCCCAAAATATGGTGTTTGTCATTTTTATTAAACCTTTTGGCTTTCAGACAACAGAGTTTTCACTCTGGCCCAATTAATATTTATTATTTATACAAAATTTAACAGCTTCATCAGGAGAAATTGAGAGATCCCAATAAGATTATCTAATAGTCCAGTGATTGATCAAATCCCTTCTTATCAGATGTGTGGGTGGGAACTGAACCAGTGTCTCCTACATCCTAACCTACACTAACCACTAGGTTAAAGGTTATAAGGGAAGGTGCCTACCCCACCTCCAGCCATTTGGTGTGGAGTTGGGCATAATTATAGTCCTATCATGAGTGCCGAGGACTGGACTAGATGACCTCTCGAGTCTCCTTCCAGTCCTATGATTCTATGCTCTGAACATGCCTACTGGATTGGGCCCTGCAGGTAAATAGCCATTTCCCCACCTATCTTCCCAGAGGCTTAAGTAGGAAATAGGCATCCGGGGCCAGACCAAGGCAGCAATGCATATGCCCAGAGCTAGAAACTTAGGGTACACCTACAGTGCAGCTGGCAATTAGCTTTGATTGAGCTAGTGCATCAAAATAGAAATATAACCACAGGTGCTGGGATGGTCAATGCTTTATTTATTTATTTAAGCACCCAGGACCTTAAGGTGCTTACTTGAGCAGCTAGCCCTGTCTACAGCATATGCCACCATGTTGACACTTCTAACTAGTTAATGTATATCTAGCCAAGCTGGAAATTACACCCCCAACTCCAAGTGTAGACATACCTCTTGGTGTCTAGGGGAATTTTACAGTAAATATTTGGTTGCTGAGTGAGTTTAGGCACCTACAAGGCCAGGTCGCAGCTTTGTAGATCATAGGAGTGGTCAGGGAAACACTAACACAGGCTCCAGTGGTATTAACTTTCTCCCCATCTTTTTCCACAGTGCTTGGGGGCAGATGAATGATTCGCTTTATTGACAGTCCACCCCTCCCCAATCACAGGTTGCAGACTTGTAAAGGAGGGTTGGTAGAGTTGGGCCAGGAAGGATGGCCCAGGGTATCTGCATGTCTGATCAGGCTCCAGGAGAGAGTCATAAAGCCAAGGGAGATGCAGGAGATGGTGAGGGTAGCTAAGAGAATCACAATGTCTGGGGAAGTCTTGAGGGTTAATACTGGGGAAACTGAAGGGCTTTGAATTCAGAAGCAAACTTTCCCAGAGCCTGATCTGGAGTAGGAAATTTCCAATACAAAGTTGCATATTGAAGGTCAGGGCCTGGGCATAGCCTCCAATTAACTGAAAAGAGCAGCCTGTCACTTTGTTTTAATTGGAAAAGAACTCAAGCTTTGCATTCCCATCACTCCTGAAATGAGAGATCTGATTCAGATTCGTATCAGAGCTTGATAAAGCAGCTTAAGAGCTCAAATCTCATTTAGAGTTTGCTTCCATGCTCTCCAAAAATGTCATATCACTAAATTGTTATGTTTTTTCCCCAGGTGTTAGAGACTATAAAACACGTTAGATGCCTTTTCTGTAATGTGAAAAGTGATTTTTTCCAAGATTATACTGCAAAGGGAAAACGTTGGAGTTGAAAAGAATTTTTAGATGGAGTACATGATTCTGCTACAAATGGGATGAAGGGAAATAAAACAAAATGGATTTATAAGCCATAAAAGCACTGTCAGGTTTTTAAAATGTGAGTGCTCTATGCCAGCTTTAAAGTTGTACAGTGAATTTTCTTAATACTACTTGAATCTGTGGTGCTGTTCAGGTTCCTGAAAATGATTTGCAATACTTTTTTCAAGGCTTGTACTCATTGTCATGCATATCTGTAGGTGTTTTGGTACATGTGTCTGGGCATCTTCAGCGAGTTTCTTGGGGGGAGGGGGTGCTTAAAGCATAACTTGCCTCTTTCCGTAATCGGAGACAAGTTTGTTACTTATTCAGATCTAATCTAGGACACAGAAGACATTATCATTGCACTGCCTATATGGAATGAGTTGGGATGAGTACATTTCTTATTGGAAACACCCTATAACCCCTCAACCCTAATTAGTATCCTTAACGGTATTCATTCAAGGGTTAATGTGCCCAGAAACTGAACTGACCCTTGTGTTCTTCTCAAGTGGAAAAATGCTCATGATGAGGATTTAGTAACATAATTCACCAAGAAACTGAGAGGCAGCTGGTAAGATGATTTCCCCCTTTCCCACAGCCCTTTGTGATGTCAGTAGGAACTCTTGTTCCCCCACACTCTAATTTTGGCCTGCCCCGAGCTTCCATCTGCACTCTCTACCCCAAAGGCAGTGAAGCTGCCCCAACCATTGAGCTGATGGCTTTTCACCCTGAGCCTCTGCTGAAAGGAAAAGCAGAGTATGTAAAATTAGCACCAGCAACAGTAGTTTTTGGGTTGAATAATTTAAACTTCAAGGGATACCACTTAGTATGTCACCTTCTACTCCCAGTCTCTGGTCCTATCCTCTTTCCACAATGCCTGGCTGCTGCATGGATTTCCAGAAGAAGAAGAAGGCGGCAATGAAGGCAGTCCGGTAAGGACAGAGTGCCTCTCTCCTCCCCATGGATCACATCCTCATTGCAGTCTTGCTTTTCTCCACAATGCACAGCTGCAGAAGCTATAAGAGACGATGTATCTGTGTAATCCACACTTAAATCTTATCGGTCTTAATACTGGGTCTGCAGGATCTGATAAGGTTAATCTCTGACAGAGGGAGACAAGTATTGTGGTTCAAAGATATAAGATGGGTCATATCTTCCTGCTTTGAGCAGGGGGTTGGACTAGATGACCTTCTGGGGTCCCTTCCAACCCTGATATTCTATTCTATGATTCTTTCTTGTTTTCCTTTACATTAGTGAATAACACTTTTTTTCTTTTTTTACTGCAACCTCCCCTTTTCCTGCACACCTTGGGAGCTCTCAATTCACTGACATGCTTAGCAACATATGGAAATAAAGAATGGTCCTTAAGTACAGCATTTTCTACCTTTCTATCCCCAGAAGCCTGCTGAAAGCAACACAGCTCATTGCCTGTCTTGAATACAGGTAGTGTATGTAAGCATTAAAATTCACATCACTAATCAGAAATGATCATTATGGACAATGATGGATTTAACGCTGGTTTAATAAATAACATTATGTTGTGTTGTCCTTTTAGGAGAGTAACTGAGTAGTCACGTTAATCTTCAGTGAGGGGGGGAAAAAAGAGATGTCCATTAGAAGTACAATTCTTAGTTCTCTGGAATGTAAACTAAAACTTGAATACTTCTAAACCAAGTTGATACTAACATGGACTGTACACACCAATGGCATGAGTTTGCAATAAATGAAACATTTCACAGTTTAGAAGATGTACTACCCTCCAAAAATCCATTTTGTCACCTCTAGATTGTTAGCAAAGTCTATGTCATGTCTATTTCTATTAAATTTCTGCCTGGAGAATTCACATTTATTTATTTATTGCACATTTAGATTTTGTTAGTTACCCTTTTTTAGTCTTGTATTTTAATAACACCAAATATGGCACTGCACCAAGCAAATCCTTGCTCTTATATTACGTAAATTTGCCATATTTTATATATCTAGGATAAGTTTTCCTTAACTTGACACTTCATAGCAAAGGAAGGGAGTAATCATATGCTCATTAGCTTCAAAGAGAAATACAGATTCCCGTCCCCCCACACCATTGGCTGGAGATTTAATTTAGCTTAAAGGTAACACAGTTGACACTAATGAGACTGTGATGTCTTAGTTTGCATATTAGATTAGATAAATATTGTGCTAATTAACACCTAAGATGCATTTTCATTGGAGTCTACACATTCCACAGTAATATTCAATCTACATTAGAAACCTTAAGTGTGTCCAATTTGAGGGAAAATTCTGAACATAAATAAAGCATTTAGACAAGGGGGGAAAATAGGGTCTGATTGATTTTTTTTTAAGTGCTGTAGTTAGGTTTGCATTTGTGTGAGAAAGCGTAGGCACTACTATGTAGTCATGTGTTCCTAATTTGTGTGTGTCAGGGCTAGATAAACGAATATATAGTAATCACATTTAAAACTGGGAATAGGTTAATGCACAAAATCAATGTGCAAAATGTGTACCTACAGGGATTCAAGGTCAGTCATGGGATCATAGAAATGTATGGCTGGAAGACACCTTGAGGAGTAAACTAGACTAGCTCCCTATGCTGAGGCAGGCTCAAGTAAACCTAGAGCATCCCTGATAGCTGTGTGTCCAACCTGTTCTACAAGGATGGGGATTCCAAAACCTCCACTGGAAGCCTATTCCAGAGCTTATCTACCCTGATAGTTAGAAAGTTTTCCCTAATATCTAACCTAAATCTCCCTTGCTGCAGATTAATCCCATTACTTCTTGTCCTATCTTCCAGGGACATAGAGAACAATTGATCATAGTCCTCTTTATATCAGCCCCTAACATATTTGAAGACTGTTTTCATGTCCCCCATCACTTTTTTTTTCTCATGACAACATACATAGGTTTTATTTTTTTTTAACCTTTCCTCGTAGATCAGGTTGTCTAAACCATTATCATTTTTGTTGCTCTCCTCTGGGCTCTCTAAAATTTGTCCACATCTTTCCTAAAGTGTGGTGCCCAGAATTGGACACAGTGCTCCAGCTGAGGTCTCACTGGTACTGAGTAGAGCAGGACAATTACCTCCCATGTCTTACATATGACACTCCTATTCTTATTAGAATTCCTCAGAATTATATTAGCCTTTTTCACAACTGCATCACACATATCATCCACTATAACCTTTTCAGCAATACTGCTACTTAGCTAGTTATGCTCCATTTTGTAGTTGTGCATTTGATTTTTCCTTTCCAAGTGTAGTACTTTGCACTTATATTTATTGAATTTCATCTTGAATACAGACCAAGTCTCCAATTTGTCAAGATCCGTTTGAGTGCTAATTCTGTCCTCTAAGATGCATGCAACCTCTCTCTTGATGTCATCTGAAAATTTTATAAGCATATTCTCCACTCCATTATCATTATGACAATATTGAAGTGTACCACAACCAGGACTGACCCAAGCAGAACCCCACTAGATATGCCTTCCCAGTTTGACAGCAAACCATTGATAGCTACTTTTTGAATACAGACTTTCAACCAGTTTTGCACCCACTTTATAGTAAATTCACCTAGACCACATTTCCCTAGCTTGCTTCTAAGTATGTCATATTGGGTCTATGACAAAAGCCTTAATAAAATCAAATTATATCATGTGTATTGCATCCCCTCATCCACTAGGCCAGTAACCCTATCAAAAAAGGAAATTAGGTTGGTTTTGCATGATTTGTTCTTGACAACGTCATGCTGGCTATTCTTTCTAATCCTATTATCCTCTACGTGTTTACAGATTGATTGTTTAATAATTTGCAGCATCTTTCCAGGTATTGACTGGTCTATAATTCCCGGGGTCCTCTTTGTTCCCTCCTTTTAAAGATAGGTACTATGTTTACCCTTCTTCAGACATCTGGGCCCTCATTAGTTCTCCATGAGTTCTCAAAGATAATTGCTAACAATTCTGCAAGTGCTTTAGTTTGTTTCTTAAGTACCTTGGGATAGATTTCATCAGACCTTGCTGAATACAACACATCTAATGGATCTAAATATTTTTAATCTGTTCTTCCCCTATTTTGGCTTGTCCCCCCCCCCCCATTGTTAATTTTAATTGTGTTCAGTGTGTTCAGTATCTGGTCACCATTAACCTTTTTTAGTGAAAAATGAAGCAAAATAGGCATTAAACACTTCAGTCTTCTGGACATCAACAGTTATTAACTCTCCATCCCCACTAAGTAGTGGACCTATCCTTTTTTTTCTTTCTCTTGCTCCTAATGTATTTAAAGGACCTCTTATTATTCCCCTTTATGTTGCTAGTTAGGTGTAACTCATTTTGTCTTAGCCTTTCTGATTTTGTCCCTACATGCTTGTGCTATGCTTTTGTACTGCTCCATAGCAATTTGTCCATTTTTCCACTTTTTGTACAATTCCTTTTTAATTTTCAGGTCATTACAGAGTTCTTGATGGAGCCATATTGGCCTTTTACTGTTCTTCGTACTTTCCTTCACATTGGGAAGGGATAGTTCTCAGTTGTGTCTTTAATATTGTGTCCTTGAGAAACTGCCCACTCTCCTAAACTCCTTTTTTCCCCTTAGATTTTCTTCCCATGGGAGCTTACCCACCAGTTCTTAGACTTTGTTAAAGTCTGGCCATAGGGCAATGGCTCAGGGTGGAGTGCAAGATGCCAAAGTCTTTCCCCAGTGCCTTTCACTGCTGCATGTAATCACACACACCAGTGTGGATATAGCCTGCTTTTCACAGCAGCGTGTAGGTACGCATACCCCATATGCTGCTGACAGTGTAGACAAGACCTATGTGTATGTCGAATACAAGGGGGACTAATTTCAGTTGAGGTCTCTATGTGTTACAATAGATGATAATGTTTTCCAAAGGAATTTGAAAAGAATTGGAAGAGAATAAAATGGCAAGGAAGAAACGGATGGTTCTAGCAAGCAGGAGCTGCAGAGAAGATAGTTCTTACACCAACAGTTGTCAAATACAAAGAAAGAAGGAAATAAGGAAACAGCCGTCCTAAAGCAGTGAGACAGGCTGTTTTGTGTATTTCTGTAAGCTGTTTTCTGTTCTTTAAAGACATCCATATCTACATTAGTTCAAATGGTTTAAATATTTTAAGTGTGCTCTGTCTTCTATTTCAATTACTTTTTGAAGTTTTTAGGACTGTGTGTCTTATAAGCCGTGTATCCCTGTGAGTGATAAACTGAAATAAACAAAACAACTTTTATACACTGCAAAACTGGCAACTGTAGATGATATTTTTTTCAGTGGAGCACAGAAGGAGTGCAATCTTTGTTCCTCTTAGGGTTTGATTCTGCATTCCTTGCACACCTCTAACTCCCAGGCATCAATGCAGGAGGTATGCAGGAGTGGAGCCATGGTCTATTACTATTCAGTTTTACTATTTAATAGTTGAGCAGATTTTTCCATGGGGAATACAAAATTCCGAATGGTAACAGCTTTCAGGGATACAATGCCTGCACCTGTGGGGGCCCCGCGAGACAGGCATCCTGACATGGAGGCTTCCACCCAGGCCCTGGCCTTGACTTAGTGGGAATGAGCACCCCGCATGTCCCCACTGACAAAAGGCAGGCAGGAGGAACCACTGGGTGTGAGAGGTGTCTGTTGGTGGAGTCCTTCAGGAAGTAAGTAAGGAAGCTGCAGGAAGTGGCTCATCCGCTTTGCATCCTGGAGCATGGCGATTTCATTGACAGGATGCATATGGAAACCTCTGGGATGGAGGATGCTCTCTGATTCCTAAAACAAACCCATCTGAATTTGGGAATGAAAAAGTGACAATATGTAAAACCAGTCAGGTAAAGAGGTCTCAACAAAACACAGCTCCCATCATAAAAGATTCACAAAGATATCAAATTGGTCTGGACATAAATCACCCTTCTTAAATTAATACTGTTTTATTTCTCTACTCACTAATATTCACTGAGAAAAAGCATCAAGCTGAAGAGGAACATCGGGAATTTTTCTAGGCTACATCACAGATGTCGCAGATGTCACAGACTATCAGGGACAGCTGAGAGTGATGATAGAAAGCATGGTAATAGCTTTGTTGCTTTTATGTTGCTCCCCATTCCATAATGTACTTACTTTCTGTTCTAGAACAAAACTAGCCATTGCCTTAAAGTGCTGCTTGCATCAGTTAACACAAATGTTACTCCAGTAATTAAATGGATTATTGCACACTAATGTTTGTGGCAAGCTGCAGAATCTGAAACCTTATAAAATCACTGTACACTATTTAGAAATAAATACAGCAATTATATGTATAGAAAGACTTATTTTCTAAATTAAATATTAAAATATAAAGATTAGTGACCAGATTGTCAGCTAGTGTAAATCAACATCTTTCCATTGTAGACAGTGGAAACACACCAGTTTGCAACTCCTGAGGTTCTGGCCCTTTGATGTTATCAATGGAAAGTCAATGCAAAATCTGTTCAGGTGAATTTCACGCTCCTGTAGAAAGAAAAGGAGTACTTGTAAACCTTGGAGACTAACAAATTTATTTGAGCATAAACGTTCGTGAGCTACAGCTCACTTCATCAGATGCATTCAGTGGAAAATACAGTGGGGAGATTTATATACATAGAGAACATGAAACAATGGGTGTTACCATACACACTGTAACGAGAGTGATGAGGTAAGTTGAGCTATTACCAGCAGGAGAGTGGGGGGGGGGGAAACCTTTTGTAGGGATAATCAAGGTGAGCGATTTCCAGCAGTTGACAAGAATGTCTGAGGAACAGTGGGAGGAGGGGAATAAACATGGGGCAATAGTTTTACTTTGTGTAACGACCCATCCACTCCCAGTCTTTATTCAAGCCTAAGTTAATGGTGTCCAATTTGCAAACTAATTCCAATTCAGCAGTCTTTCACTGGAGTCTGTTTTTGAAGTTTTTTTTTTTTTCAAGAGATTGAAGTGTTCTCTGACTGGTTTTTGAATGTTATAATTCTTGACGTCTGATTTGTGTCCATTCATTCTTTTACGTAGAGACTGTCCAGTTTGACCAATGTACATGGCAGAGGGGCATTGCTAGCACATGATGGCATATATCACATTGGTTGATGTGCAGGTGAATGAGCCTTTGATAGTGTGGCTGATGTGATTAGGCCCTATGATGGTGTCCCCTGAATAGATATGTGGACACAGTTAGCAATGGGCTTTGTTGCAAGGATAGATTCCTGGGTTAGTGGTTCTGTTGTGTGGTGTGTGGTTGCTGGTGAGTGTTTGCTTCAGGTTGGGAGGCTTTCTGTAAGCAAGGACTGGCCTGTCTCCCAAGATCTGTGAGAGTGATGCGTCGTCCTTCAGGATAGGTTGTAGATCCTTGATGATGCATTGGAGAGGTTTTAGTTGGGGCTGAAGGTGATGGCTAGTGGCGTTCTGTTATTTTCTTTGTTGGGCCTATCCTGCAATAGGTAACTTCTGGGTGGTCTTCTGGATCTGTCAATCTGTTTCTTCACTTCAGCAGGTGGGTATTGTAGTTGTAAAAATGCTTGATAGAGATCTTGTAAGTGTTTGTTTCTGTCTGAGGGTTTGGAGCAAATGTGGTTGTATCGTAGAGCTTGGCTGTAGACAATGGATCTTGTGGTGTGGTCTGGATGAAAGCTGGAGTCATGTAGGTAGGCATAGCGGTCAGTAGGATGGTGTTTGTGACCATCTCTTATTAGCACTGTAGTGTCCAGGAAGTGGATCTCTTTTGTGTGGACTGGTCCAGGTGTCAAGAATTATAACATTCAAAAACCAGTTGGAGAACACTTCAATCTCTCTGGTCACTCAATTACAGACCTAAATGTGGCAATTCTTCAACAAAAAAACCCTTCAAAAACATACTCCAACGAGAGACTCCTGAATTGGAATTAGTTTGAAAACTGGATACAATTAACTTAGGCTTGAATAAAGACTGGGAGTGGATGGGTCATTACACAAAGTAAAACTATTTCTCCATGTTTATTCTCCTCCCCCTACCCCCACTGTTCCTCAGACATTCTTGTTAACTGCTGGAAATGGCCCACATTGATTATCACTACAAATGGTTTTTTTCCCCCCTGTTCTCCTGCTGGTAATAGCTCACCTTAACTGATCACTCTCATTACAATGTGTATGGTAACACCCTTGTTTCATGTTCTCTATGTATATAAATCTCCCCACTGTATTTTCCACTGAATGCATCCAATGAAGTGAGCTGTAGCTCAAATAAATTTGTTAGTCTCTAAGATGCCACAAGTACTCCTTTTCTTTTTGCGGATACAGACTAACATGGCTGCTACTCTGAAACACTCCTGTAGAGAATCTGCAAAGGACCTTATGCTCCAAAACCCTTAGGGCAATGTCCTGGTTCCACTGAAGTCAATGGAGCTTTTAGCATTGAAGTCAGCGGAGTCAGGGTTTTTCCCCATAGTGAAGAAATTACACTCTGGCCTAACTCTGCTCTCAGAGAAGTTACAGGGAGGTCAGCTGCTGATTCCAATGGAAGTAGAGTTAGGCCAGCACTAACTACTGTTGAAAATCCCACAGTTGATGTTTATAGCTTCAAATATAGCATCTACAATTGCAAATACTTTTCATCCACTCTGTCAGTTAATCTATGCATCTATGCAATCGCATGACAAAGTTGCAGTGAACAAAATTAGCAGGTTTGTTAATGCAGGAGGAGGTGTTTATGCATGTAGGTGTGCACAGGGCCAAATTCTGCTCTCAGATCCTGTTTTCTAGATTTACACTGGGTCAGTCAGGAGTAGAATTTTTGGTCCATTGAGTGGAAACAACTGTGAAGTTAAAAATATTCCAGGATGTTCTAATGTGTTGAGTGTGACCGTAGGAGCTTGATTCGAGATTTAATCCTGGCTCTGAGTTATTTAAGTCTGATTTTTTTTTTCCAGAGGTGATGAATACACACAGCTCCCATTAGAAATCCTGCTATTAATCTATATGTACTTTGTAAGGACTGATAAAAAACCGTTACAATGGGAATGACCTAAACTAATTTCATGGGGTGTTGTAAGGGTGAATTAATTAATGTTTGTACAGTACTTTGAAGATGAACAGCATGTAAGTGGTAATTGTTACTCTTATTAGTGGGGCACGGTACCTGTGACATAGAAAATTGTTTCGCAAAAAAGGAAAGGAGTACTTGTGGCACCTTAGAGACCAAAAAATTTATTTGAGCATAAGCTTTCGTGAGCTACAGCTCACTTCATGGGAAGTGAGCTGTAGCTCACGAAAGCTTATGCTCAAATAAATTTTTTAGTCTCTAAGGTGCCACAAGTACTCCTTTTCTTTTTTGCAAATACAGACTAACACGACTGCTACTCTGAAACCAGAAAATTGTTTGAGATAGTGTGGGGCGAGGGGGGAGGGAAATGCATAAACACATTCTTTTCCATATATGCCTTAAATAAACAAAAACAAAACAAACACCCTCCACCAAAAGGAATGATATTTGAGTTAAATGAGACATTACCACAGAGATAAAAGCTATCAAAGAACGAGATAAAGACTATTGAATGATACTGTTTTTGGAAATTGGTAAGAGATTCAGGAGGAAATTCAAACATTTTCATTTGGCAGGAAGTAAAGCAACTCACGTTGCAGGGTATAAAATGAAATAGTCATGGAAAAAAGGCTCATTTTAAGCACCTGAACCAAAGCATTGAGGGATAATTATATATTAATTATCCACATAATTCTAAAATTGCAATCTAAAACATGGGAAATAGTAATAGAAGAATGAGAACTGAATGCATTCAGTTGACAGTGAGCTGTAGCTCACGAAAGCTTATGCTCAAATAAATTTGTTAGTCTCTAAGGTGCCACAAGTCCTCCTTTTCTTTTTAAAGTTTAGACAGTATCTCAATATGTACTGTACTGTGATTTCAGACTGAAGTTTGTAGCTTATTCCCTATTTCCAGGTATGAAACTTAGTCTCAGATTTATTTTCTTGTGGCTGTTTCACCTGATGAGATCCATGCATTTTGACACTATCCTAATGTTTTATTATCTTGAGCTTGCAGTGATATATTTCCAGGATTTTCAGGAACCATGATTGTACAATTGTTTTAGGCCTTGTCTGTATTGGAAAGCCCCCTTCCGCCACCCCCAGTTATAAAGGTGTAACTATACCAGTATAATACAATCCAACCTTCATGTGGACACTTATTTCAGTATGAAGATGGTTTTGTTTTGTATCACTTAAGACCCTTCCCAAATGACATAAGTTAAAACAAAAAAGGCACTTATACCAAAGTGTGTTCACACAGCATAGTTATACAAGTATAATTATATCAGTTTAAATTCATACCTTAAATTACATGAAAAATCTTTTCTGTGTAGACAAGGCATTATTTAATTGGCAAGTCCACGGGGAGGTATATGGAAATATGTTACCCTTAAAATATATGAGTGTATGGACTGGGAACATCAGAGTATCCATGGAAAATTAATTTCTCTTTTTACTCACAGAAGTAAATGTAAAACATTGGCTGTAGTAGAGAAACTCCCTCACAAAACCCTCTCAATATGCTAAAACCCTTTGTCTATTTGGATCATTTTTAGGAGTGAGCTGTTTTGTCTTCATGCCTTTTCATACTGGCCCACTCTGATATGGCCAAGAAGGTTGGCAGTTAATTCCAATGATGGTACCGCTTTTTGTGAAATGGACAACCAACACACACTCATTTAACGTTGAACAACCACCCACTGGAAATACTTTGTCTTTATCTCCCCAGAAGGATAAACCAATGACTAGAACTGTGCCAAATGTTTCTAACAGACTCTGAGCTCTCTAAAATTCATCTTGGGAAAAAAGTGACCATTTCTCTCTGATGTGGACCTCACAATCCTCATTCGTACTTTTGTATTTTAAGATTGGACTGTCACAATGCACTCTACCTGAAATGTTTCAGAGTAGCAGCCGTGTTAGTCTGTATTCGCAAAAAGAAAAGGCAGTACTTGTGGCACCTGAAATCAAATCTACCTGAAATCAAATTGAAAAATGTAGGCCAACAAAACCTGCTTTTTCACATGGTCTTTCTCATCATTATTACATGACACCAGTGGTCCAGAATCTGCATTGGCTATATGTTAAGTTTGAAGAGGCGGTTAAAGTGTTCATTCTGATCTCTTATATAAAACTGTAAATGGCTGAGAACCTGCCTATCTAAGAGATCATCCTTTTCCCATAATGCTGAGTTATGACTACTACAACTGAGTTCAATCTGGTTTCTTGGTATTTTGGGAATCAAAGCTGATGGCAGAGTGCTCTAATGTGGAGGGGCCCTCAGACAGAACTCTCTCTCCCTTCTCCCCCAGGACAGAGATGGCACCGATTTATTTACCTTTAGAGCACACTGCACAGAAAGTTGTGATTGATTTGCACAGGCATTTGAGAAAGGCTGAGTTTAGAGGATTGTTATCAGTGTGTGGATTTTTATTTATCAACATTCTGCAGAGGGGAAATTTCAGTTTAATGGACTGGATTATTTTGTGTGAACAAAGGTTATTGGTTTGGCCTTTGTTGGATTTTACCTTTTAATTTATTTTCCAAGGACACTAGAGTCTGGGACAGTTGTTCTTTTTTATGCTGAAATGGAAATAAGTAAAAATAATTAAATTAAACACACAGTACTAGGGTTATGCCATTTGTTTGGCATGTATTGGTATGATTATTTTCTTTGGAGATTTGAGTTTACAGCATTCCAACTTCTAAGTAAATATGCATGGAACTAGTTTGCTAGGACCTCTGCAGATAAACCTTAAAAGGTTTCACAATCCCTGCAGTGTTCATACAGCTCAACCAATGACCAGAGATAACAGGTTTGCTATGCTGTCACCATCCTCAAGAGCCATCTAATCCCTCCCCAAAACTTGATATATTTGAACCACCTGAAAAAAAATAACTGTCTCATTAGTGGCAACTGAGAATTTAAATATGTTATAGATCTGAGGTTTTTTTTTTTCTCCTCTACTCTTTCAGATAAGGAAATGACTCTGGCTATAAAAATACTGGCTTCCCTTGGTGGTGGTAGGTTCATCACAGGTGGCAGCTAAAGCCTCAGAAAGCATAATCAAGGAAACTGGAATATAGTTTGTAGGACTCTCTGCAGTTGCACAAGGAAACTTCATTTTTTGTCTCTATATTGAAAACAATTAAAGAAAAGAGGGATGAAAAAAGAAAACACATTCTCTTTGGAAGACTCACCTGACAGGCTTTGTCAAGGTTCCTTCTCCACTCTGAACTCTAGGGTACAGATGTGGGGGCCTGCATGAAAAAACCTCTAAGCTTATTTTTACCAGCTTAGGTTAAAACTTCCCCAAGGTACAAACTATTTTACCTTTTGCCCATGGACTTTATTGCTGCCACCACCAAGCGTCTAACAAATATATAACAGGGAAAGAGCCTGCTCGGAAACATCTTTCCTCCCAAAGTAGTCCCAAACCCTACACTCCCTTTCCTGGGGAAGGCTTGATAAAAATCCTCACCAGTTTGCATAGATGAACACAGACCCAAACCCTTGGATCTTAAGAACAATGAAAAAGCAATCAGATTCTTAAAAGATGAATATTAATTGAAGAAAAAGTAAAAGAATCACCTCTGTAAAATCAGGATGGTAAATACCTTACAGGGTAATCAGATTCAAAACATAGAGAATCCCTCTAGGCAAAACTTTAAGTTACAAAAAGACACACAAACAGAAATATACATTCCATTCAGCACAGCTTATTTTCTCAGCCATTTAAACAAAACAGAATCTAACACATATCTAACTAGATTGCTTATTAACCCTTTACAGGAGTTCTGACCTGCATTCAGGTCCTGGCAAAAGCAACACACAGACAGAGAGAAACCTTTGTTTTTCCCCCCCTCCAGCTTTGAAAGTATCTTGTCTCCTCGTTGGTCATTGTGGTCAGGTGCCAGCGAGGTTATCCTAGCTTCTTAATCCTTTACAGGTAAAAGGGTTTTTCCTCTAGCCAGGAGGGATTTAAAAGTGTTTACAGTTCCCTTTATATTTATGACAGGCTTGCTAAGCTTTATGCTGGTCTACTTACATTCTCAATTTACATCATCATTATGAACCATTTTGTCATCCTTGTATGGTGCTGATGTCTTGAAACCTGGAGCTTGTTGATATAAAACTTATTTGTTTACAGATATCCCCAAACTCCTGCTGCTGGGTTTTTTTTTCCCTGGTGAGTAAAGTGAGAGGCTAGGGATTCATTCATAATGTTTAACTTCTGGAGAAGGATTTCCTTTAGGTCTCATGTCATTGTCAGCAAAGAAAGAGCTCTGTAGTTCCTCTCTGCACTGCAACATCTGCATCAGACAAAACTCTAAACCCCTCAATTCCCAGTCATGAATGTACTATAAAAACAATGTGGCAGAAATGAAAATTGTTCCATCATAATTTTTCAGAGTTCTTTTCGACAAAAGCCAAACAGCTCTTATGAATACACATTTTTCTATAACCTTATACATAATGCATTAGGCTATATTAGGAGAGTTGGGAATTACTTGTCCCTAGTAAAGGGCCTTTGAAAGTGCACATTTGGTAAACAAACCAAACCTATGAGTGACGTGTACTCCTAACATACTATATTAACAACTGGGGAGTGTGAACAGAGGGCAGTCACAGCATTCTTTAACTATATAACATCTTCTAATGTAACACAATGAGGTAGAACACTTTCTCTTTGTAGTCTGCTCTCTAATTTCGTACTCTCCAAGCTGTCATTCTAAGAGAGCTGAATAAATTCCTACAGGAGAATGTACTAGGGGCTTGTTTCACAAGAGGACTTTGACACCTATCTGCCACCTTAAGCACCTAAATTCCCGAATCGGGTCCGACTGGGATTCACAAAACCCATGTTCAGCTGCCACCTAACCCTGTGGGTGCCCAAACTCACTCAGTGACTACATTCTTGCAGTCAAAGTTCCCTAGGCACCTATGTTTCTGCAGAATGTATGTGCTGCAGCTCCATGCCACACATCCGACCACCTAAGCCTAAGAGTGGTACATAAATTAGGGAAAGATAGGACTAATACCATCTAACTTCCCTGTAGGGCTTGATCTGGTAGGCATGCTCAGAGCTTGCTTACAGGATCGGGCCCCTGTCTGCTTGTACAAAGTGATTGAGGGTGGGAAGAATTTCCTCTCTCATAACTTTTAGCCTAGTGGTTAGGGTACTCACCTGGGATATGGGAGATCCTTGGTTCCAGGCCCTGCTCCACCTGAAGGAAAGAAGGGATTTGACAGCAATCTACTCCCTCTGAGGTAAGTGCTCCAGCCACTGAACTATAGGATATTCGGGCATAGGGCTCTCTGTCTTTCCTGGTGTTATACTGTGGATTCTGGGGTGGGGGTGCAGAGAGAGAGTGCACAAGTATGAGACTGACTCTGTAGCTTGGTGTTAGAGTGCTCACAGGGGAGACCCAGGCTTCCTGTGCCAATGACTTTTAAAAATCATTTATTCACAGAGGAATAGCTTCAACAGGAGAGACTGAGGAACCCCACATCAGAATATTCCCTAGCCTAGTGGTTAGAGCAGTCACCTGGGAGGAAGTAGATCCTTGTTCAAATCCTCTTCCTCCCCTCAGATGGAGGGAGAGACTTAAATCTGGGATCTCCCATATCCCTGGTGAGTAGTCTACCTATTGGGGTAAGAATTATGAAGGAGGGCCTTCCTCTTGCCAAAATGGCATAGGAACCTAACTCCAAGAGAGGATTTCCAGCTGAGACTCGTGAGCAGAGGGCAGCCCCTCCCCGAGATGGGATTTAGGCACCTATCCGAGAAAGTGAGGGTGGACAGGTTAGTGCACACCTCTCATCTTAACACCTCCCATTGGCTAGCTTAGGCAAGGAGCTGCTTAGCCTGATGTTTTTTTTTTCTGAATCCCATTCTGAGGCTCTGATCTTCCTCATTCATTGTATAGGGAGCCCAGGTGCCGGTTGTGAATCCTAGTAATTTTCTAGGCGCCTAAAAGTTAGGCGTGGTGACATTCAGCATTGCCACCCCTAATTTCCTTTATGAATCTAGCCCACCATGTTGCTAAAATATGATGTCAACCAATGTTAAACAGTAGCATTTATGGCTAGTTGTTTTGTAGATTACTTGGTGCTTTTCAAATGGCAAACTTCTGAACCCAGGTGAATGTTTTACTGCTTTTATTTGGTATTAGGTAGTGGGTAGTTTTGCAGTCTCTATATGAAAGCTTTTCAAACATATTGCTTTATAGTATGAAGATATTAGACATCTTGTGGAAAGAATTATTATTAATCTTTTGTGCATAGTTTGTGTTCTACCTGTACATAAACATTAACAGAGATAGTAACAGGATGATTGATTTCCCAGGAATGGGAAATAAGCAACCCAAGCAATGTTTGTCTTAGACATCTGCAGCACTATGCTTCATGTCAAGAGGTTATAAAGGTTCCAGGGTAAGGATCAACTAAAAGAAGTTGCAGGAAATTCTCATCATTGTTAGTCAATGAAGATTTATGGTGTTTGTCTCTGTAATAATTTACTGATTGGTACTGCTCGACTAAGGCAGGCACATACCAGCTGAACTCTAAGTTTATTTGAAATGATAAGGCAGTTTGTAACTGCTTTTCAGTGTCACTGGATAATTTACTTACGTGATTATGATTTAAGCTTTCTCCCCGCTGTCCTCAACCCAGCAGGAACTGAGAACACTGTGGAAGTGAAAACATAAATTAGCCACAGACAAACTGCATTTGTCTCTACAATATTGTATAGTGAGACAAGGATGGAATGTACTTCCCTGAAAAATAAGAACTTGTTGATATCTACCTGGCTGTGGAAAATACACTTCAGTCAGTAAACACAGAGCTGCAGATTCTACTCCCGCTGAAGATGATGACAGTTTTGCCACTGACTATTGTCAGACCAGAATTGGATTAAGAGCTGTGAGCAGAGAACAAGACTGTACAGAAATTAGAATTTCTATTACAAAGAATTCCATGTGAAATTGGTTAGTGTTTTGTAAAATTCTGATATTTCTCTCCTCACCACTTGGTTTCATGGGAAACCTTGATTAAATGTCTCTATCTGCTTTTAAAAACATGAGGAGTTCCATATTTTTATATGAAAATTGTTTTGCCTAAAAATATTTTGCTGGAATATGGGCTAAAAAAATGTTTACCTTGGCCAAAAAACCCCCACAAAACAAAAAAAAACCCAACAACGGGGGGAGGGGAGGAAGCTTGAATGAGTCATAATGCATTCCATTCCAAATAGTTTGCTCAGATATAAGTAAGAATGATCTGCATAAAGCAACAAATATCCACAGTTTTTTATAATCCTTGTATATCCATGGAAGTTTAGCAATTGACTTCAATAGAGTCAGGATCTTTCCACATGCATTTAAGAGTAATGGCAAAGATGGTTATGATTAAAAATTATGATGCTAGGATACCACAAAGACAGGCAACTTAAAATATGTAAGGCCAGGCAAATTAAAATATGTAAGGCAGATAAGTATTTGGTAGATCTGGTTTTGTTGCACAACAGAATGCTATATTGGTATATTCTTGTATCAGCTTAGAAAAGGTGCCTGGTTTTGTGATATTTTCCATCAAAATGTATTCATTCTTTAGTTCATACTGAAAATCCTGGAATTTGACGTAGTTTCACATTTGACATAGTTTCACATATTCACAAGAATATGTTATCTCTCTCTAGTGACAGTCCAGAAATGAAACTGAAATGTCCTAAAACAAAGTAGCTGTCTATGTGAGGTCGTGTGGTCCAGTGGTTAGTGCACTGGAGTTGGAATCAGGAAGTCTGGATTCTATTCCAAGCACTGCTAGTGATCTCTTGAGTAGTATTACTAGCTGAGCTTTAACAAATAACATTGCCCGTGCCATTTTCCACTCTTTGTCTATTTTATGTATTTAGATTATGAACTCTTTAGGGCAAGAACTCCCTTTTGTTATGTATTTGTCCAGTGACAAACATGCTAGGTACTACCATAATATGACTAGGAACAGTCATTTGTAAAGTGCTTTAAACATGGAAAGCATAATATGAATGGTAAAGGCCAGATTGTGAATCCCTGGCTTGTACTGGGGAGCAGTTACCCTCATGATCCCATTAAAATGAATAGGAATATTCAGCTGAATAAGTACTCACCAGTGTAAGTGAAGGGCACACAAATTTGTCCTAAAAAATTATTGTTATTTTTCCTAGAGGAAAAATCAGCTTTCTAATAGTAAATGCTGCCTATTTATAATAATACCTGTGCTGAAAGATCTGTGTGTTTCTGTAAATTCACATCATTTTAAAATGGACATAAAATAGTAATGTAACCTGTGTACCAATGAGAAGCAGGGAGAAGATTAATGTCTATCTTTGTTATGTGCCAGACAGTTCCTACAACTTACTGAAGACTTGCAGTAGTGACTGTTCACTGCCAAAGCAATCAAAGCAGTAGGAAGAACCCAAGAAAGTGAAGCTTTAACTTTCTATAGCTGCAGATATTTCAGAGGTGGGGGGGAGGGGGTAGAGAAACCAACAGGGATTTAACTGAAGGGTGTGAAGAGAGTATGAGTGATATGTGTCTTCCAGCAATGCACAAAAGTGGCAGGAGCATAACCAAGAATTTTATTTATCTTTGACAAAAGGTATTTGGCCTGCCACTGTAGATTTTTCATTCTGTCAGAGCACACGTGTCAGATATAGAGAGTTCATCCTTTTTATACACTAAGGAGTAAGAAAACAAAAAGTGCAACAAGCTCATGTTCTCAAGGCAAACTATAACAAACAATAAAGAGGGCATCTGAGTACAGTCATATTCATTCAATTGCCCAAAGGTACAGGTAGTACTGATAAAAATGATCGTGGAAGACAAGTTCTTCTAGTTTTCTATCAAGCAAAGGCATTGGGTGATTTATGTGGAGTGAGTAGCAATGACACAGCAGGGCATGCTTTTGTACTTAAGTAAAGCCAAAATTGCATCATGCCCTCTGGGCATGAATGACCCAGGTCTTGCAAGAGGCTGGAGAAAAACAGAAGCACTGGTTAACCTCACAGATCTGCACAGGTGGTCAGACTGAAATTGCACTGTTTTTGTCTGGGAAAGGAAATATTTTAGATCACTTTCTGTTACCTCTGCCAGCATCCGTCATTTCTCACTTTCCATCAACAACCTGCACTAGTATTTATTATTTTATTTTATTTAAAAAAAAACAATGCGACACAATCTTTTACGGAAGTTGAACATGAGGATTATATAATGGTTAGTTGTTTTTTTTTTCTTTACACAGCTGATATTTAGCTATATGTATACTGGACAGTTAAAGTTATTTCAACTCAAATGACTGGCTTATGATGACATGCATCCAATACATGTCCAATATAATGACAGGTTTCAGAGTAGCAGCCGTGTTAGTCTGTATTCGCAAAAAGAACATGGCACCTTAGAGACTAACAAATTTATTTGAGCATAAACTTTCGTGAGCTACAGCTCACTTCATCGGATGCATTCAGTGGAAAATACAGTGGGGAGATGAACATGAAACAATGGGTTTTATCATACACACTGTAAGGAGAAAGAAAAGGAGTACTTGTGGCACCTTAGAGACTAACAAATTTATTAGAGCATAAGCTTTCGTGAGCTACAGCTCACTTCATCGGATGCATTTCAATTTGCATTTGCAATTTTGGCTTTACTTAAGTACAAAAGCATGCCCTGCTGTGTCATTGCTACTCACTCCACATAAATCACCCAATGCCTTTGCTTGCATTTGCATTTGCAAATGCATCCGATGAAGTGAGCTGTAGCTCACGAAAGCTTATGCTCTAATAAATTTGTTAGTCTCTAAGGTGCCACAAGTACTCCTTTTCTTTTTGCGAATACAGACTAACACGGCTGCTACTCTGAAAACTGTAAGGAGAGTGATCACTTAAGATGAGCTATTACCAGCAGGAATGGGGGTGGGGGGGAGAAGAAAACCTTTTATGGTGATAATCAAGGTGGGCCATTTCCAGCAGTTAACAAGAATGTCTGAGGAACGGTGGGGGGGAGGGGAAATAACATGGGGAAATAGTTTTACTTTATGAAATGACCCATCCACTCCCAGTCTTTATTCAAGCCTAAGTTAATTGTAATTCTGTGGTGACCTAGAATCCTATTTTTGACATCTCCAACTTAAGGAATATTTCCAACACACCTCTGACCAACATATTAACATATTGAGCATATACTCAAATAAATTTGTTAGTCTCTAAGGTGCCACAAGTACTCCTTTTCTTTATGTCCAATATAAGATGTACAAAACAATACCGAGACCTACATCAAAATAAAGCCTGGTTGTGATGGGTTGGATCACAGAATCCTCCTTCGGAACTGTCCCCTGATATGCCAAGACTATTTCTGCTCCTGCTTTCCTCTCCTGTCATCTTAGGACTTCAGTGCCCTGCCTGGTTTGAGCCAGATCAACTAGCCTGCTGCAAACCCAGACCCAGGTCTGAACCATGTCCCCTAACAGCTGTAGGATTAATTGACAGCAACTTAGGAAGTGTTCCTGTCTTTGACACTCAGATGCCCAACTCCCAATGGAGTCCAAACCCTAAATACTTCCATTTTACCCTGTATAAAGCTTATACAGGGTAAACTTATACATTGTTCGCTCTCTCTATAACACTGATAGAGAGAGAGATGCACAGCTGTTTCTCCCCTCCCCCCCCCGGTATTAATACATACTCTGGGTTAATTAATAAGTAAAAAGTGATTTTATTAAATGCAGAAAGAAGGATTTAAGTGGTTCCAAGTAGTAACAGACAGAACAAAGTGAATTACCAAGCAAAATAAAATAAAACATGCAAGTCTAAGTCTAGTACAGTAATAAAAACTGAATACAGATAAAAATCTTACCCTTTGAGATGTTTCAGTAAGTTTCTTTTACAGACTGGACACCTTTTTAGTCTGGGCACAATCCTTTCCCCTGGTACAGCCCTTGTTCCAGCTCAGGTGGTAGCTAGGGATTTCTCATGATGGCTGCCTCTTTTTGTTCTGTTCCACCCACTTATATATCTTTTGAATAAGGTGGGAATCCTTTATACCCCTCCTTCTCAATGGAAAGCACCAAGTTAAAGATGGATTCCAGTTCAGGTAACATGATCACATGTCACTGTAAGACTTCATTACCCACTTGCCAGGAAGACTTACAAGTGAAACAGAACCATCTACAGACAATTGTCCTGGTTAATGGGAGCCATCAAGATTCCAAACCACCATTAATGACCCACACTTTGCATAATTACAATAGGCCCTCAGAGTTATATTTCATATTTCTAGTTTCAGATACAAGAGTGATACATTTATAGAAATAGGATGACCACACTCAGTAGATTATAAGCTTTGTAATGATACCCTTACAAGAGACCTTTTGCATGAAGCATATTCCAGTTACATTATATTCACACTCTTTGCATATTTTTATAAAATCATAGAGAGTGCATCACACTGGTATGTATGATGATTTTTGTATTTTCTTTTCTTTACTTTAAAAACAAGTATTTTTAACACTATGGCAAGATCCAGAAAAGAATTTAAGCAACCAAGTAACTTTAAGCATGTGAGCAGCCCCATTGCTTTGCTGGATAAGGGCCTTGAGCTGCAAATATTTACACACAATTATCACCCTGCAGTATCTCTGACATAATGGTTACTTTGTGGGCTAACTAGAGGGAAATATTCTGGTATCTCAGATACAACTCTGTGATGGTTCATGATATTCCTATACTGCCGAAGATGTGCATGGTGCTTGACAAAATAGATAAAAATGGATTCATTGCCACTGAGATTTTACAATCCCAAGGCTCAAATCTGCAAACTATTACTTACTTGAGGAAAATGTTTGCAGGATCGTGCCCTCACTAAAGTTGTGAACAATGTGGAGAGAGATGGAAAGAAGTAGGGAACAGAAGAAGAATGAAGATGGGGGAGGGGAGATTGTCAAAAAAGGGTGTAGCACGTTTACTTGGCATCAGTAATGGACACCTGATATTTTCTATTTACCTAATCTGACAAAAATGATAGAAATCACCTTGTTGCAGGGGAAACATTGAAAAAGTCCTGAACTTTCTTGGAAAAATCTAAATGCCTTTTGGACACTTAATAAATATTGGAGTTGCTGATTTAGGGCATTTGGGGGAAGGTTTTAGGCCGGAGGCTCTTACAGAATATCCTATGTAAGAGAACATAGCAGACTGGAAATTGACAGTATGAAAATAATTCAATACCTGTTGGTAAAGTGAATTAAATTTATTGAATCTCTGTGCCTATGGTGATTATAACAGTCATGGATAAGTGAGAAGAGAAGGGGGAAATGCTTTCTGTGTTGTGTTTTGTATATACATATGTTAGTTAAGCTGCTAGGATTTGTTTGTTTAAGCTGAGGCTTAACCCTCAAAAACCCCCACATTGGCATGGATGTCAGTGACATTTTGCCTTCCTGTGCAGCACTGATCAGTCATGATCTATTAGTATCTGCTGGGCAAACTAATAGGATTGATTTATTACAATTACAGGGAGACTGGAGATAGGCAGACAGATCACAGAAATGTAGGGATGGAAGAGATTTAGAGAGGTCATCTAGTCAAGCCCCCTGCATTGAGGCAGGACCAAGTAAACCTAGACCATCCTTCATAGGTGTTTGTCTAATGTGTTCTTAAAAATCTCCGAGGATGGGATTCCACCATCTCCCTTGGAAGCTTATTCCAGTGCTTAACAATCCTTATAGCTAGAAAGTTTTTCTTAATCTCTAATCTAAATCTCTCTTGCTGCAGTTTAAGCAGATTTCTTCTTGTCCAGACTTCAGTGGACATGAAGAACAATAGCTCATAGTTCTCTTTTTATAACAGCCCTTAACATATTGAAGACTTTTATCAGGTCCTCCCATCTTCTTTTCTCAAGACTAAATGTGCCCAGTTTTGTTTAACTTTTCCTCATAAATCAGGTCCAGCCTCAATCCAATTTGTCTAAATCTTTTCAAAAGTATGGTGCCTAGAACTGGACACAGTACTCTAGCTGAGGCCTCACGAAGGCTGAGTAGAGCAGGAAAAATACCTCTCATGTTTGACATATTGCTCCGTTGTCGTCAAGGTTCCTTCCCCACTCTGAACTCTAGGGTACAGATGTGGGGACCTGCATGAAAACCTCCTAAGCTTACTTTTACCAGCCTAGGTTAAAACTTCCCCAAGATACAAACTATTTTACCCTTTGCCCTTCGACTTCCACTGCCACCACCAAATGTTCAACTGGGTTTACTGGGAAAACGTTGTTTGGGAACATCTTTCCCCCCAAAATCCTCATCAAAACCTTGCATCCCCCTGCCTGGGGAAGGCTTGATAAAAATCCTCACCAATTTGCAGGTGACCACAGACCCAAACCCTTGGATCTTAAGAACAATGAAAAAAGCATTCAATTTCTTACAAGAAGAATTTTAATATAAGAAAAGGTAAAAAGAATCACCTCTGTAAAATCAGGATGGTAAATACCTTACAGGGTAATTAGATTCAAAACATAGAGAATCCCTCTAGGCAAAACCTTAAGTTGCAAGAAAGACACAAAGACAAGAATATTCATTCTATTCAGCACAGTCTAATTTCTCAGCCATTTAAAGAAATCATAATCTAACGCATATCTAGCTAGATTACTTACTAAATTCTTAAGACTCCATTCCTGTTCTGTCCCTGGCAAAAGCATCACACAGACAGACAGACCCTTTGTTTTTCCCTCCCTCCAGCTTTGAAATTATCTTGTCTCCTCGTTGGTCATTGTGGTCAGGTGCCAGCGAGGTTATCCTAGCTTCTTAACCCTTTACCGGTGAAAGGATTTTTCCTCTGGCCAGGAGGGATTTTAAAGGTGTTTACCCTTCCCTTTATATTTATGACAGTTGTTAATACACTCTAGAATGATATTAGCTTTTTTTGCACATTGATGAATCATATTCAATTTGTCATCCACTGTAAATCCCCAGGTTCTTTTCAGCAGTGTGACTGCTTAGGTAGTTATTCCCCATTTTGTAGTTGTGCATTTGATTTTTCCTTCCTAATTTGTACTACTTTGCCCAAGTCTATACTAAATGTCATCTTGTTGTTTTCAGACCAATTCTCAAATTTGTCAAGATCCTTTTGAGTTCTAATCCTGTCCTCCAAATCTCTCAATCTCTCAAATCTGTCTCAATCTCTCCCATCATTATGTCATCCATGAATTTTATAAGCATACTCTCCATTCCATCATACAAGCCATTAATGAAACTATTCAATAGTAACATGAGACCAGGACAGATCGCTGCAGGACCCCAATAGATACATCCTCCTAGTTTGACAGAGCACCATTGATGATTACTTTTTAAGTGCAATCTTTCAAACAGTTTTGTATCACCTTATAGTAATTTCATTAAGTGGTTCACTAACTGACTTTTATTACTATTACACTCATCCTCCTTTCCTTGCTTTACTTTGTATTGTTATACCCATTTTTTCATTTGGTCTTTAATTAGATTGTATATTCTTCTGGGAAGGATTGTGTTTTATTTTGTATTTTCACAGCAACTAGCACAACGGGCCCCCAGATACTGAACATGGAAAGGACTGATCCATGCCTATGTAATCGATACATTTCTGAAATATCCATCACTATGTCATGACATAAATTCATAGATTTTAAGGCCAGAAGGGGAATTAGATAACAAATATTAGATTAGATTATAACACGAGCCAGAGTATATCCAGATACCCCTGTATTGTGTTTGACTAACACACATATTCCTTTTAAAGCATCCAGTCTCCACCAAGAGATGGTAATCTTCCACTTCTCTTGCTAAGCTGTTCCATGTGTTCCTGTATCTAGGATGCAGGTAGAGAAGGGATAATTGACAAGACCATTTTAGGTTGGATAGGTAGAATGAGGCTCCATGAAACACAGAAAAAAATCTGCCCTCAACTATCTCAATGTATAGGTCAAGGGTTCCAGCAGGCCTGAAAACACAGATTGAGCCATCCTTAACAAAGCCAACCTGCTACTATACATCGAAAGGTTATGCTGGCAAACTGAAGAATCCATCTGGTTCAAGCTGCAACTCAACCTTCCAGCATCACTTCTAAGTATTTTAAAGTTTAGTTTCCAAGCAGATCTAAATCTGTTTTTAATTTTTAAGTGTTTCATCATGTGGATAAGAATAGGATCCATTTGTAAGAAGGTTTCTTGGGGTACAGCTCTGTGGGTTTAAAATACAATTTTTAATCATCTCTGAGAATTATGTAGAGTGAAACAAGTATTCAATTTCTTAAAGCTCTTATCTCGCTACCACTTTACCAAAGACACTGAACTGAATTCCAATCCTCAGATTTCACTCTCAGCATGTGAAAAATGCTGGAGTTTATGGAAATTTAGCGTGTGTATTTAACAAGTGAATGTTATCTTATTATAGCTTTCAAAAAGGTCTTTACTTTTTTTTATTTTATTTCAATAAACCTTGGAATTGTAGACAAAACCCAGTCACATTTATGGCACCATTCTGCAGGAACCTGCTATTTTCATTTTAGCAGTCTATTGCAGTTAAACTTTTTTATTACAACTTTATTAAAAACTCTGATAGACCACACAGTTCCAACAAGACCTTAATCACTTTTTCACTTATGCTCTAAAATGAAATGTCAAGTGGATTAACCAACTATTCCACCTCCCAGCCTTGTCCTGGCTTTGTTCCATATCATTCCTGAATACCCTGAGTTTGGTTGGCATGAGTCAGAACATAAGCAAGTCAGCATGGCTATAGACTAATCATTTATGTAATGTGCACTCCAATGTGTACAGAGGGGAATTAGTAATTCCATGATATGTCTGCATAGGCAAAACAGAATGGGACCACGTATCTATAGTTCCTGCAATTCTGAGATTCTTTTTAGATCCTAAGAGACTTCGCTCTCCCCATGTGAAGCCTCATCTGAGATATTAAAACTAATATTACTGTCCTGATGATTCTTGGTCTGCCTTTTAATTTTGAGTATGTATAATCTCACTGAAGTCATAAGTACAATTCATGTACTAGAGTTGCATACCTGCTTATGTGTTTGCAGGATCAGGACCTTAACTTTCAATATACGTTCCCCCCCCCCAAAACAATGAAGAACTGGTGGGGGAACTGGTTTCTTACATTAATTAAACATCTGTTCCATCCGTATTTACAAGTCTGAAACTTTTTTTAATTTTGGCACAGGTGTATAGCTTTCCATGCTGAAATGATCAGACAATTGCATAGTAAAGCTAATTATTTTAGCCCCATAATTCTTTTAAATGGAACAAAATTTTAAGTTCCCATCTGTTGGCTGTTCAGGAAAGTAGTTAGTGTTCTCAGTCCATGTAGTGATGCTGGAAAACCATTGCCATATTTGCCACTAATTAAACTGACAGCAGAGAGGGCATAGATTGAATGGCCATAGGCCATAAAGTATCTTCTTCCCCTCTAACGGGGTGGGGCACACTGTGGGGACAGAATGAGGAAGCTTGTACTTTTCAAACTCCAGTGTACCTATGCTGGAGTGAACAGGTGTCTTCAGGACTTTCAATCCTGTGTCCTTCACCAGCTCTAAATTTACACTAAAAACTCTGGACTGTTTGAAGGGGTAGACATACTGAATTGATAACTGTAAAGACTTGTTACATGATGTGAAATACAGATTTCTGAGTATTCATTTGGCAGTAGGGCCATCAATCTATAGCAAAACCTGCTATACAGTGACAACCTTTCAATGCAACACCACATATTACCAAAAAAAAAAGAACACAGCTTTCTCTGATTAGCAGGTAAATTTGTAGTGTGTATAATGAAGCAATTAAGTGAGCTGTAAGATTGTTCACAAAATGCTGGAAGAAAAAATTCTCTAGCTATAGTTTGTTTATTAACATGAACCAAGCCAGGTGATTAAGCATGGTGTAGCTAAGAGTGCTCCAAAAGTGTTGCAGAACAAATCTGCTGCATTAATTGTACATCTTATCCAGATACTTTAACATTCTGAACACACATTTAGTGCTGCTAAAGCAACTGTGTCTGATAGAAGGAAATTCTCTGTCTACAGATCATGTAAAGCTGCTAATGATCATCTTAATTAACCCCCAAAACTTTATGCATGACTAGTATTCAGCCAACCTTTTGATATTAGGCAGGAACCTATTGAAGGCAGTTTGGATGATGAATAAATTGATAAAAGCTCCTACATGAATAGATGTTAAAAACTCATTAAAGCTTAGTTGGTTTAATTGTTACAATATTTGTAGTGATCTATTATTCAATAGCAGTGTTAATATTACGAAAGCTGAGTTAAGTTGGGGCCAAAAATTGGTGCTTATATGAAAACACAAGAAACACTAAAGTGAGACAAGTGTGCTTGCTGATGCTTAGGTCTGATAAAATAATAGTGGGGCACAGCAATTAACTTAATTACATTCTTTTATTCATTGTTATCCTGCAAGTAAACAAGATGGGAACAGGAACATCTGCTTATTTCTCAGTATAGGGAACATTTATTACATGGCAGTACATATTTTCCTGCTGTTGGTTTAAAGAAATGCACGCTCATTGTTCAGGGTCTTGGCTTACTCGATTTATTTGGAAGTGGTGATTATCCATAAATGTTTGTGTTCAAGGTTTTTGTTTTTTGTTTTTATAACAAAGGATCAATTATTTTGTGTAGATTTAATACCAGGGAACTAATAGTTTTTCAATATAGACCCTGCTGTATATCGAAAGTTATTGAGTCTGGGACTGCAGAAGAGTTAATGTCTGAGCAGTGTTGTGATGACTCTGCTAAACTTCTAATTGCTTACCTTCTCACTCTCTCTAATATTTCCTTCAGGGGTGCAATCAATTATTCTAAAGAGTGGTGTTTCTCATTTCTTTTCAGGCATGTCTTATACCTTACTTAATCCAGCCTTCTCTCAAAACCATGCTGGAAATCTTCTCAGACAGATCTGATATTCTGTACATTCAGATTGGATATTTACATTGAAAATTAGTTCCTTGAACATCATAGCCTCATAGACAGACTGGGCTTGGAGGACGAGAAAGCCTGAGCACTCTGATCATGATAATATAGAATGCTTGAACTGTAAAACATCTCCAGCATACTGCCATAATTTATACCACATATTACAAATTAAAAGTCTGTGATGACTCATTTTTATTGCAAAGATCATAAAAAGGACAGAAAGTGGGACAGATTAATCAACGGTTTAATGAGGATGGAAAATGGTACAAAATTAATCCATTCTCAATACTATTAAAATTGTAATCTCCATATCCTTTGTCGAAAGAGGAATTTTATTTAAAGCAGCAGCACTTTAAAATATCAAATCTATGCTATGAGAACAAACTGATGGTACAATTGCAGCACTGCAATGACCTTATTTCACTCTTTTTTCCCCTGCAATAAAAAGCAAACCTTCTTCAGGGAAATTTACTCTAAATATGTCAGGAGCTAAACAAATATTGTTCAAATGAGTGTACTGCCAAGCCTATTAGAGGCCCCTGTTTTGATTTTGGTTCAGGAGCTAAAACAATTCCATCTCCCTCCTCTCTCAACACCCTCAAAAATTGTTTTGCTAGAATGAAATATTTCATTTAACTTAAAACTAAACATTTAGTTTTTGTATCAGAGGGGTAGCTGTGTTAGTCTGGATCTGTAAAAGTGGCAAAGAGTCCTGTGGCACCTTATAGACTAACAGATGTAATGGAGCATAAGCTTTCGTGGGTGAATATCCACTTCGTCGGATGCAAGTAGTGGAAATTTCCAGAGGCAGGTGTAAATATGCAAGCAAAAATCAGGCTAGGGATAACGAGGTTAGCTCAATCAGGGAGGATGAGGCCCTCTTCTAGCAGTTGAGGTGTGAACACCAAGAAAGGAGAAACTGTTTTTGTAGTTGGCTAGCCAGTCACAGTCTTTGTTTAATCCTGAGCTGATGGTGTCAAATTTGCAAATGAACTGAAGCTCAACAGTTTCTCTTTGAAGTCTGATCCTGAAGTTTTTTTTGCTGCAGGATGGCTACCTTTAAATCTGCTATAGTGTATCCAGGGAGGCTGAAGTGTTCTCCTACAGGTTTTTGTATATTGCCATTCCTAATATCTGATTTGTGTCCATTTATCCTTTTACGTAGGGACTGTCCAGTTTGACCGATGTACATAGCAGAGGGGCATTGCTGGCACATGATGGTGTAGATTACATTGGTGGACGTGCAGGTGAATGAACCGCTGATGGTGTGGCTGATCTGGTTAGGTCCTGTGATGGTGTCACTGGTGTAGATATGTTGGCAGAGTTGGCATCAAGGTTTGTTGCATGGATTGGTTCCTGAGTTAGAGTTACTATGGTGCTGTGTGTATTTGCTGGTGAGAATATGCTTCAGGTTGGCGGGTTGTCTGTGGGTGAGGACTGGCCTGCCTCCCGAGGCCTGTGAAAGTGAGGGATCGTTGTCCAGGATGGGTTGTAGATCACTGATGATGCGTTGAAGAGGTTTTAGCGGAGGACTGTATATGATGGCCAGTGGAGTTCTGTTGGTTTCTTTCTTGGGCTTGTCTTGCAGCAGGAGGCTTCTGGAAAAGTCTGTCTCTGTTGATCTGTTTACTTATTTCCTCTTGTGGGTATCATAGTTTTGCGAATGCTTGGTGAAGATCTTGTAGGTGTTGGTCTCTGTCTGAGGGGTTGGAGCAAATGAAGTTGTACCTCAGTGCTTGGCTGTAGGCAATGGATCGTGTGGTGTGTCTGGGATGGAAGCTGGAGGCATGAAAGTAGGCATAGCGGTCGGTGGATTTTCGGTATAGGGTGGTGTTAACGTGACTCTCACTTATTTGCACCGTGGTGTCTAGGAAGTGGATCTCCCATGTAGATTGGTCCAGGCTGAGGTTGATGGTGGGGTGGAAGCAATTAAAATCATGGTGGACCTAACCAGATCAGCCACACCATCAGTGGTTCATTCACCTGCACATCCACCAATGTAATCTACACCATCATGTGCCAGCAATGCCCCTCTGCCATGCACATCAGCCAAACTGGACAGTCACTACATAAAAGGATAAATGGACACAAATCAGATATTAGGAATGGCAATATACAAAAACCTGTAGGAGAACACTTCAGCCTCCCTGGATACACTATAGCAGATTTAAAGGTAGCCATCCTGCAGCAAAAAAAACTTCAGGATCAGACTTCAAAGAGAAACTGTTGAGCTTCAGTTCATTTGCAAATTTGACACCATCAGCTCAGGATTAAACAAAGACAGTGACTGGCTAGCCAACTACAAAAGCAGTTTCTCCTCCCTTGGTGTTCACACCTCAACTGCTAGAAGAGAGGCCTCATCCTCCCTGATTGAGCTAATCTTGTTATCCCTAGCCTGATTTTTGCTTGCATATTTACACCTGCCTCTGGAAATTTCCACTACATGCATCCAACGAAGTGGGTATTCACCCACAAAAGCTTATGCTCCAATATGTCTGTTAGTCTATAAGGTGCCACATGACTCTTTGCCACTTATTAAGTTTTTGGCGGGTTTCTTTCTTTTTGATTACTTTTTAAAGTTAAATCTAGCTAAATTTCAAAACAAAATGTTGTTTTGAATCAAAGTGGAAACATTTCATTCTGAAAATGTCAAAGCAAAGCATTATGACTTTTTTATTTTTTTTAAAATTTCATCGTTTAATTTTTTTGTCAAAACTAATTTTTACCCAAATTTACAAACAGTTTTGGTCAACCCAAAACTGCCCTTTTTGGCAAATAAACTATTCACTGAAAAAAAATTTACCCCACTGTAATTCTGAAAGTGTTTGGCTTGGATTGAGGATGGCATGGTACCCAACGAAAGGAGCTATAAAGCTCACTTGTTCCAGGGGGGAGCTAATATGCTATGTCCCTTGACCAGAAGGGGGAAACTATTCACCTTTCCGCTAGCTCAGCTCCACAACTAGCTGGCATTGGAGGGGGTCAGAATCAAAGTCTTACCCACTCTCTACTCACATGCACAGGATGTGAAGGAGCAGCCTCATACAGATTGCTGTCCTTGTTCCTATTGTGTGAGCTGTGATGGAGGTAGCCTGTGAAGCATAAGAGGTGCCTTACTGTATGGGCTCAGAGAGAAATTACTGTATTATTTTGTTGTAAAGAAAGAGAACTGTCCTGATGCTTTGGATTAATAGCAATACAAGAGGAAAAATAATTTTCATTTTTGTATGGTCTTTATGCTGCATTAACTACAAAGTGGCTTCTGTTTAAAAGGCATCACAGAGGACCAGAACTTAACATTAGGGTTAGATCTCTGAACTATTTTAGTCACCCTCACTTCAAATGGTTTCTTTGCTTCTGACCAAATCTTCTCATCAAATCTTGTGGCTTCTCCCTCTGTCGTGTTTGTCATCCACTCTTCTCCATCCCCACTGTCACAACACGTTTCTCTCTAACACATGGATGACTCTAATTGCCAATTTCTCTAATGCTCACCTTTCACCCTTCTAGTGGATAAAATAATCCAATAGAATAAAGTGGTTTTCCTACCACTCTGCCTGCATTGCTTCCCTCCTCTTATTATTATATGTGTTATCATACAGCCAGCATCCATTGTCCTAGCTGCTGTACAAACACACAACAAAGAGTATCTAAGAGCTTACAATCTAAGTATAAAACAAGAGTGGACACAGCCAGATTGATAAGAGCGTACGAACAAACAATGAGACAATATTGAGAAGCATGATAGGCAGTGATCACAGCAGGCTAACTTTTGTCAAATATTTTATATGCTCCACTGCAGATGAGAGTTGCAAGGAAGAGAATAAGTTAGTTTTACAGATGTTTATGGGAAGCATCTCCCAACTGTGGGGGTGGCGAAAGAAAAAAGCACAAAAGTGATTGCTTGAAAATTCCATAAGTGGGCAATGGAGGCTGGCATTGGGCCAATTGGAGGCAGGAGTTGACCTTTCAAAAGTGAATAAGAGATGATAGGAAGGGTGGAGTTAGGCCATGAGGCACCTTGAAGGTGAACACAAGCAGCTTTTGTTTGGTGAGACAGAGAAGGGGGAGCCAGTGGAGGGATGCTAAGAGGAGGGCTGACATGGTCAAAGTGATGGGGGTAGGAAAACGATCTTTGCAGCAGCATTCTGAATGGATATGAGTGGGGCAAGATTGCATTTGTCAAAGAAAAACATTTTGCAATAATTGAGACATGAGATAAGAGCCTGGGAAGAATTTTAGCGGTGTGAATGGTTATGAAAGGCCATATCTCAGAGTTGTTATGCAGAAAAAATCTGGAAGACTTAGTCATAGCCTGGATGTGAGGACCTACAGAGAAGTCTGAGCTGAAGATGATGCCAAGGTTATGGTCAGGGTGACAAGCAGGATAGTCGTGTTGCCCACAGTGATCAAGGAAACTACCAATGATGCTGGTTTCCTGTCACTTTCTGCATAAAGTTCTATCTTTTTATCTTGATTTTAAGGATGTACATGGCTCAACCCCTGCCAACATTTCATCTACTATCACTCCCCACCTTTCCCTCTCCTTCCTTTCCATGCTGCTGGGCTGATTCCAAATAGGTTACAGTTTCATCCTGGGGAGAATTTTTGTGTCCCAATTATGATCCCAAGAGAAGCAGGATTTATTATAAACAGAACTATAATTTTAACTAATAATTTTAAGTATAATTGGAATGCATGAGTTTTAAATTCAGAACTTCTTTTGTTAAATGCTTTCACTTCCGTGTTCATATACATTTTTGTGTTGCTGTACCTGCTTAAATTTACTAAGAGGTTGCCAATCAAATGGTGGTTCAGTTGTCAGCAATAAACTTATGCTTAAGATACCCTTGGTATACACATATAATTTAAATAATGACATCTGTCAGTAGTATCCACTTAAACAGTTATAATGTTGTCAGATTATTGACAAGTGACATTAGCTTGTACATTTTTCTATCTTTATCTGTTTAGTAACATTATTTAAGTCTGCAAGAGATGCTGGTCTTTTAGATATGAATTCATTTCTGATACCTGACATGATGTGACTAATGGCATTTTACATCATACTAAAGAAACAGTGCTGCAACTCAGTTATTAGCAAAATATATTGTCTCTATATATTATACAATATATTGTATAATTGAAAACTTCAGTGAAAGAGGCAGGAAATTAGAGGCAGTCAGCCCAATTCTAGCCTTAGTTACTTGTATTACTTCTGATTTTTAAACATTTAATGAAAGCGCAGTTCTTGTCCAATGAAAGAAATTGCTTATTTTATTATTGTGTAATACTTAATTCAACTGAAGTTTTAGTAAAATAAAGCTGACCTAATTCTTTTAAGTGTCCATGCCTTCAAGTATGGGAGATACTGCTACCAGTCTGACTGTAGAGGAGGTATTTATTACATAACACTTCACTGGCAAAATGTCAGATACAATAGTTTGGACTGTAACCAAACAGCCCCCAGAGGCATTCATCTTAAATAAAGGCTTTCCTTGACTCTGAAGTGACTTCCTGGAGTCATATGATCTTTCAGTATCCTCCTAGCAGTGCTATTGGCAAACATTGCTTACTGAGTTATCATGTTGAAACACTAAAATTATTGGATTACGATGCATTGGCTCTAGGAAAATAGCCTGTGAATCCTCAGTGAGTTGGACAAAGGTAGAGCTTAGTTTCATTGCTGGTGGCAGCTGATAGTGTGCCAACTAGAACACAAAACAAAAAATACAATGTGTTGTACAATTTGGCTATTTCTATTGTAGCTGGGCTTGAAAGAGGCCCTGATTATCTTGCTGAAACTCCTCCTATTTGAACCTAGCAGAGACAGTTGGGTGTTTGTAGAAGCACTAAAATCAAAAAGAAAGCTCGGCAGTAAAAAGTAATGGAAGAAAGCTCTGGAGAAAGTCTGGCAGAGACTTCTGTTTCTGGAAGATTCCAGCTGCTGCAACAATCACATCCAGAGATGCTTATTATTTGTTTAAATTTAAAAATCCAGAGAAGAAAATTCTGTCTTTTTACCACCCGGATGATGATCACTTCCCTCTGAAATTCCACACAATTGTTCTGCTAATCCTCACTGGGCTAGTGTTAATCCCTGATAAAACTGGCTATACCTGTATCTGGATACTGCCCACCTTAGTCTTTTTGAATATCTGGAACAAACCATTTCTCAAAGTTTTCAATTTTGCTAGTGTTCCAATTCTCCATTGCTACAATTGGTAAAGAGCCAAGCCTTTTAAAATGAAAAATAGCAAGGAGAGAACAGGAAGCTTGAGTATGAAGTAATGGAAAAGGGAAAATCAGTGGATGAATTCAGATGGGTTATAGGTTACGATGAAGTATATGATGTATTATTCTGCCATGAAAAACAGTTCCTAATACAATAATAAGAGAAAATAGTAGGGAAAGATTAAATATAGCTTTTCCCCGATGCAATAAGTATTATTTTTTTCCTTATTTTTCTTAAAATTTCTTGGACTATTTGGATTTCTCCCTCATCTATCCCTTTATGATTCCAGATGTTGTTTTAGTATCATAACTCACCATATTAACTCACTTTATTAAAACTAAAGGCTCAAAGACCATTGGTTTCAGCAGTTGTTGGATCAGGTCCTATACAGTTGCCAGTTCCTTTTTTACAGCACAGAGTGAGTTAAAAGTTGGGTTGAGACATCATACACTGCTGCTGAAATGACTACATGGCACTCTGAAAGGAGAGATGTAATTTAATAATTTCTCCTCTCTTCCTCCCCCCTTTATTTTTCAGCTTCCTTAAATCTATATACAATCCAAATCACCTGTGTGAAGTATGCATATTTTCACATACACTGCTTTTGGTTCCTGATCATCTCATTAGCTATGTGCATGCATCTCCTGTTGACTTCAGCAATCAGAAACCATGAAAAAGAGAGAGGAACTGACTTCAACAGAAGTTGCACACAAACTACATTAGAACCATAGCATGTACCATGTTGCATTGAACAGTGTAGCGATAGTTGAGCAAGAGAATGTGAACAAGTCCTCACAACTAGTAAAAAGCAGTTTTATTTTTCATTGCTGTTCATCTAACCCATTTCCTTCTCTTTTTGAGCATTTTCCTTTGTTGTATCACAGCCATGAAATCTGGGGTGGCAAAGATATTAGCTTCTCTAATTCCTGCCAAGTGGTCAATGCGGAACAATTCTCTCAGGTATATTTTTCTAATGCATTGTCTACTAAAATTCCACAAGAGATGGAGTTCTCATGCTTAAGTTTGTTAAATCTTGCGGGTTTGGAATTCATTTTTTTCAATCATGTCTCTTAATAGGAAGCATCTGATGTGCATTTTTCTGCATGTGTCAGACCAAAGTCAGGTTATCCTGTTAGTTATTTTGAGAGTTCTGGCTGTTACCTGAGCAGGCTGGGTATTTTGGTTGGCTGTGTCTGGTCTTATTTTCATGCTGGATTTCCTATTTGGCATTAAATATAATAACACAAAAATAAAAAAACCATCACAGTCTTGTGATAAAAATTTTGTTTTAAGTAAAATATAATAGGAATTCAGAGGAAACCAAACCAAATGGCACTTCCACTCCCAAGGTTCTCTGTTCCATTTGTAAGCCTTCAAGGCTGTGGTTTTATAAATAGTTTGAAAACCAACATAAACATCTCTGAAATATTGGGTCCTAGGACATGAAAACTGCAGATTCTTTTATGTCCACAGGAGAGAATGTGTGTGCTCCCCACCTCATCTGCGAGTGCTGAATTTTATGTTATCTCTCCCCCCTCACACACACAACAGCTACTTTTACTTTATACTGTAAAAGAATGAAGCATGCTTTGCCTCTCAGCTGTAGGAACCATGCATAAATATCCTTTGTATCATTCCTTGATAAATCTAAACAGTGAGGTATGGGGAAAGACACATAACTGGTCTCATTTAGAGTCAAGAGAACTCCAAAGTGACCTTTCTTTTAAATTGTTGGAATTTATAGAAGGACTGCACACAATGGCATCACATTCCAAACATGTCTAAATAAAGGTCATTAAGCAGATTTAAAGGCATTCAAATGGACCTCAAACTTATAGTGAGACTGTTTAAACTTCCAAGTTTGGAGTGATTATGGGGATGGGGAGGATGGCTGAAAACCCTAACTTCCCATGCGGAAACCACACATTACTCTAAGTTCACTCAAAACTCACCAGAAGTTTGCAAAACCTGATGAAACCCAAACCTCCATTATAAATAAAACCAAGACAGATTCATAGATTCATAGATACTAAGGTCAGAAGTGACCATTCTGATCATCTAGTCTGACCTCCTGCACAGTGCAGGCCACAGAATCTCACCCACCCACTCCTATGAAAAACCTCACCCATGTCTGAGCTATTGAAGTCCTTAAATCATGGTTCAAAGACTTCAAGGAGCAGAGAAGCCTCCCTCAAGTCAACCATGCCCCATGCTACAGAGGAAGGCAAAAAACCTCCAGGGCCTCTCCAATCTGCCCTGGAGGAAAATTCCTTCCCGACCCCAAATATGGCAATCAGCTAAACCCTGAGCATATGGGCAAGATTCACCAGCCACATACTACAGAAAATTCTTTCCTGGGTAACTCAGATCCCATCCATCTAATATTCCATCTCAGGGGATTTGACCTATTTACCCTGAATATTTAAAGATCAATTACTTACCAAAATCCCATTATCCCATCATACCATCTCCTTCATAAACTTATCAAGTAGAATCTTAAAACCAGATAGATCTTTTGCCCCCATTGCTTCCCTTGGAAGGCTATTCCAAAACTTCACTCCTCTGATGGTTAGAAACCTTCGTCTGATTTCAAGTCTAAACTTCCTGGTGGCCAGTTTATACCCATTTGTTCTTGTGTCCACATTGGTGCTGAGCTGAAATAATTCCTCTCCCTCTCCTGTATTTATCCCTCTGATATATTTATAGAGAGCAATCATATCTCCCCTCAACCTTCTTTTAGTTAGGCTAAACAAGCCAAGCTCCTTAAGTCTCCTTTCATAAGACAAGTTTTCCATTCCTCGGATCATCCTAGTAGCCCTTCTCTGTACCTGCTCCAGCTTGAATTCATCCTTTTTAAACATGGGAGACCAGAACTGCACACAGTATTCTAGGTGAGGTCTCACCAGTGCCTTGTATAACGGTACTAAAACCTCCTTATCCCTACTGGAAATGCCTCTCCTGATGCATCCCAAAACCGCATTAGCTTTTTTCACAGCCATATCACATTGGCAGCTCATAGTCATCCTATGATCAACCAATACTCCAAGGTCCTTCTCCTATTCCGTTACTTCTAATTGATGCGTCCCCAATTTATAACTAAAATTCTTGTTATTAATCCCTAAATGCATAACCTTACACTTCTCACTATTCAATTTCATCCTATTACTATTACTCCAGTTTACAAGGTCATCCAGATCCTCCTGTATAATATCCCGATCCTTCTCCGAATTGGCAATACCTCCCAGCTTTGTATCGTCTGCAAACTTTATTAGCACACTCCCACTTTTTGTGCCAAGGTCAGTAATAAAAAGATTAAATAAGATTGGTCTCAAAACCGATCCCTGAGGAACTCCACTGGTAACCTCCCTCCAACCTGACAGTTCGCCTTTCAGTAGGACCCGTTGCAGTCTCCCCTATCCAGGCTAAATTCACTCCTATAGCTGCTGATCTGCAGAATTTTAGGAACTACCTGATAGTGAGGTTCTTCCCTGACTCTAGGATGGGGCAATAAAAGTATGTGTGAATGGGGGGTGGGGTGGGGAGGGGAATGTGAAATATGAGGGTGAAATCCTGGCTTCTTCAAAGTTAATGGGAGTTTTGGCATTGGATGGAGCCTGAATTTCACCCATGGACTTCAACAGCAAACGATATCTTTCAGACTTTGGCCAGGAAAATCATACAGACCCTGTATGCTAAAGATGTTGGTGAAAGTTTTCTTTTCCCCACAATTGTATGCTTCAGGGAATTGAGTTCCTTGAGTCCCCTTGACATCTCATTAACTATTTTTTCTACTGTAACATGACAGTCTGATGGTACTTTTCTAGTCTCCAAATGCCTATTGCAAGTTATCTCCATAATTATTCTTCATCACTGATGGCACATTCAATGTTACTTACCCTATAGAAGGTTCCTGAAGTTATGTCTACACTACACACTCCTGGTGGCATGGTGCAGGATGTGCATAGCTATATCCCTCAGTAGAAAGCAGGCTGTGTCCATACTGTGTTGTGTAGCTACATGCAGCAATGAAAGGCTCTGGCAGGTGGATGCAGTGGGTAAAGGCTCCAGCAGCAGGGTTAGACTAGGGGAGGCACTGTTTGGTCAAATAAAAAGCCTTATAGGGTATATACCCTCAGGGCTCAAGCATATCTTTAGTCACCTGAGCAGCCCTTCACTGTCTGCACTGCCATTTATACTTGTGCTATGGGGACATGCAGTTTATATAAGCTCCATAATGGTGTAAGGAGTGTGAAGTGTAGATGTACCTCTGGTGTTGTCATCTCAGTAGCTGAAGTGCACAAGCAGAAAATTCTACAGAATTCTTCAGAACTCTTTCTGGCCTTCGCTATGTCAATAATTCAAATGGAAATCAATGGATCTATTTGTGTTGTCTGTTATAGAAGGCAAGACTTGATGGAGTTTAGATTTGCATGTGGGAAGCTTTTTTTTTATATTTATAAGGGATTAAGTTCTGCTTGTCAGAGGAAAGCTGCTTTTTTAATTTTAGTTTTGTTCTTGTGATTTGCGTCAGGGCCCCCTTTTCTTTTTGTAACCATTCAAATAAGTGGAAATATTTGACTGTAGCAGTTATGTGAGTTTCTTTGTTCATCTTTCTTTTTCTTTGTAAGGTTAAACATAGTTCTTCTTAACAGCCACTCTAATCCATATTTTTATTTTCAGTTTGGCAAACTTTGTTGTTTCTGACATTCCAATCTCTCTTGTTTGTTTTGTCTCTTCAGGTATGTGTTCAAAATTGTCCAGTTTCCTCAGCTTTCTCATTATTTTTTCCAAAACCCCATGAAATGTCACATAATAAAAGGATAAACAGGTCTAACACTTAATACAAGGAGACTTTATGGACTGGGTGATTCTAATAATGATATCCAATATATGAAATCAGCAAAAGATCAGTAGAACATAGAATACGATAATATGGCACATTTATATAGTTTAATACACGGTGAGATTAGGAAGTCTTTACCAAAAAAAACTCCAAGATTGATCCCAAAATAAATTACTGCTGGAAATCACATTCTTTCTAGTTTTCCATCTCAGTACAGACAAAACAAATCAAAACCTATTTAAAATAAAATAGCTCCTTCTGTACTAGAAGTGAGTTTATCAAGCAAATTATCTTAGAAATGAATTCTTACACACTATTAGCTCCCAGGAAGCTCTAGCAAAAGTGGGAATCATACGTGGCAGATATAAATCCTTCATTCTGACTACTTATGTAAGACCTATATTCACAGTTGGGTACTACTATGAAGTTTTTAGTCATCCATTAAGATTCCTTTCCCCACATTGGGCTCCATCCCGCAAACTTTCTAGGATCCAATTTAAGATAACTAACCAAAGAGTGCTCTTGGCAATTCAGAGCAACCCCATTAAAGGTTACTGTGGATTTACATTGGAATGATTGACACTTGAGTTTGGCACAATGAATTCTGAACACATAAGCCTTATGTGCAAAGAAGTATTTGTGAATGTGTGACGTGCCATTCCATATTCTTTATAAAAATATACTTATGATATGAATATGACTTACTGAGATATACTTTAAGCAAGATGGCTCATGTGAGATCTCATTGGAAAGGTTATGATTTACTGAATGTGATTATCCTATTTGTATGCATGTATCATTTCTGTATCTGAAATTAGGAATATTGACTATGTATCTGTATTTCAATTGTTACTTTGGGTGACACCCCCTGCTAACACTTCAGGTACAACAATGAAAAAGGCAGATAGTGCTGATGGCCCATCAGCAAGAAACAATGGACTTTAAAAGAGCTTAGTCTTCCTGTGAACGTGTGGGTCAGCCTGTGAAGAATGGCTACGGGGCCCTACAGAGGCATGTGACCATGTCACCTGATACTGGAATCCTTCTTGAATTCTGTACTTTTCCACGAGAAGCTGGGGTGTGTGTGTGTCAAACTAGGAAACAAAGGACTCCCATCTTATGCAAATCCTATTTAGGGGTGGTGAGGCAAGACCAGGTAAAAGGGGGCCCAGGATGGCAGAATAGTCTGGCTCAGTGGGGTCCCAGCACACCAGGTGACATCCTAGGGGGTCCAACCCATCACAGAATGTTTGTAAAAAAGTTTCAAATTCATACCAGTGGTTTCTGTGCCCCCTTTACTTTGTCTTTTGAAAACATTTATGAAACAAATTTTTAGTAGAACAAATGTTTTGCAAATGCTTGAGAATGCTCAGAATGTTTATTTGGGTCACCTGAAGTCTTTTTTTGATTTGTTTGTTCCTCCCATAAAACTTTCAACCATCCCGTCTGGGAGCCAAAAGGTGACATGGCAAATAGTGAATATTCCATAAACAAACCTTGGCTGAAGTATGTTTGAGTAAAGGGTTTGTGAAACAGTTTTGAATAATAACCAACACAATAAAATTGAATACTCCTTGTGAATAGCCAGTGTAGAGAGGAAAAAAAGTCAAAATTGACTGAATAAATTATTCGGTTTGACTAGCTCACCCTGTCCTAATTCCACAGATGGATTGAAGTCCACAGACTGGTAATATTGCAAGGTATTTCAGTGACAAAATAATAATAAAAATGGGCTAATGGCTTCAAAGTGTTTAGGCACAATCTGGTCAAGATTTTCTAAAGTCACTAGAGACACTGAATGTCTCAGTTTTAGGGTGCTCAGTTTGAGAAATGTTTAAGCAACAACATTTTATAATAATTAGACCCATTTAATGAGTCTCAGGTTCAGCCCTCAAAATCACTACTCACTTTTGAAAAATATTGTTTTTTTCCCTTTCTAGTAATAGTATTAATGTTACTGTAACCCTAATGCAAATTTTGTAGAATATTACCTGAAATGTTAACTTGAGGGAATTTAGGGGGGAAATAAAATGGTGGTGGTTATATATGCATATATTTTTTCTAGCGCACTGATATTTTCATATTAAGGTTCATAGGATCTTTAACATAAAAACATAAGGGTGGCCATACTGGGTCAGACCAAAGGTCCATCTAGCCCAGTATCCTGTCTTCCAATAGTGGCCAATGCCAGCTGCCCCAGAGGAAATGCACAGAACAGGTAATCATCAAGTGAGCGATTCCTTGTCACCCATTCCCAGCTCCTGGGAAACATGCTAACCTCAAAGGCCTCTATCTTTATTAATCCATTAACATATTTTAAAAAATATCTAAAAGCAGATTTACATGATACATTAGAATACCCCCTTTATAGAAGCTGGGACATATACATTAAACATGAGTCTGGAAAAAGTCCATAGCTATGTAATTACGCTATAGACCCTAATATCTGTATTCCATCTTATTTGCACACATTTTTACTTTTTTTTTTTTTTAAAAATAAAAGTGTGCAGACAAAACATTTGTCTCAGTAATTTTATGGGCCTGGCTTCAGCCCAAACATCTAACTTAAGACTGACAGTCAGGTCCTCAGTGGGTATAAAATTATAATTGTCCATAAGATCTTACTCTGATAACCTCCTGTCTAGCAGACGCCCCAGAAGAGTAGATCATCATGTGTGCCATGCATACCTTAGCCCTGAAAGAGAAGGCACAATTTCACATTTAGTTCTAAATGTTATGGCTTTGTGGGTTGTCAATGGGAGTCAGGTTTCTGTCGTTTATGCTTTTGAAAATCTCTCCCTTAAATACTTTGCTGAAATGGGGCTTAACAGGTAGTGGACATTTAGCACATGAGTAATCTCACTGGCTTCACTAGAACTGCTTCCATGTTTAGTTCTTAAGTCCTTCCCTGAATAAAGGACCTAGTGCAGATTTAGAATAAAGGCCCTAGTGCAGATTCTCTATCATTTCTTGCCAGCTTGTATAAATTGGCATCATTCCACTGAAGTTAATGGAATAATTTATATTAGCTGAGGATCTGGCCCATTGTCTGAATAGATATTATTTATAATGGGTTCATGTTAATATACCAGTATTCAAATGTGGGAACCTCTAATAAATGGCTTGATTCTTTCAGAGGTGCTGAATACCTTCAGCTTCCATTGAAGTCAAAGAGAATTGTAGGTACTCAGCCCTCTGAAAATCAGGCCAGTAATTGAAGTCAATGAGAGTATTCACTGTGTGTAAAGTTAAACATGTTTCAACATCTTTACAGACCTGGGCCCTACTTAACTAAATGACAAGTTAAAGCTCCAACCTTGCAGTTAATTCACTGCAGGCAGACACTGCAGTGTGGACAAGTGAAGCCCAGTTGATGTCAATGGGATCAATGCTGGCTTGGCTGTGTGCCTACACAGAGTGAACTGAAGGATCAGAATTTTTGTGCTTAGCTCTAGACACCCAAGTTTAAATCCATTGGCTATACATTTAAGTAGTGAACAACACTACTTGTTGGTAGAGAAAAGTCTAATGTTATTTCATAGAGGTTATGGAGTAGCATGCAGTATGAGACTAAGAAAATCTGCATTGCAATAATAGGAGCTAGAAACACAGCAAAAGATGTGTAAAGATTTAGTAGATGATGCAAAGTAAACCTTAATCTGTTAGGATCCAAATTGCATCAGATCTTCTACAGTCTGTCACGCAAGCAGGGAAAGGTCAGAAAGAGCCTCCTTGTGCACGAAAAATATACAATTGCAGTCTACAGTTTAAGGACTATTCCCACAAGCTTTCACTGGACAAGGCACAACCTGAGCCTAGGAGCAGAATTTGGCCCTAAAGTAACTAATTAGGAAATGTTAAAAGGGTAAAGGAAAAACAAAACAACTTGGAATCGGGTTTTTGGTTTTAATTGTCTAGCCAAAGAGGCTGAGTAGCACTGCAGTGAAATCAACAAAGGAGTCTAAAAGCCTGGGCTTGTGCCCACGATGCCGAGGAAAAACAGTGTGTGACCCTGTATAATGAAATCTGCAGCTTAAGAAGTGGAGACTGTTGGCTCCATAAAATCTGATGTGCTCAGAGTAGCAAATATTAATGCCAAACTTAGAATTTTATACATTGGGATCTTTCAATTCAAATTATTTATCTGGATTCAGTGAGGTGGTGAGGATTTTTTTTGTGTTTTTGCATGTGTGCAGAAGTATGATTTGTCACTGAACTTTTTATATGTTATAATAATTCTTCAAAGTCTATAACACAATAATTAGATGCATTCTGTGTATGACAGACTTCTCAGTTTATTGTTATGTCAGACAAAAAACACACACATTCATAATGTTATTGCATGCCCTCTGGCATTATTTATATCCTAAAAATTTGAAAGGAATTGTGTTACTGGAAAATGTCTGATAATGGTGTATCTCAAACCTATATCTACATTTAGGTAATTTTCTTTTCAGTGGTTTAAACTTTAATACTCCAAGAGATATAAAGTGCAAATGTATCAAAATATTGCACAGGCTTCTTTGGTGCAAAAATTAGGAGGAATAAAATCTATTTTCTGTAGATTTCCTGTGTCCTGAGTTAAAATGTACTCATATGAGTAATCCTATTGATTTCACTTTATGACCTCTCTAATTTGTTATGCAGTAAGGGAGCCCTGCAAAAAATGAGGGGAGATCTCACTCCTCAGTGTTTGCTTGAATTATCTGCAAGCTTTTAGGCCCTAATCCTGCAATCATATATGCGCGTGAGTAACTTTCTAGATGTGAGTAGTCCCACTGAATTCAATTGTCTTTGTGTAAAATGAATCACACATGTAATAAGTGCTTGCAGAATTAGCTCTGTCTCCTGTAATGTTTCACAGCTGTTTTCTGGAAAAATCTTTAGCCCTCATTGACCTGACGCAGGAATTAAATTGAAATGGATGATCTTTTTAAAAGTAAATATTACTGAGTCATGTTACATTATGGCACACCCAAGAACCCCACAGTTTAAAAACAATCTATTCCATTGAGAATTGTGACCGAAACTTACTAAAACCCTATTAAACGCTGAGGATTTTCAGGCACATAGGAGGCTTTTGTTTCTGTTTATACACACGTCTGCCACCTTTTTAAATTGTTGCTTTTACAATGTGTAGAGTGAAGTGCCCTAGTGTCCTTGTCCACCTTAAAAATAACAGAAACCAGGTGGCTTAAGATCAGAGAGGAAACTCAAAGGATTCCATTGCAAGTGATACATGACAATAAATTAGAAACAACTGGATCCACACAAAAGGCAAATAAAAAACAAAACTTTGACTGGATTTGATATCATAAAATAAACTGATAAGGAATGTATTTGCTTAAGATGAATTTCACAACAAAGAGGTTAATAGAAGAAATTAAAGCTGGCAATCTGGGTTTCACTCCATACTGAACACTCTAAACTTTTAAATAGCATTTCTTAATCTCTCTCATATGAAAAACTTCGGGGATTCAAGCATTGTTCTTGCGGATGGTAAGATTTGTGAAACTAGTTCTTAACCAACTAAAGAAAATATTTCTTTATATTCATTTACATTTCTATACTAAATAATGTAACTGTATGTCAGTGTGTAAGAGATAAAATAGAGTGCTCCATCTTCATGAAAGTTAAACTTCAGATGAATTATCAGTTGCATGTGACATAAGGTTAGCTTCTACTAGCCTTAAACAAGTTCTAACAGAAGGCCAGTTTAAATATGTGTCTCAGTATAAAGGAATGTTCCTGAATTGGATAAGGTCTTTTTGTGCCTTTCTGACCTATTTAAAATTGTAAATGACATTTCTCACGCTACAGTGCTGCCACTGTAAAAAGGAGATGTTTCCACATTGCGGCACACTGGATTGTGCAGGATCCCCTAGGGAGCACATGAAACATGGTTTCAAAATGGCAAGAGGTGTCTTTGAACTGGCCTGTTTCCTTTTTAAAATGTCCAGTTTTTCCTTTTATAAAAAGGCATATTTGTACCTATGCCTCCATGTGTGTATGGTCATAATCTGTTTAAAACAAAACAACACCTTTTAAAAGTGGGAACTCTCTTTTTGATGGTGCAATTTCAGAAATAGCCATTCAGGCCAACTGACAACATTTAGGGGTCAGATTATGCATTGCTTAGAAGGGCAAAACTCCCATGGATGTAATTTTAATATCAGGGCATTTGTCTTCAAGCAGAATTCCCCAAACAGCTGTCTTTTATACACTATTTGTCAAGTAGGAAAAAACCTTTCTTTTTATCCACCTCTGAATTTCTTTCAAACAAAGAAAGTAAACATTTTTAATATAACCCAGAAAATAGAAGGCTGTCTCATGTGAAATGATGAAAACATTGCAACTGCCCTGATCAGAGAACACATACTCCTCAGATCTCATTGCTTCATGCATTTCTGAAAGGTACTCAGATACCACAATGATGGGCAAAGGCACAGCATGATAATCTGAATAGAATATACAAATCAGCTACATTTTCTGGCATCATTGAATGTCTAGTCGCAGTTTACAGATGTTAATATTTTCAGTGATATACTTAGGGAGATTATCATATTCCTGCACTTCCCGTTTCTATTTTGGTCTCTTACTGTGTTATCACTGTTAAGAGTCACTATTGAACAATCAATAATACAGGGACAATGGAATAACTTCTTGGAAATCTAGCCCTGTATATTCCATACTTTCTGATGAGAGAACGGTATAAACTGAAACTAGATAACTTTCAGAGATGTATCCTCTTTCTTGAGAATGGCCAGAAGTAGCTAAATAAATTACAACAAACCCTCTTTAAAGGAGAAGTGTTTTTCTACCATTGAATTCTGCCTGTATCCTGCAAATCTAAATAAATGGTAGGTGTAGGTTTCACTGAAAGAAAAACAGTTGAAAAGTCTGAATCTGATTCACATACCAGTGGGTAGGCTGGAATCCAAGGCTTGAATTTAATATGCCCATGTAAGGCATTTCCTGATCTGCACTTTGTAGACAGAGGAGTGCTGAGGGAGTTAGTCAGCTCTGTAGCCAGAGTGCAAGAGGATTTGAAACCTTTCCTTAATGTAAAACAGATGCTTAACAATAATAACCTGGGGAACGGGGCATTCACTAGGTGCACAGTGGATTTGGCAATCTTACCAGTTACTGGTCCCTTTATCATTCAACAAGCAACAATAAGATGGGAAGTGTGGTACTAGCAACTCTACAGATTCATGGAATAAAGTGCAGGTATAGATAGGCCCTGATTCTACAATAGACTTTGTGACCCCATCATTGAAGTTTCTCCCACATGCATCACATTGGAGGTCTGGGGCCATAGTGTTTGCCAATACAAATTCAGTATTTACCAGTAGTAAAGCTAGGTGATTACCTAACAATATTCTGTGAATATTTACCTGAAGAAAAACTGTAGCAACTGGCATCTCTTTTGTATTTGCTGTCTATGAACTTTCTAGTAAATGAATGTTTGGCTCAAATGTTGACATATCCTGTACATTTTTAGATAAATAGCAAATCGCTCTTATCTGCAGGTTTTGTACAGCCGCTCATCACCATTTTGTGACCTTCCACACACAATAAATTGGCAATAAGGAAGGACTTTGTGGAGTTTCTGGTTCTTCTTCTTTTTCAAGTTATAAATGTTTACAGAAAATGAACCTGAAACTCATAAAGATGAATGTTCATACTGTAAACTTGATCCTGGAAGTTGTTGCTCTAGTCGGGAAACAAACGACGAGTGACAGAAGTGTGCAATCAAAGCTAAATCACACTCCCCAAATTTTGAATATAGACTACTCATAATTAAATTTGTGCAAAAATTCTGTAATCCAAAAATAAACATGGCTAGAACTTATTCATCTAATAACATTCAAGAATGAATATATATATATAATATTAAACTGTAAGCTGCTTGCATATAAGTCACCACACAATGATATTATTACATTCAGTACTGCCAATTTTCACAATTTTATGGTGACTCAAGTGATTTTGGTGTGTCTATTACCTATCTCATGAAAACATGATGAAAAACTACCAAGTTCCGAATTTACCCTTATTAAAAAATGGACACCATTCCCTATTGCAGTCAATGGGAATAAAGCCTGCAAGATGGCTGCCATTTCTCTCCTCTCTGTCTGCATGTGGAAGTAAGGCTGCTTTTAATAAAGTTGGTTGCTACCTCCCAGTGTTTTCAATTAGATTGAAGACATGCCCACAAGCAAAATGACTGCCATTCTATGGTTTGGGGGGAAGACAGGACAACTGTGAGGCTCAGCAGACACCCCGAATACTGTGGAATAATTTTAATTACTATTATTTTGTATTTCTCCATTTGGAGACAGCCACCGGAGGGCCCTGATCTTGCAAACGCACTGCTGCACATGCGTACCTTTACTCACAAAAGTAGTCCCCATCAAAGTCAGTGGTCTACTTTATGTCCTTAAAGTTAAGCGTACATGTAAGTGTTAGCAGGACTGAAACCTAAAAATTCAGTCCTCTAAAAGAGAAATGTTAACTAATACATTTTAGAACTCTTTAAAATGATCTTCACATTATTTTCAGGTAGTATATATGGGAAAGTAACTGTAACAGGGTGGTCTATCCCTTTAAGGGCTAGGGAATCTGGCTGTAGTCAGCACTTTTCAATTTATCAGACCCAGCTGGGAAGGGGTCAGGTGAATTCCTATAAAAGGCTGAGAGCATGTTCAGGTCAGAATGATCTGGACTAGTGCAGTTGGCTCTGAAGCAGGAGCATTGAAAGAGGCAAAGGGAAAAGCCTCTGGGTGCTGTAGCCCAGGGTGGGTGGAGAAAGTTTTCTGTGGTGGATGTTTTTGCCCAACTTCTATACTGGAAGGATAAAAATGTTCCTTCCTGGGCTGAGGGAAATGAGGTGAACAGCCCACGTATGGTGGATGATGTGAGCAGGCAATTGGCCTGGAAACTGAGGCAGCAGCGGAGCTGAAAACAGATGAGGTTTGTGGCGCTGCAGAATTAGTTTGAAATGTTTTCTCTTTGGTTTGTTGAGAGGAGAACACCCGTAAAATATGAGGTTAGGTTTAAAGTAATAAAACCGAGTCGCTTTCAATATTGCTAAACCTGTATAGGGGGAAAAATGACTTGTGGGAGCTCCAAACTATTTGTTTCAAGATCAAAAAGAAAAAGAGGATGCCCTGTGTGTTTGTGAGGGATGAGAGCTTGTTGGCAAGTCTGATTTAGTGCACGGTACAAACACATTTCCATGCTTCTCTTCTCACTTTACTTAACCCCAATGAGTGAGATGATCAGATATTTAGTTAATTTTACTTGGTTGCTCAATTGCTGTAAGGAAATAGCCAGCAAGATGGGAGACCAGCTGAACTGTGTCACAGATGGACAGTCAGTTAGAGAAATGTAATCAAGTTGAGTGTAGGACCTTGCTTTGCTTGCCCGAAAATGTCAACACAAATTGTGAAGAATTGACTAAATAAAATAGAGCAAAAGTGCAAGGTGTAAAGTTACACATGCTCTTCATAGTGTGCCATAAAAGGTAAGAAATATCAGAGGACCTGGGAAGATAAGAGGAAAAGTACATATGATAAGAGAGGAGTGTGGGATAATGCATTTATTGGGGTGGACCTCATTACTCCTGAAGGCTGAAGCCATAAATGAGTTATCCAGATGAGTGTTCTTTCACACTGGGAATCAACCCCTTACTCTGGTCTGAAATGTCTATTTCTAGCCCTGCTTTTTGGAGAGGAAATATTTATCTGCCAGCTCAATATTTTTTAAAGATGGTGGTGGTTTATTTGGGGGATGGGAGGAGTGATTTTTGGTTTTGCTCAGTGGTTTGGAATATTGGAGGTAGTCCCATTTAAATTAGGAGTCAGAGTGCAGGTGAAGTCATCACTGTTACCTGACAAACATTATTACCGGTTACTTGACAAACATAATTTATCACATGCATCTGCAGGAGGTCACCACACTTAGCCCAATGCAAAGTATATAAAATATGTTTTTTATACATTTACCATTGCAGTTAATCTGATTTAAACTGTGCACACTGAGAGGGTGGTATATACCAGTGTGCATGGTAAAATCCGCACAGAATCACAAATTATTCCATAACACTTTTTTATGTTTTCCTGAATCCACAAGGTCAGAACATTCAGCATTGTTCTACTATCAAAGAGAAATAAGATTTTGTTCTCTTTTGGAAACTTGCACACACACTTTGTTTTCGTTGCAGACAGTTCAAAACACTATAACTAGCGAAGTAAAGATGAAATATATTTTGCATTTTTTAAAAAAGTTCTCTCTAGAGAACCAGAGGCACTTCACAAACCTAATTGTATATATCAGCAAAATCTGTTTGCACAGCAGTCAAGGCTATTCTTGCCTGTATCCTCAGCTGTAGACTGATAGCACTCTGCAGCAGGGAAACTATTTCTTTCTGCTCTTTTCATGAATTCTGTGCATCTCCCCCTATTTCCCCTTCATGTTGTCTTAGAAGACGATTATTGTTTGTTCTGGTAGCATCTAGAAGCCCAAATAATGACTAAGGGTCTTTGCTAGACATTGTATAAGAGTAGAATATGTTGTTGACAAAGACATGACCTAGTGGCATGAGCCCAAGACTGGTCTAGAAACTCCTGAGTTCTAATCCTGCCTATGATACCAACATGCTCTGTGGCCGTTAGTAAATTACTTAGGGCCTTTACCCTATTTGCATTGGTGAAGTGAATAAAAGTTTTCTACTGATTTCAGTATGAGGTAGATTTGACAGCAAACCTTTGTGTCTCAATTGCCACCCTGTAAAAATGGGCTAATGCTTACATCACAGGAATGTTGTGAGGATTAATATTTAGTGCTTTGAAGATTTTTTTAAAAAAGCTTGGCATTATTACAATGATTTTAGGATGTTTGGGGCTGGCTAATGACTGTTACATGATGTCTGTCATGGTACCTTTGCATGTCATTAGCTGCCTCTTTATCCCTGTGTTTTGCTTTGATACTTGCCTATTATGGCTGCTGAAATCTTCAGGTATATTGGTAGACTGCACCTCTAACTGCTGCTGGATACATCAGAAATACTATGACTTTCCACTGACTTCTATGGACTATAAATAGCAAACAGGGCAACACAGCACTGAAAAGGGAGGACCAGCAGCAAAGATTTAAATACACTGTTGCTGCTCGGATTTGATGTTAGCTTGATCTCAGACTGTGCCATGGAGCTGGGGTGAGAGACAGACATACTGGAAAACACACAGGATATGAGCTATTATGTACTATACATACTTGTGCTGAAAAACAGATATTTTTAGAAAGTTTGTCCAAGCTCCTTAAGTTCAGGTAATGTTTCTGCGTCTGGATCATAGTATATAAATTCTAAGGGAGAAAAACCCACACATTCTTCTTCTTTTCAGTGTAATGAAGACATTCCACTCTGTTTTGGTACAATTATATTGTCAAATGGAGGACTGTTCAAGTAATTAGTAACATAATTAGGAAAGCTTTTATTGTTCACTCTGGCTTCAGTTGAAATACAATCCTTATTTCTAATGCTCTTTAGAGCAGGGCATATTTCTTAAAGAAGAAAAGCTTTAATGAACAAGAGAGCCATGGGAATCTGATACATTATATTTTTATAACTGTCTCAGACAGCCTAAACTTGCCATCTTTAGCAAACAAAAGCCAGGTTATAAGAGACAATCACAAAATGTATCTTATTTTTTCTTCCCCCTTCCCCTTGCATTTGCAGTTTCCAGTGCCTGGTTCATGCCCTTATTTACTGACAAATGTTATATCAGGCATATACCAGGGTGTGTGTGAAGATCTCCTCTGGAATTATACTGGTATGACTGGAGAGTTTTGAAATAAGCAGACAGATGCTGAAGCTGTGTTAGGAATGAAACACTCATTGCACCAGGAAATTCTAGGCATTTTCTTAACTTTGGCATAATACAACACTCCGCTACTCTGATAGCCTTTATACAGAAAATATAGGTATCTAGAGCTGCTGGTGACCTAAGTGGTAGTAGGACTGGGGGGTCAGGAATGGGAGAGTTTACAGATGGGTACATCTCTCACAAAGAATTAGAGTGAACAGATGAAACGGAGAAAATATCGGGACACATGGGGGAAGCAAAAAAAAAAAAAAGCATCCGGAGTGGCCAAAGCCACAATCCCGGGACAAATGGCGTCCCGACCATGCAATGGTCAGGATGCGGGACAAAGAACTAAAAATCGGGACAGTCCCGATTTTATCGGGACGTCTGGTCACCCTACAAAGAATATATTCAAGATTTTGCAGTTCTGGGGAGAAACTTGAATACATAAACCATCGTTAAACATGTTTGCCACGGATTTGCAAACATAGGGCTCAATGCTGGGCACTCCCCGGGAAAAGCCCGGCATACAAGTTCAATGGGAGTACTCTTTACTTGACCAGAAGCTCTTGGTACTTTGGAGGATTGGGACCCTAGGGCCTCTCCAGTGTGATGTTGAGATTCTGCAGCTTCCAATGAAATGAATTAATTGGATATTCTAAGGCCAGTCATGCAGTTTGCTGAGTGCTTCGTGCAAGGGCTGTCACCTTGCTGTGCTTGAGGAGTAATGTTCTTGAAGTAGTGCCCTTTACATCAGTGGCTTAACTCAAGGAGTAAGGCACTACTTCACATGAATAAAGGTAGCAGAATCTGGCTCAAGATCAGGCCCCATATTGAGTAGCAATTCATTTGTGAAGGAGAGTAAGGAGAATCCCAATGTACTCACTCTTGTCCCAAACCTGTGCCTTATGCAGGGCTAGCACAAAGGCCAGTTGTTTTATGTAAATTAAATAGCCACTCCAAAGACAGGTTAAAGAAATGCTGTTTCAGTCCCTGATTCAACAAGGTGCTTAAGCATGTGCCTAAGCTTAAACATATCAATAGTCCCACTGAAGTCATGCTCAAAGCTAGTATATGCTTAAGTGCTTTGCTAAATTGAAATCTCAATATGTTCTGCTAGACTGTCTTACAAATTCTTTCTTCTTACAATTGAGGCTGGTAAATTATTGCTTTTAAGAGAGTGCTTAACTTTGTCCTGTTACTATTTGTAAGTGGGAAAAGTCTCTTAAATGTATTCATGTTCATATGGTGAATGGCTGTTTTTGAACGTGCAAGGAAAAAAAGAACAACCCTCTCTATATTTTTATAGCATGCTGAAGAAATTTTATGTAACAGGTTATCGTAAATTTTCATTGTCTTCTACTTTTATCAGGACAAGCAGATTCATCATCTTCACTGTTTTCTTTTATCTCAGCACTCCATAAATATCCATGTATGGGGGAATGCGGTGGTGGAAAATGACTGTTTTTTCCAAAATGGCAATTAGACATATCAGTTTGAAGGACTGTGTTGAGATCCATTTGAGATAAGAACCAGGTTTACCTGAAGACACATCACTTGTTGGTGAATTTCCATTCAAAACCTTTTGACAAGGGTGGCACCAGCATAGAAGAATTAGTCTTTGAGGTAATTTGTCTGCTAAATACGGATTAGAAATAGTATCTGATATGCAACCAGGCTGCATATTTTGTATTGTATCACTTTATTTCCCTGTTTATAGCTCTGACAATTTACCTGCTTGCACTTGAGTAAAGACACAATTCCCACTACACAAGTTAATGTTTGGTGCATTCAGCTCCTGACTGTATTGATATTTCCATCCCTGTCATAAACAGAACTGATCAAAATTATTTGTACCTAATATTTTTCTTTGAAAAATAGTTTTCTCAAAATCGGATGTTTCACAAAAAATAAAATTTCAATGACACTTTCATTGAAAAAAAATTGAAATTAAAGTTTTTATTTTGTCTTGATTTGAATTGACATTTTCATGATCTGGTTTTTGAAAAACAAAAGAAAATCTAAATGTCAGCTTGAAATTAAACAATGTTTTGTTCTGTTCTAGAATACCTTTGTCAATTTCCTTTTTAACTTTCTGTGAAAAAGAACAAAATCATTTTCTTGGAAACATTTCACAAATATAAAATTTGATTTTTCTACCAATTTCTACCGATTTTTCTAGTCATAAACTAGAAATGTGGAAGTTCCAGATGTAATATTTATGGACATCAAGTACAGTTTGGGTAGTTTGTACATACATTGAGCCAGATGTTCACAATAGTTCAGCACATTGGATACAGGACTCTTAAAAAAGATCTTATTTAAGTGCATAAATAGGAGCTGAAGTCTTCTGAAAATCTAGCCCACGATGCGTCTAAAATTAATTGGTTTCTCTAGTCATACATTTGCCGAATTACATAGCAAGAGAGGCAATTTGTAACACATTAGCCAAAAATTTAAAGCTCACTGCTCAGGTAGGTTTCATAATCATTAACAATATCCAAAACCTCTAGTGTTTACCCAGTACCACATCCCAAGCCTGCCATTTAGGTTGTGTCCAGCCACGTAGAATGAATATTGGCATAAGCCACCCATGAGAGTGCAGGAATGCACAGATGCAAGCAAACGTGCTCCCACAGGGAGGTCAGCAGCTATGGGTGGTGTGATTCCTCTAACAGAAAACTTACATGGCATTGGTGCTTTCATTTTACAGCCCTCATGGGTCAGGGTGATCAGGGTTTATTTTTATTGATGATTACCTGTATTCATAAAACTTTATAGACCCATTTAGTAAAATGAGTTGGCTTCTTGTGGAGGTTGAACAAGGAAGAAGTCCTCAACTTACAGAAACAAGATTGGGGCTTGAGGTGCTAATCAATTTAGATAGTGCCAGCCATTTGATATCTGTCAGTATGAGGTGCTCATATGGCTTCAGCCAGTTGCTGGACATCTCTTCCTGTTGCTGCACTAGATAACAAAATAACAGCTGAAAAATACAGTTACATTAACATCTTCCATCTTAAATTCCCATATCTGCTCAACTCCCGCCCCCCGTTTCACAAATGCAAAAAAGTGGGAAACATAACAAACGTGACATTGAACCATCTCTGGAGCTGCAATCACAGTGGCAGCTGTGAGAAACGATAAAGTAGCTCTATGTACTGCAGTCAGATTTTCTGTCAGGAAATAGTAGCAAAATCTTTTTTTTATTATTTAAAGAGTCAGACAGGCACAAACCAATGTGCAGGCTTAATTAGTTTTGATTAACAGGAATTTTCTTACAATAGAAATAATTTTCAAGTGAGTAAAATTGGTTTCCAAAATGTGTCCAACCCCATGTAGGGTAAATTCCAAATCTAGAGATTGGACAAAGAATCAGAATCTCTGCTAAACCAGAATCTCTGCTAAACTTTTCCATGCAGTGCTGTGTAAAAGTCAAAAAGTCTGCAAGATATTGTCACTTATTTGACACACAGGGTGTACTTTTTCTTAAATGAAAAAGAAAAATAGGCATATGTGATCAAAATGGCCTAGTTCTTCACAAAACTGATAAGGTTTTCCAGTAGCTAAATCACCTTATATAGCATACAAATTATCCATTCATATATTTGTGATGGTGTCATTTCACTTCTGTAGTATCTATGGTTGTCTACATCCACAATGAATGTACAAGGCAAGCTAATATACCATGCATGGTAATCCCTTAAACTTAGTGTTTTAGAAAGATCTGCAGGAAATGGTTCTTTTGGTGACTAGAAGTCTCCTATATGTAATAGTTATATTCATTGGCCATACTGCAGTAGAATTGTTTAGGCCTCAACTCAGTTTCCGGTTACAAAATCCATTTATAATGTACTTCTGTACTCTCAAATGCACATGTGCATCTCTCATTCCAGTCAAGGGCATAATTTGGCCCCGGATAGTTTGGCAGGTCGATGCTAACCTCAAGACCAATTCTGGGTTTAACTTGCAAGGATGACAGAAACCAGAAAATCAAAGGGTTTTAGAAAATTTTTAGGACTTCTTAAGTTCACTGCTTGATCAGCTACTGATGTCAATGATGCAACTTATTATTACCTTGCTGCTTTTCCTTCTGGCTTTTACCCTTCTTCTGCCCATTCCTTATAATTTAATTGACTAGCGGGGGAAGGAAAAAACATTACTCAAAATCACTTTTACTCCAACCAATTTTTAAGAGACGAAGTGAGAATGAGGTTTGGTGTTGTCTGGAAACATAAAATTACTGTCCTAGAAGCTTCATAATTTCCTAAAGCACGTTCTAAATAGCTAAAAAGTGTTGAGGCTTAGAACACATAAGCATTCTGTTTGGAGATGGGGGAAGCATACATATAGGTCAGGAGCATTTGCATTTGAGAATACCAGTTTCACCCTGGGTAGCTGCAAACAACTGGTGTGTTTTTGTTAATATTTTTTAAAAGCACTATTTACCAAATTCATGTTCATATATAGTTAAATTCTGCCCTTAGATACTCGTGCTTGGTGCCCATTAAAGTCATTACAAATTGTACCTATCTATTTGACCTATTTTTTTTTTTTCTTCATCTCAGATTAGGAGTCATGGTGGTATCATAAAAAGTGATAGGAAAGGGTCATTTTAATGTGGAGTCCTCTCTGAAGAAAACATGGCTTTGGAAAGGAAGGTCATTTGAATAGGATGACAACCTTGATCCCTAGAATGCAGGTCATGTCTAAATACAACTTGACAAATAAAATGTTATGGAGCACCAGTCACCATGCCATAATAAAGGTTGAAGATATCAGGCTTTAATTGGAAGATTTTTCAATCCTCCTAACTTCTTAAAAAGACATCAATCCCCTTGAGATGTGATATGTGAAATTTCATCTGCTAGGTTTTTTTTTCCCTGGGAAATTTAGAAAAACTCAGAAAAGGTATGTCCCTGTTGCTGATTCTCTCTCTCTCTCTCTCTGTAAATCTCTCATGCACTTTCTGGCCTATTCTATCTCCTAACTGGTTTTACCTACAAACATCTCTTCCCACCCCCCCCCCCACACACACACACATCTTCTCCACGTGGCTAGTGCCTTCAAGTGTGTGTTTTCAGGAGTTAGTGGGAGATTTAGAAAGCAATGCAAGTATTGTGAGATGAGGAATATCATATCTATGCCACAATAAGCATTCAGAGAAAAAGTTAAATAGGGGTCATTAGAGCAGGAGTATCCTGTAAAGAGAAGGTGCCTGAAGCTAAGGGAGAGATACTCTGAGGAAGAGGAAGCATGCTCCTTACTTTCTTCTAGACGAGAAAATGGGAAACAGACCATTCAGTATGTTACTTAAGAGATTTTATAAATTAAGGATTTATTCTCTCTCTGCCAGGCTGAAATAAGCTTGCCTACAATACAATGATGAAGTGAGCTGTAGCTGTAGCTCACGAAAGCTTATGCGCTAATAAATTTGTTAGTCTCTAAGGTGCCACAAGTACTCCTTTTCTTTTTTGCGAATACAGACTAACACGGCTGCTACTCTGAAACCTACAATACAATGGCTCACTGCTGCCAAACTCAAGTTCTGTACCAATGTTGCCTACTCAACAATACCAACACACTCTCTGTGCTGCGGTAATGCTGCACCACTACTCTTGGTGCATGGAGTATATCACCGTTTCAGCTCCATGGTATGCCTGTGCTCCACTGCTGCCAGTCTTTGGCTCTCAGATCTTGGGAGATAGACCAGTCCTTGCTTACAGACAGCCCCCCAATCTGAAGCAAATACTCACCAGCAACCACACACCACACAACAGAACCACTAACCCAGGAACCTATCCTTGCAACAAAGCCCGTTGCCAACTCTGTCCACATATCTATTCAGGGGATACCATCATAGGGCCTAATCACATCAGCCACACTATCAGAGGCTCGTTCACCTGCGCATCTACCAATGTGATATATGCCATCATGTGCCAGCAATGCCCCTCTGCCATGTACATTGGCCAAACTGGACAGTCTCTACGTAAAAGAATGAATGGACACAAATCAGACATCAAGAATTATAACATTCAAAAACCAGTTGGAGAACACTTCAATCTCTCCGGTCACTCGATCACAGACCTAAGAGTGGCTATACTTCAACAAAAAAGCTTCAAAAACAGACTCCAACGAGAGACTGCTGAATTGAAATTAATTTGCAAACTGGATACAATTAACTTAGGCTTGAATAGAGACTGGGAATGGATGAGTCATTACACAAAGTAAAACTATTTCCCCATGGTATTTCTCCCCCCCACCCCACCCCCCACTGTTCCTCTGATATTCTTGTTAACTGCTGGAATTAGCCTACCTGCTTGTCACCATGGAAGGTTTTCCTCCTTTCCCCCCCTGCTGTGGGTGATGGCTTATCTTAAGTGATCACTCTCCTTACAGTGTGTATGATAAACCCATTGTTTCATGTTCTCTGTGTGTGTGTATATAAATCTCTCCTGTTTTTTCCACCAAATGCATCCGATGAAGTGAGCTGTAGCTCACGAAAGCTTATGCTCTAATAAATTTGTTAGTCTCTAAGGTGCCACAAGTACTCCTTTTCTTTTAGCAACTCCCACTGACATTCTGACATGCATTACACTTCACAGAGACTGGAGCTCACTGACACTTGGGTTTCCTGGTGGATCTCTGTCATCACCACCACTTGCTTTAAGCTCTGTATCCTCTATCAGTCTTGTACTGAAAAACTACCATACCACTCCTGTGGACTGGAGGTCTGAGGGAATATAGGAATATTAGATGCTGAGGGACAATTATGCACTAATGTTTCTTCAGTTGATTCTAGTAGAGAAGAAACCAAAGCGTAGGAAAAGAAATGCCATGTTCAGAGAAGGGGTCTGCAGGGATGACTGACTGAGATGGTAAAGGTGGATACTTCATCAAAGCATATCACACTGAGGGGAAGCTGATGCTATCAGTGAAGCATCAAGAATGCACTAAGCAGTGAAACAATGTCAACAGCCAAAGAAAAGAGGCAGAGATGTGCCAAAACTGACACATGAGTACCAGCATGCCCTGGTCAGCATTACCAGGAGCCACTATGGGGGGCCAGAGAATCAACATGGAAAAAGGAAATCAATAAAAGTGATTACCACTTTAAACTGAAAGCTGTGGGGCAGTACAGACCCATAAGTAGACAACAGGGCAAGAGAAGCTGAGTTTTGGTGGAAGGAACTGAAGTGGGATGTTCTGGAGGGAGGCCTTAAGGCTCTGGCCATTCGTCTCAGAATGGAGCTGAACTCCTCAACCTAAAAAACCTTTTGAGCTCTAAGAGCATTTCAGCCTCTCTCGTGCTCAGGTACCAAGGTCTTGAGTGTAGGGATCCAGTTAACATAGGACCAAAGCTCACAACCCAGCAGCTCTCGTTGTCAGCGGAAGCTGCGGAGTGCTGATCATGTCTGAAAATCTGGTTGCTTCATTTAGGTGCCTAAATGGGAACACAGCTGAAAATGTAGCCTGGATTGGGGTGCTGAGCACTTGTACAAATTTGGCCTGTAGTGTCTTTAGAGAAGATGAATTCCTGACTTCAGTGAGTTTGCTTTCATGGGAAAGTCAGGTCAGACTTTGGTACTGCCTTTGTGATATTTTAATTGAAAAGCTGAGAAAAAAACATATAGTTGGCTAGACCTGTATGCTTTTTGAAATACAAACTATCTTTCTTTTCATGAAACATCTCTCAGATGGTCAATTTTTAAATGCTTTACAAATGACATTAATCTAAGGCTACAACTACAGCAGATCTTTCAGAAATGCCACAAGTCAGTTGTATCCCCTTCACAGTTCTAAATAACTCATTCAAGAGAGGAAAAAACATTCTGTTGTACAATAGTATAATATTACTATTTTTTTTTCTGGATGGCTGAGTCTACGAAATTGGAACCCCATTGAGAGATGAAAAGTCCTGCTATTTTTATGTATAGTCTTTTTTTTCTCCCCGCCCCTTACCCCACCTCCTGAGTAGAGTTTAAAGTAGATGTATTTTTAATCAGTGGATTTATCTTGTTTTCAAACTCTGATACACAAAATGATGTACGTGGACTTTTTTAAAGCACAAATGTTTCTTTCGGGTAAGACATCAAACTTCCCCCTCCCCTCCAAATCACTCGCATGCCTGTGGAGGAAGCTATTATTTACATGGGCTAACATTAGCTTTCCTGGGAGAATTCAGGATTTCAGTATCTTCCTCCAGAATAGTGATGAACACTCTTGTTTTTACTAAGACCCGAGCTGGCAAACTACTAGAAGATTGAGGGCTTCTCCTCCTAGTTGGAATAGGTAGGTAAGACTCCACTCAGTCTACTCTTAAGGAGCAAAAGTTTTGTTCTCTGCTGCCTTTTATGATGCACTCAAATGCCTTGCTTCATTAAAGGTTAACTGTTGCATTACTTAGCTGGGCAAAACACCTGTTGACTTTGATGTTTGGGCTATTAAAGGCCTCAGGCTCTGACTTGTATCCAATTCTGCAAGCTGCTCCAGGTTAGCAAACTCCTGCATGACCCCTACAAGTCCACGGGAGTCTGCATGAGCATAGGCTTTCACAAGCATGGAGCAGCTTGCATAATCAGGGTTTTAATTTGAACGGCAGGTTTGGGAGGTGGCTAGGGTGGGGGGAAACTTCCCTTTTTCCTCCAACTGCTGACTGGGAATGGGACTCCCTCTTCTGCCTGCTGAAGTATGGAGATGCAGTCTCATATTATGTTTGTTTTTTTCCTCCCCAAGAGGCAGAAGTCCCTACCCTATTTGATCCACTGTTGTAGTACAATAGAGCAAGAGCTAACAGATCTGTAGGTGTAGACCAATGCCGAGGTCTTGAAGCAAGTGTCAACAGTAAATTAGAGACCATTGAATGATGACATTGGTAATGACGGCCAGATTATTACTAGGTGTAAATCAGAATAGTCCCATTGTTGTCAATGATCTATCTCAATTTACATGAGCTGACAATCTGGCCCATAGCTTTTGAGCACTGCAGACAGTTTCTTTACACAGTATAATAAAGCGTGTGCATCCTCTGGACTGCCAGTTGTCTAACACCTTTTTCTTAGGACTTCAAAGTAGGATTGCCACTCACGCTGTAAACAAGTGACAGCACAGTTTTATTGCACTCCTCATGTGTCAAAACAGACCTGAAGTTTCTGTAGAACAACTGCGGTATTTTGACTTCTAAAAAGCCTCTTGCTAAAATATATTGCCTTATTTAAAAATATTTTAAACATTCATAAATGTTAAATTACTAAGAAACGAGATGATAGATCTGAATGTTAAAAGGAAAAAGTAGCAATTTCTCTCAGACCAACATGTTTTTATTACTTATACAAACAATACTGCTTTGAAACACCATGTGAAAAAAGAGAACCCACTATCAAATAATTGATTGAAAGACAGGTAGGTGTTTGAGTTGGTCATCCTCATGGAAGTTGTGGGCACATGATGACATTCAACCCACTTGAGATTGTTTTAGATAATTGGAGGTCCTAAGGTATGTTGGCTAGTTAAGTCCAGTCTCATCTGTAGTAGAGAGAAAGTGTGTGTGATGGGGGAGACAGTTAATAATTTTTGCAGCAGCCAGAATGTGTGGTGCAGTTATTTTCTTTTGTGCAGGCAACTCTTGTAACAGAATACAGCTCAGCATGGACAATCAACACTTCTATAATATTGAATAGTGAACAGTGATAGTGAAAATTATAGTCTGAACATGAGGCCAATCTCTGACCCTGATCGTATTCCCAAGGCTCCCATTTATTTTTTTTCCTCAACATAGAATCATAGAATCATAGAATCATAGAATATCAGGGTTGGAAGGGACCCCAGAAGGTCATCTAGTCCAACCCCCTGCTCAAAGCAGGACCAAGTCCCAGTTAAATCATCCCAGCTAGGGCTTTGTCAAGCCTGACCTTAAAAACCTCTAAGGAAGGAGATTCTACCACCTCCCTAGGTAACGCATTCCAGTGTTTCACCACCCTCTTAGTGAAAAAGTTTTTCCTAATATCCAATCTAAACCTCCCCCATTGCAACTTGAGACCATTACTCCTCGTTCTGTCATCTGCTACCATTGAGAACAGTCTAGAGCCATCCTCTTTGAAACCCCCTTTCAGGTAGTTGAAAGCAGCTATCAAATCCCCCCTCATTCTTCTCTTCTGCAGACTAAACAATCCCAGCTCCCTCAGCCTCTCCTCATAAGTCATGTGCTCTAGACCCCTAATCATTTTCGTTGCCCTTCGTTGTACTCTTTCCAATTTATCCACATCCTTCCTGTAGTGTGGGGCCCAAAACTGGACACAGTACTCCAGATGAGGCCTCACCAGTGTCGAATAGAGGGGAACGATCACGTCCCTCGATCTGCTCGCTATGCCCCTACTTATACAACCCAAAATGCCATTGGCCTTCTTGGCAACAAGGGCACACTGCTGACTCATATCCAGCTTCTCGTCCACTGTCACCCCTAGGTCCTTTTCCGCAGAACTGCTGCCGAGCCATTCGGTCCCTAGTCTGTAGCGGTGCAACATATACCTGATCATCTGATCATGCCAGCATATAGAATTCCATATGCAATGTGGCATTGGCTTTTCACTCCCTATTCCTTGGAGAACGTGGGGTAAACTGTAGGTTGTAGATTGTTTACGGTATTAAGCTTTCTTTTATGAGTCACTCCACCTACCCCAAGGAAGTATTGTGGCAGCCTTGCATGGGTCCTCCCTCTGCCAGGGGATTAATTTCATCCAATAGGTTAATTCAAAGTCAAATAATTATATGCTTTATTTTTGACCTAAAAGCGTGTTGTTTTTAAACAATCTTCACCATTAAGGCTTGCTTTGCAACCGAGTCTGACTTATGCTTCTACCTACCCGATTTCATGTTAAGGTAAGCATCTCACCATGATCTCCCATAACATAATCTAATATATTTGCTAAGATGCTCCTGTTGTGCACAGATGTTAAAATGTGTTTGAGGATAGTGCATCATTTTCCTTCAGTGGAACCAATCCTATTCTATAGATAGAGGCAAACTTTATTTGCTTCATTGTATCCCCTTCAACAGCATATTCCCCTATCTACACCCTCAAAGAAGTAAAATTAGCAAGGGTTTGAAGTGGAAGATGAGGACAATGAAGCATGCTCACTCTGAGTAAAAATAGTGAGCACTGTAAGAGGAATATAAATGGATTATAAAGCACTGTAAAGGTTACTAAATCTATGGGATTTTTTTTCCTCCTGAGCATTGTGCAGACTCCCAACCTCTACTCTTATGGACACTAATCTGGCAAGACTACTTCTGAGTAGCAGTGAAGGGCTATATTTTCTTCTTGGCCCATTTCAAGCCACACTACAATTAGTTCTGGGCTAACCACCTAGAGTTTGCTGTTTTCTTTGTTATTATTAGAGGAAGTTTTTTCCCAACAAACATTTAATTTGTGCAATCCATTGCATTTTGCGGTTGGGAAAGCCATTAAAAATAATAATAATGTCTTTCCATGCTGTATACCACTCAAAATTTTCAGCTGTGTGCTAGAATTTTAATCTTTAGATGTATCCCAGTAATGACACATCATCCCTAAATCATGAAATGCCAGCTGCCAGCTGAAAGTAGTATATACTGATTTTCAGCCTGAAAACCAGTCAGTTCTTATAGTAGCTTAACTTCTGGTATAGTACATCTACTGAGGACTATACAACAGTGAATAGGATAAATGTGGTGGAGGGACAGGGCCATTTTTATCAGAAGCCAAATTATTAATGAACCAAGCAGTCTGTGCAACTCCAAAAAAATTTACAGTCAGTGAATTTAAACTTTTTTTCATTTGCTGTTAGATTATTTTATAATAGACCAATTGTTAATCACAAAAATCATATGTTTTTTTTTTTTCAGAAAGAGTTAAATTACCAGGCAAAAAGTTGTTGATGATTTTTCAGCCCTGCAATTACTCTAAACAATTCAATAATTGTGTGGGAAATGGTGGCAGTTCCTGAGTGTAGATTATTTGAAGCCCAGCTTGTCTCCGGGCATGGACAGAAATGTAAATTTCTAAGTGAAGTGATTGCTGTTATCCACCATTTTCTTCAAGTTCCTCTTTAAATACATTTGAGAAGTGGTCTCTGAACTCTAGTTCACAATTTTCTCCCCAGAGAAGTATTATATTAACAAAATTTACTATAGATAATTTAAGAATAAACACAAATAAAATCCCTGCACTAATTAGATCTCTGCTAATATTCACCACCAAATCACCTTTTTTTTCTTTTTGTTGCATTCTGTCTTCGATTCCTCTATCTTTGGTTGAACCCAAATAGACTTCACTTAAGTGTGGTCTATTGACAGAAAAAGGGATTTACATTGTAGACCAATCTATAGATTATGTATTAATTATATTGATTACTTAACCTTCAAAGTGGGAATTCTTAACCGGATTTTGTCCCCATTGTGTACGATTGCAACACTCACACTCTTCTCTATTTATGTATAATTTATTAATACATTTTATCAAGTCACAAACACTCTAACTCAGTAAGTTAGACAGACTATAGAATGTAAATCTGAACATACATATACTCTCACTATCCCTTGCAGAGCAACCTGAAATTTGAGCCATCATCTTCCTCATCACCTTCCCTCTCATCCCCAGTGGCCATCATTCTGGCACCGTCCATTATGTCTGATGCATATACAGTAGGGGTTTCTCCCCTCTTCCTTATTTATATTTTCTCACCCTAAAATTGTTAAGTGCCCTTCACCTATAGATTAGTATATCAATGATCTTAACTTATTATCATATACAAAAATTTGTTGCCATGATACTCTTGTCGTTGGATGTTCTTTCCAAAGTTTCCCAAAGCTGGTGTTACCTCATGTTTCTGTGGTTGGCTGATGTCATTATGGACAAAATTTTACCTTATACTCTATTTCCAGAGCTTCCAAATGTAGGGGTTACCACTGGGCTGTTTATCTATGCCAAAGTTCATAAACCTCAAGCCTTATGCTAACTGATGAAGCTAATGTCTTACAGGATACAGGCCTGTAGGATCTTTGCATTACTGATAAATATAATAAAGACTGAATATAATGAAGGCAAGACAGTGAATATAATAAAGGCAAACTAGCCCTATGGTCTACAATATGCATGCTTTTCTTGTTCTTCAGGACAGACGCTTTGTCTTCTTACTGTCTGTAGAGAATCTACTGACACACAGTTTTTGTGATAAATAAATATTGTGTGTGTGTGTGGAGGGAATGTTTACACATAACGTATTTGTGTGATTAGCTGAAATGAAAGAAACCCACATGCTAGTGGACTTTTTTATATAACAAGCGCATTCTATCTGCTGTTGAGTGGCAGACCTGAGGGTAGCTATCCTTCAACAAAAAAACTTCAAAAACAGACTCCAACGAGAGACTGCTGAATTGGAATTAATTTGCAAACTGGATACAATTAATTTAGGCTTGAACAGAGACTGGGAATGGATGAGTCATTACACAAAGTAAAACTATTTTCCCATGTTATTTCTCCCTCCCCACCCTACCCCCCACTGTTCCTCGGATGTTCTTGTTAACTGCTCAAAATGGCCTACCTTGCTTGTCACCATGAAAGGTTTTCCTACTTTCCCCCCCCTTCTGCTGGTGATGGCTCATCTTAAGTGATCACTCTCCTTACAGTGTGTATGATAAAACCCATTGTTTCATGTTCTCTGTGTGTGTATATAAATCTCCCCACTATATTTTCCACCAAATGCATCCGATGAAGCGAGCTGTAGCTCACGAAAGCTTATGCTCAAATAAATTTGTTAGTCTCTAAGGTGCCACAAGTACTCCTTTTCTTTTTGCGAATACAGACTAACACGGCTGCTACTCTGAAGCCTCGTCTATGTACTTTAATCTCCTACATAGTTTATGTAATACAGCTATATAATGATAAATTTATTCTTGTGGGAGTTGAGAAAAATCTTTAATATGAAAATTTAATTCAGGCTGGGTTGGTATTCCTCATCTAGGTGAAAATAAAGAGCTTTCGTTGCTTGACTTTAGGCACATTTAGCTTTGACTTCAAACAAACATCTTCAGCTCTATCTGCTCTCTTTGAAATTACTTATTTACTGGGGAGATTCACTCAGGATGCAGAGTTAACGCTATATAATTGTGTTACATAGGACTGGTTCTGCAGTGGAGATGAGATTTAATGATACGACCAATAACCTATCCAGCCTGAGTCATCATGGCTACAGCCATTGTTTAAAAGGTAAACAATGGCTAACAATAATGTGCCCTGTCACAGGGTCTGGCAAGGATAAAAAACTTATTGATGTTTTTTACCACAGTATGTCTAAGAGTGCCTCACACTTTCCTGCAAAATTATGTCAGCTATCAAGGCTGTTGGATAAAGTAGAATTAACTGTATAAATATCTAGAAGTCTCTGCTATTGCCAGAAGTTATTATGGAGGGAGCAGTTGAATGGCCTGAGCTTATAAAGGCTAAAGTTATTTTATCCTTTCACAGACTGGTCTCTATTAGCCTCTAGAAACACCATTGTATTGATTCTTTTTTTAATCATGTTGTATGTTGTAATACAAATAATACTTTGGATTAATGTAGCTTTCTTCATCTGAGTATCTCAATTTCTCAAAGCACTATATAAACATTAGTTAATTAAGTCTCCCAACACCTGAGGGGTAATGAATGGATACACAGAGATCACTTCTGCCACCTCCTGAGGTGCTCAATAGCTTTTTAACTGCACACCAATATCATAAAACAGTTTAGGACAGGAAGCAAAGAAGAATAACTCAGGTGGAGTTAGAGCAGGCATAATGTAATAACCCAAGACAGAATTTGTCCAAGACTCTGGGAAAACCACCCCTTGTCAACTTTGGGATAAGATAATTAAACAACAAATGGTTTGTCACCTCAGTAAAAAGGTAAAAATCCCCCTGCTACACACTGGGACATTGGTTCCAAACTGAGTTGGTGAGACTAGTGTGTCAAATCACTCACCAGTGCCATATCCTATAGAAAGTGCACAATACAGCCTAAATGTTTTCCCTTAAAACTGTTTTTCAATTGAAAACTGTTTATATATATTTAGTATCTTCGAAAACCAAATCGTGCCCCCCCCCCAAAAAAAAACAACAAAAAAAACCATGTTTAGTTTTTGGACGAATTTGGAAAAAAAAACCCCTATGTAGTTCCTCAGGGGAGTTGTAGTTCCCTGTTCTCTATGGGCCAAGCTCCCCCTCTAGACTTTATCTTCCATGAGGCCATGCAATTTCCGTAATACACCACCTCCCCTCACTGAGAGAGAAGACTGTGGTGCATTACAATTCCCATGAGGCTTTGAAGTGATATTTCAAAATTAAAATAATTTGATTTTCAGCTAAAATATTTTTGGATTACTTTTGGATTCAGAGTAGCAGCCGTGTTAGTCTGTATCCGCAAAAAGAAAAGGAGTACTTGTGGCACCTTAGAGACTAACAAATTTATTTGAGCATAAGCTTTCGTGAGCTACAGCTTTTGGATTACAGCTCATTTTCCAGCCCGCTCTAATAATAATGTTCCTTGGTCACTTAAAACATGTATTTCTCAACTAACTACTATACTAGCCACTCTTTCAGAAGCATTATGCAATTAAAAATTTGGTTAAATTCTGGGAGCTGAACATTGTAAACAAAAAAAAAAAAAAACCCAAACAAACAACTCTGCATTATGCTATCTGTGCAACTATATGAAAATTTACCCGTCTTAGTAAAAAGTATTAGGATAAATCTTATAGCTCACTATAGAAGTCTATTCCTGAAAATACAGTTCTGCTTTCAATCCTGTAGAATTTGATGGGGATTTAGACTGGAATTGCCAAAGGAGACCTAAGTGACTTAGGCACTCAACTCTCATTGAATTTCAATGTGAGGTGGGTCTCTGAACCTAGACAAGGTCTTGCCTTCCTTTGAAAATTCCAGCTTTATTCAATAGAATTCTATAGAAATTTAAGAGCAATTGAGAGTAATCTAAAATCCATTACATAATGACAGGTTTCAGAGTAGCAGCCCTGTTAGTCTGTATTCGCAAAAAGAAAAGGAGTACTTGTGGCACCTTAGAGACTAACAAATTTATTAGAGCATAAGCTTTCGTGAGCTACAGCTCACTTCGTCGGATGCATCCGATGAAGTGAGCTGTAGCTCACGAAAGCTTATGCTCTAATAAATTTGTTAGTCTCTAAGGTGCCACAAGTACTTCTTTTCTTTTTGCTAAAATCCATTAGAATCCAATAAAGAAATTAGATCTTTCCTAAACATTTTCCCCTCTTTGATCGTGTTATAGAAATCTATGAGATGGTCCAAAAATGGTATAATTTTCCATTAAAGAGTACAGAGCTCTTCTATAAGGGGCAGTATTATAATATTACTGTTTATGCAGTACTACATGTAAGCAGAACTAAATAATATGGAATAAAGTGTATATCCTGGCACAAAGTTCGTATCTAATCCTGAAATGGTACTGATCTCACTTACTTCAGTTAGGAGGGACTGTGCTCAGGTCAATGGAAACATACTTGTGGAAGCAAGGAAAGAATAAGATGCATTGTGATCGGTACAAGAAATAGTACAAAAGTGCAGCTATGCTTACCACCGTAATCTGCTGCTCCTCTGGTTGCTACAGGTAAATGGGGTGAGAGGGTTTGGTGGGGGGAGAGGGGAGTCTTTCTTCAGTAAATGGGTATCTAGCTCCAGCTTCAAAAATATTCACAAAGTACTTGGATCCGATTAGAAATCAATAGTGTCTGGATAAGCAACACAACAGCATCTGTATGTGCATTCTTGTGATATAAGGAAGAATTCATCAAGCAGAGGTGAGGTTACACTAAGTTGTCGACCCTGACCGGTGGGAATGGATTTGTCAGTAATAGATATTGAAACAGTTTATTAAGATTATAGGACCTATTGTCATATTCCTCAGAAATTCAGCCTTTTCAGAAAATTGGTTACTAATTAGTCAGGTAATGTGCATTATTTGGTCATTACTGAACTTCATGATAATGTCATAAGTTTAAAAATGACAGGAGCATTCAATGTTTTCATAGTAAAAAAAAGGCCCAAATTAACTGATGCTGTAAAAGCCATATGTTTCAAATTTAAGCTGCTCTGCTGACTCTCCAGACTATCAAATCTGTATAGTCAGTCATGATGACCATGTGAATCTTTCATTTCTGTTTGCTAAGCTGATGAAATCCTCCTCTTTCCCCTCCCTGAGAAGGCTGAAGAAAGGGCCAGTCTAGTGTAATTCCTGCTGTCAAATCTGGATAAATGATAGCACTGTCTTTATCTGTAAAATGTGAAGTATCCTGGAATGACTGTTCAGTCGGTGTAAATTGCTTTAGCTGCAGAGATCTCCAGAGCTCACGAAAGCTTACGCTCAAATAAATGTGTTAGTCTCTAAGGTGCCACAAGTCCTCCTTTTCTTTTTTTAGAGATCTCCATGACACTGCACTGATTAACCCCAACAGATGATCCTGGCCAGTCATTTCTCAGGAATCATATACAGTATAGTGCTTCAGATGAATGGTTATGAACAGTGATGGATGAATAGAATACCCAGTCAGTGGAATGAGTAGCAGTCTTGGTAGCCATTAGGAAGTCAGCAGTTGCCAATACTTTCCACACAGTGGTGGTTGCAGTATAATGTTTTTTTTTCTTATCGCTAGAATAGGAAACAACAGTAATTACTGTATGGTAGTTGTTGACAAATGTTTAATTTTTGGTGGTCCCTGCTGTGTGTCATCTTGTTCGTGATTGATAGTCCAGGGTTCTCCTATCTTCCTGAATGATGAGTCTCCGTATTGAATGTCTATATCCTACCACTACCAGCCTTCAGCCATGCATTCAGTAGCCTGAAGGGGTCAGCCCAGCTTTTTGTCTTTATCTAGTGTTCTCCATCATGTAGGGGCTATCCTGTTTACCTTCGGCCACAAGACTAATGGGATCTGCTTCAATAAATAAAATGCAAAATTTAACATGGCTTGAGAATAGAGAAAGTCTGAGTCTCAACTATTTTGCATTTTGTTTAGTCATTTTCATCTGTGCAAACTGAATGTAAAATGTTACCAGTTTGGAGACTGGATTGTTTTATGTAATGTGCTCCAGGAGAGAACAGGGCACTAGGCAGAGACATGATTTCTATTCCCAGTTCTCCAAATCAACTGCTTTGTGACACTGGGTGAGTCATTTCACCTCCCTTTAGAGAGGAAGGATGGTCCCATGCTTAGGGTGCTAGGAGCTTGAGACTTTAGTTCAATTTTCTGTTCTGCCATGGACTTCCTGTGTGACGTTGGAAAAATCACCTTGTGACTCTCGCTGTAAAATGGAAATAATGGTACTCCCATTCCTCACAGGGGTATTATAGATGTTAGATATTAGAGACCGGGCCCATAACTTTTCTTGCTGTTGCCTTGCGCTCCACGGTTTCCACAATAACTTGGTTAAATAGTGGAAATGATCAGATACAATAGAATGTCTAAAGTTGAATATGGAATTTACTCTTGTACACAGAGATGAATTGGGAAGCTGTCATAGGTTTGTAAATCTTTCCCTTCTCATTTCACTTTTTCTCCTTCATGTTGACCTGTGTTTTTCAGGGACCAGGCAGGTCACATTACTGCAGGGCATCAGGATGGATTGGGAATAGCAATACTTGTCTATCTCTATTCCAGAGTAATTCATTCTGAGATATGTGGGTTTTATTCCTCCCCTTTTACCTCTACCCCTTACATTTCTCATGCAATGCACTTCTGCCAGACAGCTGGAGCTAGCTTGCCATTGTATAACTACGCTTGACATTTAATTTAAAATCAAAGGTACCATTATGTAGTTTAAGCTCTACCTCCATCCTGACTAACATTCTCTTCAATGAAAGAGGTAATTCAGTGTCTAGGATATATTTTCAGAATGATTCCATTTTATGGTAGGAAAACTGGAAAGGTAAGACACCATTCTGCATTGCCTAAACAAGCTCCAATTGAGCTCCTATAGTTTGTAGCCATTGCCAGCACAACATAACTCCAAATGCCCTAATTTCTTGTTGGTGAACATACTGTATGGAAGGAGGAAAGCAAGGAGTGACAAGAGACCCCAGGTTGATAGAAAACATCTCTGCATAATCACCCTCTCTTTACAGCTATATATGCCGTGTTTGCTATATTCAGTTATAGTTTTTCAGAGCAAGAATAAGGGAGTAAGGTGGGAAGAAAAGATCATGTAAAATACGATGTGTACATACACAGAAGCCAGTTTCTTAATGCAGTTTAACAAAGGGCCAAATCCTGAATTACTTAAGTTTTCACGTTAGCCTCACTTAGACAAACAGCAATTTGGAATCAAGTCTGTTTCCTCTGTTACACTTTAGTCATAAAGCTCTAGGATGATATATAATTAAATGTATTAAGCTCTCGTTCATTTGAAACATCTGTTCCAAGTCATCAGAACCACAATTCTTAAAAACAAAATAGTAGGGTATCTATTGGGTACTGGGACTTATCTGCCCAAATTCACTCAAAATCTATGGATGGGTTATTCAAACTCTGTATTAAAGGAGCATGGTGAGATTTCTAGGGTCAAGGGCGTGGTCTCTGTGTGACCCCCTGCTCTGACAAAGGTCAGTTGCTTTGTTTCCCTCTGCAGATTATTAGTACTTGTAGCAAGAACTGTCTGTACAAGGGCCTCTTGTCATTTAGAATATGGGTTGAATCTATTATTTTGTGGGCATTTTATGAGAAAACAATCTGTCCTATCATCTGTGCATTTGCTGTTTTAAAGGCACCTTTCTCTAAGCACCAGTAATATATGAAGGGTAGTGTATGAGACCTAGCACCTGAAACTATGACAGATATTTTGGGAGCGTACTGCCTATTTTATAACTAAAGAATCATTACATCTAAATAACATGCATGCATCGTTATAAATAACTGTAAGAGTCACTGAAGCATAGTTTCAGTTATTGCAAACTCCAACAGTGGATAATAGCCTGCGATGTGAGTGATGCATGATGACTGGAATATGAGGGAGAGTAATAGCAATCAAGACTCATAATCTCCATTGCATCCTGCAGTGAACGGACATTTGCTTTTGAAGATGTTGCTATTTAAACACCGAACACAAGAGCTAGTAAATGTATTAAGGTTATTATTTAAAATGGGAGCATTGTGCTGAAGGTGTGTATGACACTTTATATAGATGAAAATGAAACATGCTCGTTATCCTGAAAGATCCATGAGCTAAATGGAATTTAACAAGAAATATTATGATCAGCTTTGTGATTGGGGGATCCTGCTTGAGGGATTTGGAGTAGTGTGAAGGAAGATGGGAGGGAATGCCCTCGAAAACAGGGGAGATTCCAAGGTTAGGGGCAGTCTGAGGGAAGGTATGGCGAAGCTTGTCGCCTCTGCCCACAAATGGAGTGTGAAGAAAATGTGATGCTGGCTGAATGAAAGGCTCAAGCAGGGAAGATCAGGGAATGCTGAGTGATAACACGAGGAGTCTGTGGTGAAGTGGCCCCTGCAACAAGAAGGACATCACCAGAAAGTGAGACTACGGCCTCATTTTCTCCTTTGTTGATTCGGGGGAAATAGTCCAAACAACCTTTGAGAACAAATAGCCCTTGTGGGGTTAATGTTTTATAAACCCTTTGACTATAAACCATAATGAACCAAATCCCCAACTGTCCATCAACATAAAGCCCTGGTGTCTCTTACTACTCTCAGACTCTCTGTAGCTCCAGTACTGTATCTCTTACCATTCTCACCTCCCAAGTATTGCTCCTTTGTCTCTGACCATGTGTCACCCCAGCCTTCAGCCCTCTTTGGCCATCTATCATAAGCTCTCAAGCTCAGAGAGCCAGCAAGCATCTATCTCTGCTGCACTTTGCCTTCTCTGGCCACAGCTCTCTGGCTCAGAAGGTCAGCAGGCATCTCCCTCTGCCAGCTTTCTGGCATTTCCTCCCTCTTTCCCAGGGACGGCTTGCACAACTTTCTGCTCTCTGCAGGCTTCTCCCAGGTAACTCTCTGCTGCTCCTTCTATCTCCCCTGTGGGCTCAGGCAGCTCTCAGCAGCTCCTTCCTGTCATGCTTCAGGGAGCCCCTCCACTAGGGCCCAAGTGCTCTGTCTAAGCCTATTTGGGGAAGGGGGTGTCACCTGATCAGGCATTGGTTCCTTCCCTCTTAAAGAGCCAGTGTCCCCTTGTGAGAGTCATATTGCTGTGGAGCCCCAGAATGGTGACTCCTCCACAGTTTCTCCTGAAGCTCGGAGGAATGAACTCTCTAGAGTCAGCTCCAGCACTTTTTTTTCAGCCCAGACTTCTTAGCTTATGGGGAGGGAATGAGTGGTTCTATGCTTCACAGCTGTTTTTAGGAGGCTAGTGTCACCAGTAGACTGACTCCTGCAGGGCCTGTGTTCGGCCCTGTGGAAAGGAGGCTGCTCATTTTGCCCTGTTCTTGCCTTGGGCATTAGGGTACAATCTAGCCCTAAGCTTTCTAAATTAGTAGATTTCTCTGCATAGAGTATATTCTCTCTTTATATCAACATATTATTTTTTACAACCCAAAGGACCTGAATCTGAGTAAGAGAAACCAGAGTTGTGTGAAATGTCTCCAAAAAACCTCTGCAATTCACCTTGTTTTATGTTTTATTACAAACTCAAATCTCCAGCTGTGTTCATTGATTCACTAAGGTCCACAAATCTTATGAGGGAACCTTGCCCAATTTATAGTTTGTGTCAAAAATTGTGTGCAATTTATCACTTGAGTGGGGAACTGGGTGAAACTCTGCCATTGTGGTGGCATTTTGCTTTGTGGCTTTCTTTTAAATTGATCCAAATACTCAAAGCAAGATGCTGTGGGAGGGGCCTGAAATCTTATGACTCACAACTGAAGAGTTTTGGCACAAGCCTTTGTGCAGTGCTAATGCCATCTTCAACTCACTTCTGCTATAAACCCAATTGGCAGGTTTTCATAGTTTAAATATTTTTGGTTCTTTTCTTAGTGGGAAAAATAGGAGACTTTTGAAGGTATTGACCCTCGGTGTTGGCCTTGTTTGAATGGCTACACTGAACTTTCCTAGCAGCTCGCTTACATTTGGCTCTCATAAGGTAAAGCTGTGCCACTCTCCACAAGAAGCAAACACGGTGGGTTCTTTGTAATGCAAAGTGTGTGGGGGATGAGGAATGATGGGTATGGCTAGAGCAAAGGTGGCCAATTAGTCATTTTATTCTCATTGATCAGTCTAGACATCACACTTTCAATCCTCTCACCATGTTTCCCACCTCTCACCCTACCTTATTGATTTGATCTCTCTCTTTATTTCCTCTTATACCAAAGAAATTGCATCTCCATCTTATAATAGTGCAAAAATGGTCTTATGACAGGATGTTAACCTACTGACTGTGAAAGATTAGAGGCAATAGAAAAAATCGTAAATGAAAGGACACATTCTAGCTATCCTTTTCACATGGGGTGGAGGAAACACTCTACTGGAAGGAAATGGTGGGGACCATTGCTTATGTCTCAGTCCTGGATCTTCCTCCTCCTCCTGGAGCTGACAGGACGTGAGTGAAATCGTGTCCTCATTGAAGTAAATAAGGCCATCATATCACCCAATAGCTTCTCATCACATACAACTATGGAGAGGCATTCTATTATAGGGATTAAGGATCTGGATTGGGTTGAGTGTTTCCTCCCGGTGACTCATTCTCTGGGATTGCAGTTGTATTTGACATGGAGTTTTCTGCATACGTGACCATATAGGACAGAGAGAGGACATATGGCTGGACAGTAAATAAAGGTAAAATAATGCTGTTTAAGTAGTGGTTATGTCATTTGCACCCATTTGGGGAATAATGCCAAAGAGCCAGAATTTGGCTTTAACAGCCAGATATGTTTTATAAATGTGGGTGGAAAGGTTTATTTTGCCTCTTGAGAAAGAGAATAAACAGAATAAATATCCAAATATTGCTTAATAGAGTAAAAGGCTAAATATTTTCAATTGGAGCTGAGCAGTAGTTAGTTAATATAATGGATCACCACAAATGTTTAGCTTCCTGCTAATGAATGGAGATTGTTACAGCTGGTTCTCACCCCACCCCAATAAGAATTACTTCCTTTGTATTGCAATAGGAAGCTTTCAGAAGACTTCAGGAAATTATTTTTTACTGCACTGTTGGCACTTACCGTACCAAAGTGATCTCATAGCCATCATTTAAAAGAAACATTGTTTTTCACAGCATTAATTCATAGAGACTTGATTTCTTTTTATGATGATGTATGGAAAATCATTGTAGTAAGAATCTAGCACAAGGAGTTTTTTTCTAGTGTATATTAGCAGCCATGCAAAAGGATCTGCAAGGGCAGACCTTTTCAGCTCAGTCTACCTCTCTTTATTTAATGGAACTTTTGTCATGGCACACTCTCATCTCCTCTCTCCCCCAGCACACACACACACCCTTCCACTGGAAAAAAAATTGAATAGTGATGGGTGAACTTCAAATGGGTTACAGGGTTTGGTTAATTTCAAATATACATCCAACATTTCAAGTCTTATCTTTAACTTCTTTGGTATGGAATTTATACTGAAAATATGACCAGGGTTTTCTAGTAAATGTTTCTGCTTCAGTCACATAGGCTACCCTAATGAGATTTTCTTTCTTGCATTTCCATTTGCAGTCCCAGCAGACACCAAAGGAGATACAGCAGCATACATGCACATGTTACTTTTAGACTGAGATTTTAAATGCAATCTAAATGATTTGGACACTTAATTCCTGTTAATTTTAATCAAATCTTTGGGCAGCTTTGAGAATCTGAGTCTTAAAATTCCGCTAAACTTTTCAAATGTCAGGGTGTTTGGATGTGAAAATTCCAGCTGGTTCTGTTTGTTTGTTTGTTTTTTTGTTTTTTACCCAGACCATTTCAAGCATCCCTAATTTAGGTCCATGTAATGCCCTATGTACACACCCTATTCTTCTTACAAAAGCAACTGCATTCTTTTAAATAAACATTTTAAACTTATAGAAGAACAATAAAAAGCTTCTGAGACCTGTAAACATATTATTTGCATACTTGCAAAATGAGCCAACACATTTTATTTTTTGAAATTTCAGCAGCAAACAAAATTCACTTTTGTATTTACCACATACAGAACATTAAATTCTAGATCCAAAGCATTGGAAATAATAATACATACTGGAAATGCTGGGTGACTTGGTTTTAGAAGTATTAGTGGATGCCCCTACATAATTGTAAGTAGAATGAAAATCCTTTGGATTTATCATTAAAATACTATATAGTCAAATAATTTTGTAGTAGTTTATATTGCCTAGAATGTAAACTGAAATGTTGCTATTGTTTTCCTAACCTATTAAAACTTTAATATTAATGTTCAGAAGAAATCTAGTATAGCAATCATGGAGTTTTGGTGGATTGTGTGACATTTGAAGATGATGTCTGGAATTTGTTGTACCCAAACAGCTATCATGTTGTTATGCTCAATAATGGATAGACTCATAAATGGAAGAGGCTTAATGCATTTTTTTCATTGTTAGTATTAGTGCAGTTGTTGTCTGACCAAGTTCCCACAGGGAATAAAAAGAGATTGGGCAAAGGGAGCTGGGGGGATTCCAATTATGATACAAACATAATTATAAGTGAGGAATCTGTTAACCTTTAAAAAGGATTCTACCCTATGCAGCAATTATGGTGTGACTCCCTACTTATAGTCATGGTGAGCTCTTGCCAAACCTTTTATGGTGAATCAGATCTCTTCTTTAACTCTTCCCAGTTATAGGCCTTTAGGTGTAGGTATTCCTGTGTAAGTACTTCTAAAACTGCTAATAAAAATGATTTTAATAGTAGATTCATATTTTAGATGCATAGTAGTGCACATTTTAGATGAAGCGTCTGATTACAAAATCTGGGCAAAGATCAAACTCTCCACTAGAAGCAAAGGGCATAATTAGAACAGGACTGGTTATTAAATGTGTCATAGTTACAGAATCATCTCTCTTACAAACCAAGAATGGTGTATCCCTTTGGCTGTGTTCTTAGCTTGTTTTTATGTTTACTCATAAGGGTATTTAGTGCTCCTCAAAGTGAAGATTTACAACCTTGTTCAGTGATTCTTAATTCATGGAGACTTGATTTTGATGATGATGTATAGAAAATCATTGTAAGAATCTTACACGAAGAAGTTTTTTCCAGTGTAAATTATTAACCCTGATTCTGCATGGACAACCATGGTACAAGCTTCCTAAACTCCACAATGTCCCAGCAGGGTACCTCAGGCCTTTTTTAGGACCTCAGGTTCTAGGAATGAGAGGTTAATTTAGATACCTTACCTATAATTACATGGCCTTCTGGTGAGATCATCAACAAAGGAGCCAAATGTGTTGGTGGACTTGTACCATTTATACCTGATCTCTAAGACCTGGATCTACTAGATGCCAACATTTGGTCCCTATTAACTTGGGAAAATTTAACTGGTACCCTTAGAGTCAAAACCTCCATAATCTAATATTAAACTTCTGAACCCTCTGGTTTCCAGCTTTATGTTAATGCTCCTGTTGGTAGCACAGGAGACACAACACATCAGCAAAAACCTTTCATCTTTCTCACATGAAAGGTTTCCTCTTAAACCTCAAGTGTGACATTATTTCAGTGAGAGATGGGATAGTTGCATGTGTATGTTAACTGGAATGCTCTGCCAGTTCATGGAACATTGTAGTAATGGTAGATGGGACTTTTGGAAACCAAGAATGCTTGGAGAGGGTTTCCAGTTACTTTGCAAGACTCATACAAAAGGACATTTATCTAATTTAATTAAAAGAAAATTATTTTATTAAAATGAAAGTTAAAAATGGAACTATCTTTAGAAAGGCAGTGGCCTAGTGATGCAAACTTTTCTGAAGGTAGGTCCTAGATTTGAACGTTTTTCAAAGGGCTACTCCCATCCCACAATGTGTAAATCTTCAAAGGCACTCCATCAATATGTAAATCTTCAAAGAGGGAATTACACAATAACATGAAAACTCTCAAAGGGAGAGCAGTTACCCAGTGATGTAAAAATTTTAGTTAGGGACAGCTCCTCTGTGATTTCAAAGTTCTTCAAAGTCAAAATCACCTAAAGCAATGAAAATTCTCCCAGTGCATGGGAAATCATTGAATAAGAACACTTCCATGATGTGTAATCTTTAAAGTAGCAGTACGTGTTCACTTAAAAATATAAACCATACAGACTTTTGAGGAGATAGTACAGTGTAATTACATTACTGACAGGATGTCTTGAGGGCCCACTACAAGGGTGGCAGGGCTGTAAAAGTTTCATTTGACCAGCTCTGGCTATATTTATAGCAATGTATCAATGTAAGTAACGGAGGTACCAAATAGTTCTTTGATATGGGAGTTACTTAGTTACTCTTGAGTTACTCATGATCTCAGATCACAAATGATTTATGAAACAGTTCTCACTTGTAACAGCTACAGGTGCATTGTCAAGGTTTGTATCAGGAGCAACTAAACCTCAGTAACTCTTTATTTTGGAATAAATATTGATAATACAACTGTAATGTAAGCATGTCCAGCAGCACCAGCTGGAGTTAACCAGAGTCATGAGAAGTTAACTCCAGCTCCACTTTTCCCTCTTCTCTCCAGGTGCTCAGGGAGAGAGCCAGGGGGTTATGGAACTGATGGCCAGGGGCTCCATGCTCAGCCCTGAGGTCTGGCTGATGCTTCCAAATGGCAGGGATGTTGTATATGTTTCTACTTATGGGTGCTCTTGGGATTTTTTGGATGATAAAGATTTGCTACTTAAGAAAAGCCCCGTTGGCTACATCTAATTGCTGAGGAGTTAATAACCCATTTTACAGTAACAGGTGTGCTCTGGGAACACTTGATTTTTGATACAGCACCAAACACACATTCCATTCCTTCTGTTTCAGAAGGGTTACTTATGGCTTTCACTCCATTAGTATCTGGCTTATTGTGAAAGTGTATGATCATTCAGCTCTGTAGGGGAAGGGCTGAACAACTGAGTCTCTTTGTGGGAAAGAAAAGGAAGAACATTGCTGGAGGACTAGGTGTTGGTTCCAGAGACAAATGAACACTGCCTGGAAAGTGTATCAAGAGAACCCATATGTACAGGAACAACAGCTGAGCCACACATATAGTTACAGACTGGGTGAAATACTGGCCCTGATGAAGTCAAGGAGAGTTTTGCCTTCCAATTGCCTTGCTCAGTTTTTTCAGTACTGTTAATCACAATATTTTCGAAGCACAATAACAAAAGCCTCTAACCTTTAAGATAGTTGCAGATGTTCCTAATTTGAGTTTAAATTTTTATTATTTGTATTGTGTTAGCTATCCGCTGAAACCAAGGTATTCTACTAGTCCTTTAAGACCAGCTAGAGATTCCTCCAGTTTTTATAAACCCAGGAGGGCAGGCTTCTTTCAAGAGAAAGCAAAGGTTGTAACTTTTCACAAGTAGCTTGCATACTTTTGCCAATGAATAGCTAAAAGGGAAAGTACATTGAAAAACTCATACACAATACCTTTTATTTTATTAAGTGAGAAAACAAAGTCTTAAAGGTTATTAAAAAGGGACCATTATCTTCCAAACTAAAGTGTCTCTCTGAAAAAATATTAAATATTTCACCAATACTAAGGGGCTAATATGTGCGGTGTGAAATGTTCTTAAATTGCACTTATTTTATTTCATAGAGTTGCCTATTTTGAATACACATCCTGTTCAAGCACATTTTTATTATTTTAGTAAGCTGTTTATGCATTATACATATGTAAAAAGACCTTTAGGTTAGCAAGTATTACAATTTCTTTTTAAAGACTAGTGTTGTCTTCTATTAAAAGAAGCTATCACCCTAAACAGGAAATATGGGGCTTTAGCATTGCCATCCCAAGCAATGAACCAGCAATTTCCTTAAACCAAACTCTGACATGATGATTTTATCCCTGTGTGACTATATAATTTCTTCTTCTCTCTGAAGCACAGTTGTCATTGTGTGTACAAAGTTTTTATATTATAACTAAGTGTTCTGTGAAGTGGTTTGAGAATATTTCTTCAGTAGGTGTTTAGGAGAGAAAAATGTGCTAACAAGAATCTCCACATCAGGTTTCAGAGTAGCAGTCGTGTTAGTCTGTATTCACAAAAAGAAAGGGAGTACTTGTGGCACCTTAGAGACATCAGGTTATAACTATGTAGGACACGGGTTGAAAGGTTGGGTGAAGCTGTTTAGCAATATATATATATTTAAAGTCTAGCATGCTACCGTGTCTCCAGGGAACTCTGATGTGTTGGTGGTGATGGTGGAGGGGAGGGGAGTAGTCATGAATACTACACCGAGTATGGTGTTCTTAGAACTTCCTTGGTTTTCCTAAACATGTGTTTAAAAAAAAGTCCAGAAATTAAGAAGGAAGAAAGAAAAGCAACTAAATAAAAATATATCCTTGTAACAGTATTAGTCCTAGATGAGCAGGATCTTCACTTTTTTTTTTAAATGAAGACAGTTTAACTGACTTGAGACCTGCATCCTAGAAAGACCACTCCTCTCTCATAGTATATGGCCACCGTTGTGGAGGTGCTTAAGCTGGATTGCCTTCATTATATATAAGAGGTGGCAAGCAGCAAGACATTCTATGTGCAGGTTTCAGAACCCAGGAACATTGTGCTCTCCAAAATAGCCTGAATCTGATGACCTTCAGGCTTGCTGTAAAATGCCACTTATCTGATGATAAGTGATTCTGTTGGTTTTGTTGTTGTTGTGTTTTTTGGAGTGGGGGTGGGGAAATGTTGAAAGGTGAAAGAGGCTTTTCTATTGGTTAGATTTAAGTTGTTCCACTGATATGGGTTTATTTGTTTTAATAAGTTGTGGGGTGGTTGCCAGTGAGTCATCATCTTCTTGAAGCATGGGTATTATTTCTTTGAAATTCAAAGAAAGATAGGTTTGTAGTGAAATATATCTGAAACAGTTTTATTTGAGTAACTTTTGAATATTAAAAAACTCAAATAGAACTAAATAAACCAGAGTTCTTTAATACAGTATTACTTACTAGGTCACTTTTGGGCTTCACCCATACATAATGCTGGATGTGTCCTCTCAGATTATGAGTATTTTCAGCACCTTCCAGCCACCTTCAAGAACTGGTCCCTTTAAAGCAGAATGCAGTCACATAGAACAGATTGCAGATTCTGAGAGGAAAAATTGATGTACAGGATGCTTTCTTGACTTGTAATATCCTATGGATAATCATAGTATATAAATGAAATTAGTTTTCTCCTAGAAGAGAAAACAGTCAGACTCAAGTGATATTTTTGTATTTAAAATTGATTTTATAAGTCGTATTAGCATTTTCTGAATTAAAAGCGAAGGTGGTATTCATGCTGAGCAAGCTATTTTGGCCAAAGCACTCCCACCTCCACCAGTATTGTAGAAATACAGACAGGATTTTTCGTATGCAATTTGTTTCTAAATGGATAAAAATAGTTTTGTTGATCAAGATGTGGCACAAACCCTGGCAAAAAAAAAATATCCCTTTCAGTGGGAAAAAAATGCTCATTTCCTTCTAACTTACTCTACAATTACTACTTCAGGGGTAGAAGGAAAATTATTCTTGTTTTCGTTCATTCCAACTGCACTGGGAAAAGGAGAAATTAGGATATGGCTTCTAAGAGGCTTTTCTATTTGGTCAAATAGTCATATGACACTATATTACTTGCAGACTTCTAGAACTTGAGGAAAATCCTATCCCTGCTCCCCTTCATTCAATTTGGACAAGAACCCAAAATGCTGCAGAAAAGGACTCCTTACAGGTGGGTATGGCTAGACAGTAGAATCTCTGCAGTGTATGCCTGTACCTCCAGTAGGCAATGCTACACAGCTCCTTTGGTGGCTTTGCACTGTTCACTGCACGTGAAGAACATGAGAGGGATAGGGCTTCTGTTGTCTTGTATGCCTTGTGGACGTTTTGGTCCAATACCTTGCTTGGAGGGAGCAGTGGATCATATCTGCTATTCCTTCTCATTTCCAGGAGTATTGACCGCCCAGTTGCACATATATCTATATTATTATTATTTGAAGTTTTTAAGAGGATTCACCAATCAGGCCTGAATCTGCAGGGTGCAGAGGAGGGTGAAAAGAATACCAGTAGGATTGCTGGGTGTTACCCTTAGTGAAACATGAATAAGAGGAGGAGAACAAGTGCTGCAGGCTGATGGGTTGTTAAGAACATCATGCCCAGTATGTGTCATGAAGCAGTGATGGCTTTTGTTGGGTAATGCCTTCTCACCTGTCTGATCTATTCTGTGTCAATGGTTGGCAATCATATCTGCCCCCATCTCTATAACAGTTAAATACAGCTTTTAAACACACTGAATTAATTAAACGATTAATCTTGTAACAGAAGATCCTTGAAAAGGTCACTATGTACCATTTACTGTACAGCATGGCTAGGGCAATGGGTATTTTCTCTCCACACCTCTTTCAGACCAGTGTTTGCCCCTCAACTCACCAGTTCTTAGCTTAATGTAGGTAAAGAGATTTATTCACTTAGCTTAGCATTTCTCTGCTCTGCAGAGAAGCCTCTGCATAGAATATTAGAGCTGACTGCTAGCACTTTCCCTCTTCTGCAGCCTGCATGATCAAGCTAGCAGTTCCTGCAGGCTAAGCCATTGTTCTATAGCTTGTGGGGTTGGCGTTGTCCCTTAAACAACGCACGAATGCCAAACCTTTATCATTTTAGTGATGCACATAAACTTTATTGTCTGAAGACAGACTTTCATTAGGTGTACCCAGAGGTTCTCAAAAGTAATAATGAAAGTTAGTAGAAACTACCTTTGGGCTCATAGTCACATATATTGTGATACATAATATGTTGCTGATATATAGACAAATGTTCAGAAAGTAGAACATATTAAAATCATAGGCTTTTTTCAAAATATATGAATAAAAGTATTGCCTATTCCAAAATTATATTGTATGAAAAATAATATTCATTGCACATCAGGCTAAGGTCTTTGTAGGGATCAGTTTATCATACTATAGAGCCCCTGGAACATTTAGTTAATGGTATCTTCAGAAATGCCATGAATATTTTGAATGGTTTAATGTGCTATTAGATTATATACATGATATTATGCATTTAAAGTCTGAATAGAATTATAAAATGTAAGATTCTATAATTCATTCAAAGTTTTTAAAAGAAGCATCCTGGATCTGTGCTGATTACTTCATGGTGTTGCAGGGTTTTTATTCAGTTTGGCTTTCAGGAAGATATATTGAATGAATCATTTTGAGATTTTTCCAAAAGTATAAGCTAAAGAAAACTAGTTATCATTTTTTCCCAAGAGAAGATTATAATGTAAGTGCTTTGTTGTAAGAAGTTTGATTGAAAGCTTAGTATAATGCTTCAGAAGGAAGGAGAGTCAAGCCAAGGACAAAATATAGGTGTAAAGAATGTTCCTTTCTTTTCAATTTCATATTAACTTCCCAACTGCTGTACAGAGCTAATAGTGAATCCACATTTGATCAGTACTGTAACAGCAAAAACATCCTTTTGTGGGTTTAAAATAGTTCTGCAGGAAAGAAAAAAGCAAATTGTTTGCACTAATAAATGGTAGTTCTCAGTGAGTTAGTAAATAAGCTATTAATCTTGTGTGCTGTGTGTACAACTGTTACATTAAATATTCCCTGTCCCACTTGAAAAGATGGATCCTACCAGTTTAACATTAAACATGTTTTTCTTGAGGGCTCTTTTCTAGAAAGTCACTCCTATTGCTTAAAAACCTGATCAATTACTTTGTGTGGCACATATGCATATATTTATATGCACTTCTTGTTCTTCAGATTGACAATATAGTACATAACATAGGTGCAGTGTGAAGAACCAAATCCATGTATGTCCTCTGGAACACAGAACACTGATGTATGCTAACTTTACTCTTCTAATATGAAAAGGAGTACTTGTGGCACCTTAGAGACTAACAAATTTATTAGAGCATAAGCTTTCGTGAGCTACAGCTCACTTCATCGGATGCATTGATGAAGTGAGCTGTAGCTCACGAAAGCTTATGCTCTAATAAATTTGTTAGTCTCTAAGGTGCCACAAGTACTCCTTTTCTTTTTGCGAATACAGACTAACACGGCTGCTACTCTGAAATCTTCTAATATGTAAATTAATCTATCAAATATTTGCTCTGGAGGGTTTCATTATTGTTTATAGTACTGACATCAATTGGTGCATGGCTAGGTTATTAATTTAACATGATAATCATTTTATTAAAAAGAAAAGGAGTACTTGTGGCACCTTTTCTTTTTGTGAATACAGACTAACACGGCTGCTACTCTGAAACCAATCATTTTATTGTAATACATAGCATTAGCACCTTACAGTTGGTGGACCTGAAGCACCCTATTTTTAGCAATATAAGGAAGCCCCGCTCCATTAAACGTATATATTAAAGAGTTGTTTATGAAAATCAGTTCTGTCTCTACCTTCAACTACTTTACTTGAATCTTGGTTATGAGTACACCTAATAAAAGGTTTGCAATGGAGAAAATCATGAATCATGGAAATAATCATTTAGCCTTTTTTATTTTCTAAATTCTCTGGTTCCCTCTCCTCCCTCTTCCTTTCTGAGGGTGGAAATGACAAGTGTCTGGACTTCAGATGAATATTTTCTTTCTTAGATTATCTGTGCATATAAGAGATTAGTATTAAAGTGGTTGCAACGAGACTTTGAAGGTAACAAAGAGTGGGCTTTTGAAAAGCGCTCAGTGTTGGCTCAACCCTGCTGTCATTGAAATCAATGGGAACAGAATTAGGTCAGTGCTGGGTGGTTTTGAAAATCCCATCCAAGGTATTTAGGGTGCTGGGTGGCAGAGTTCTCAGCTCCTTCTGAGTAATGATGTAGTGGGAAATGGGGCTTACGCTACTGTTGCTACCGGAGACCTTTTTCTGCAAGAAGGAGGGAGCACGTTGGTTAGCATTATGAAGGTTATTTCTACAATGGACAAGGGTAGTTGTGTTTTTGAATTAAGGTTTGATTTTTAGAAAATGGATACATAAAAATACTAATTTAAAAAAGATCTCTGCAAATACTTGATTCTTATGAACTGTTTCCATTCAAGTATGAAACACAGGAACATATCATATCTGGAAATCCTGATTCTCAGTGCAATCATTTAGCATTGGGTAGGGCTATGATAAGGAAAAGCTGCCTACTGCTGAGATCATCTAAACTTAATATGAGGTAAAAGTCAAAAATATTTATCAGCACACTTTTTATGTCCTATTAATCATACTCTTGAAGTCTGAGGACACTGTGGGCATAGGGCTGGAAACGTACTGACAGCAGCTATTGACTTGTTGTGTTAATGATATGATTGCTTGTTATAAATTATCAGAGGTTAATGGGGTAAATAATTGGTCTAAAACACACTCACTTAGGAATTGACAGTGCGTTATTTCTTTAACTTTTTTTCATGAATATTTATTGGGAACAGTCTGGATATAAGCTGAGAGTATAAGACTTCACAGATACAAGCCAAGACAACAGTTATGCTACCCTCAAACAAGAAATAAAGATCTTGGCTCTTAATTTTCAGGGGATCAAATACTGTTTTATATGGCGTATTTGTTTTGGAAATCAGTTTGAAGCCTCTAATCTGCTGCTAATGATACATTTCAAGATGTGTTACTTGATATGGAAATTCAGCTGTAGTACCTTGGGCAGTGCACCTGTTAAATCTTTTAAGCTAAGCAGGATTTTGTCAGCTCAATATTTGGATGACAGACTTCCAAGAGCACCCGAGTGCTGTTGGAAGTGATATTGGTGGTGTAAGTTTCAGAGTAGCAGCCGTGTTAGTCTGTATTCGCAAAAAGAAAAGGAGTACTTGTGGCACCTTAGAGACTAACAAATTTATTAGAGCATAAGCTTTCGTGAGCTACAGCTCACTTCATCGGATGCATTTGGTGGAAAAAACAGAGGAGAGATTTATATACACACACACAGAGAACATGAAACAATGGGTTTATCATACACACTGTAAGGAGAGTGATCACTTAAGATAAGCCATCACCAGCAGCAGGGGGCGGGGAAGGAGGAAAACCTTTCATGGTGACAAGCAGGTAGGCTAATTCCAGCAGTTAACAAGAATATCAGAGGAACAGTGGGGGGTGGGGTGGGAGGGAGAAATACCATGGGGAAATAGTTTTACTTTGTATAATGACTCATCCATTCCCAGTCTCTATTCAAGCCTAAGTTAATTGTATCCAGTTTGCAAATTAATTCCAATTCAGCAGTCTCTCGTTGGAGTCTGTTTTTGAAGCTTTTTTGTTGAAGTATAGCCACTCTTAGGTCTGTGATCGAGTGACCAGAGAGATTGAAGTGTTCTCCAACTGGTTTTTGAATGTTATAATTCTTGACGTCTGATTTGTGTCCATTCATTCTTTTACGTAGAGACTGTCCAGTTTGGCCAATGTACATGGCAGAGGGGCATTGCTGGCACATGATGGCATATATCACATTGGTAGATGCGCAGGTGAATGAGCCTCTGATAGTGTGGCTCTAGATGCCTCTAGCTTTCATCCAGATCATACCACTCGATCCATTGTCTACAGCCAAGCGCTACAATATAACCGCATTTGCTCCAACCCCTCAGACAGAGACAAACACCTACAAGATCTCTATCATGCATTCCTACAACTACAATACCCACCTGCTGAAGTGAAGAAACAGATTGACAGAGCCAGAAGAGTACCCAGAAGTCACCTACTACAGGACAGGCCCAACAAAGAAAATAACAGAACGCCACTAGCCATCACCTTCAGCCCCCAACTAAAACCTCTCCAACGCATCATCAAGGATCTACAACCTATCCTGAAGGACGAGCCATCGCTCTCTCAGATCTTGGGAGACAGACCAGTCCTTGCTTACAGACAGCCCCCCAATCTGAAGCAAATACTCACCAGCAACCACACACCACACAACAGAACCACTAACCCAGGAACCTATCCTTGCAACAAAGCCCGTTGCCAACTCTGTCCACATATCTATTCAGGGGATACCATCATAGGACCTAATCACATCAGCCACACTATCAGAGGCTCGTTCACCTGCGCATCTACCAATGTGATATATGCCATCATGTGCCAGCAATGCCCCTCTGCCATGTACATTGGCCAAACTGGACAGTCTCTACGTAAAAGAATGAATGGACACAAATCAGACGTCAAGAATTATAACATTCAAAAACCAGTTGGAGAACACTTCAATCTCTCTGGTCACTCGATCACAGACCTAAGAGTGGCTATACTTCAACAAAAAAGCTTCAAAAACAGACTCCAACGAGAGACTGCTGAATTGGAATTAATTTGCAAACTGGATACAATTAACTTAGGCTTGAATAGAGACTGGGAATGGATGAGTCATTACACAAAGTAAAACTATTTCCCCATGGTATTTCTCCCTCCCACCCCACCCCCCACTGTTCCTCTGATATTCTTGTTAACTGCTGGAATTAGCCTACCTGCTTGTCACCATGAAAGGTTTTCCTCCTTCCCCCCCCTGCTGTTGGTGATGGCTTATCTTAAGTGATCACTCTCCTTACAGTGTGTATGATAAACCCATTGTTTCATGTTCTCTGTGTGTGTGTATATAAATCTCTCCTCTGTTTTTTCCACCAAATGCATCCGATGAAGTGAGCTGTAGCTCACGAAAGCTTATGCTCTAATAAATTTGTTAGTCTCTAAGGTGCCACAAGTACTCCTTTTCTTTTTGGTGGTGTAAGGTCAGTCTTCTAGCAGAGACAGTGCTGATTGTGGGGAAAATCTTCTGCTATTTCACTTCACTTACTTTTGAGTACCTGGAATTGTGTGTGTGTGTGTGTATGTGTGTGTGTGACATTGTGACCCAGTTCTACACAGCCATGCAGGGGCCTAATGAGAATAAGACCCCTGCCTCCCCGCTCATGACTACAGGCTTTGGAGGCAGGTGTTCTAACAATTGGGCCTACAGATTTCCTTGAATTGTGAGCTCAACTGTTTGTTTGTTTTTTTTTAAAGAGAAAGTTCGTAAAATGTTACAGTAGCCTATAACAACAAATGTTGATTGGGAAAAGGTATGCAAGGGAGACAAAATAACTAAGACTATGATTACGTCACAGAGATCACGGAAGTCATAAAATCCGTGACTTCCAGAGACCACGTGACATTTTCTGCACCAGTGCTGGAGCTGTCAGTAGACAACCCTGCAGATCTCAACCACTGATGGCGATGGGCCCCCAGCAGCTCCTAGCCCCTGGCAGCAGGGGTCCCCCTTAGCTCCCAGCCTCTGCGGGTGGTGGCAGGACTCTGTAGCTTCCAGCCGCCCAGGGCAGCAGGGGGAACCTGGAGCTCCCAGCTCCTCTGGGTGGTTGTGGGAACCTGTAGCTCCCAGCTGCCAAGGGCAGCAGGGAGACTCTGGAGCTCCCACTTGCTGCAGGTGGCAGGGCTCCCTGAAGCTGCCCAGCCGCAGAGAGGGTCCCCAAGCAGCTGCCCAGCCGTGGGGCGGGGAGGAGACCCCTCAGCATTTCAGCTGCGATGGGCAGCGAGGGGACCCCAAAGCCCCCAGTCGCTGTGAGTGCTGGACTCTCCTTCCTCCCCATTTTGTTTGGTCTGAGATTTTTACTAAAAATGTCCCTGTCACGGACTTAAAAATCACGGACAGGTCATGGGCTTCTGTGAATTTTTGTTTGTTGCCCATAACCATGTGTGATTTTTACTAAAAAATATCCACGGCAAAATCTGAGCCTTAAGAATAACTAAATTAGAAGTGAGAAATAATAACTAAATTAGTCTGAACAAAAAGGCCAAGCTAATAGAGTTCAAGGACTGTGTTGGAATTATGCTTGTTAAAAACAGGCGATGTGAAGTCAGAAGTTAATGAGCCAAAATTGGTATGTTGGATGTTAGGCCCAATTGGCAGATAAAATAATGAGGAGTTGGGCTATTCCACCCATCACTCTTTTTGTGGTGGGTCCTTTAAGAGAAGGAGTTTGTGGGAAAAGTTTAAAAAAAAAAGAAAGGAAAAAAAAGAAAAGACAGAACAGAGGGAGGCTACTGGAGAAAGTGTCACCATCATGGCTACCAACCAGTGGCGTAGCTAGGTGGAGCGAACAGGGTCAGCGGACATAAAAAAAAAAAAAGTGCCACTTGCTTGTACTCACTGGGCGGTGCTCCAGGTCCTCAGCGGCACTGAAGGACCCCGCCACTGAAATACTGCCGAGGACCCGGCGCGAGTGAAGGCCCCCGCCGCCAAAGACCCGGAGCGCCGCCGGGCGAGTAAAAATTAAAAAAGGTGCTTATAAATTAAAAAGACGCCACTTGTCCTCAGAGGGGGAGCGGCTGCTCCCCCTGCTCCTCCCCTGGCTACGCTACTGCTACCAGTCCCACCTTTTCTTGGAACCTCGGGATCATCCTGGTCCTGAGTGGTGTCCTGGCCAGCAAGAGAGGGATCCAGATGACATCACCACCCCGGCAGGTCCTGCTGAATCTCAAACTCCATTGTTATGACAGTTACTTTATACCATCTGAGAGACTCTCAAACAATGGGGGGCGGGGGGAGTTTCCTTCTAAAAACTATAGCTAAAGGGAAAGGAAACCAGGAAGGATGTTAAAATAAAAGCCTTATTTAATCATTTACATTTCAAATGCTTTAACTGTTTTTCCTTCTTTTCTGTATCTTTAATACAAGGTTAAAAAAAAATTAATGGTGTTTTTGCCATGATGTTAAGTGGGCTGAGGTCTCTGCATACCCAGCCCCAGAACTTGTTTAACATAGTTTAATGTTGGACCGTGACTGGGTTCTATTAACACGTTTAGCCAATTTATTCCATCAAAATTAACACCATAGAGGGCAAAGTCTAAGCACCTTGTCATCACCCCTCCACCCTCTGCACAGAAGGGGAGGTGGAAGTGGAAGTGGGAGTATTGGATAGCAAGGGGTGGGAAATGTGTGGAGCTGACATTGTGGGGGGGAGGAAGTGGTAGAAACTTATCAGCCATGGATAGAAATAAAGAGAGCAAAGAGGAGAGAAGAAATTCCATGGTAACATTAGAGGACTGATTTTCGGTATATTACATACATGGAAAATCTTCATATTCGTGTTCAGTTCAGAGATTTATCTCCTCTGTCTGTGTGCAGATCCTGGACTTCTGCAAACACAGCTTTAGGAAAATCCATTCCTAAATCCCCCTCTTGAGGTGGGAGGGAAACAGGATATCAGCATAGATATGTGCAGGCCAGATGGAATGAAATTCTTCTGTATTTTTAATACTTAACTGATTTGTTAAAGCAATAAATAACCATCTGTATGTGTAATGGTGACAAATAACTAGAGTAGTTATTGCAAGATTACCCAATGAATCTAGGGAGTGGTGATTAATACTCTGTATCCCATATTAAATTCCAAATGAAATCTAATTAGGGCTCAAATATTTTAATAATATCATCTTGTTTGTTTTTCATGCTAGAGCCTTCTGTTAATACAACCTAGCATCTTGTTGCAATACAAGTTTTCCATAAAGATGATCTTAAATTATTCCCATGATGGTCTGCACATCTCTGATTAATGCATTTTGTGATAGATACTGTAACTATTCCTGGTGGTGATTGGAAAACTTTTAACGAAATATAATAGAAATCATGACAAATTTCTTCAAGATTAGGATATCTGAAAATTTTATACACTGCAAATGGTGTGTATAAATTGAACAGCAGCACCGAACTGGATAAAATATTTTTGCAGGCCTTGAGATGTAAGAATGGTATAAAAATATCCAAGTAACATAAGGTTCCTGTCATTCGAGATTAGACAAATGATGGCATCTTAAAGTTATGAGATAATTGTAGTAATAAAGTTTAAATAATCTCACAAATTCAGGAAAATATCTGTAACTCTTTTACTATAACTAATTTGTTACATAAAGGAAAAAAATCACAAGGTTGTGTTCAAAACCATGAGGCAAATGGGAAAAAAATGAACCTATTTCTGTTTGCTAGTACAGTCGTTGAGGAAAGACTCGAGTTTGATTGGGTGCTCCTTTTCAAAGAATAACAAGAACAGCTTTGGAAAAGGTATTGAATGTAAAATAAACTGTTTTCAGAATTGTGTGTAACATTGATGGTTTTAACGTAGGTGAGATACATCAGATATTATACCCATGGTGGTACAAGACTGGTCGCTCCCAGACACACAAACCATCCCTAGCAAATTGTTGAACATAGTATGATTTGAGGTTTAGCTCTTGAAGTCTGCTCACCAAAGTTAGCACATTGTTCCTTTTAGCAGTGAAATTTGTGGGATCACATTGAGACTTGGTGTAAGGTGACTGCTGAATTCAATCCAGAGTTCAATGACATAAACAGGACTGTTACATGGCAGACATAAGCTGTTCAGAAAACAGTTGTAAGTGGTAAAAGACTACACAGCAACTTGATGTTTGGTGCTAGATTGGAGCTGGTGTCCCTTGCACATCTAATGAGATAACATTGTATGCATTGAGACTGAGCATGGAACAAAATACCTTTTGCCTTTGAGTCTGAAATACAGAAGAGGTACATTCATGAAAATTAACAGCTTTGAATCCAGGGATAAGGCCATTGTTGGTACCCTGAAAGTCTCCAGACCTGCTAGCAGAAAGAGCTGCTTAGAAGAGCTGTCAGAACCACAGTCCAAACTGGTGATGAGGTTTCCTAGAATTGTCTAAGGAGATTTCATGTCCCATGTTGCCAACATCTCCAATGCTCCAGCACAAAGTTGTTAGTCAACTACATGTTTCAAAAAGATAATGGAGTCCCCAAATAATTGGTCACACCCTAAATCTGATCTTTAAGCTGAATGTGGACATAAGGGTGCATGAGAATATACATACCGTTTCATTAAATCAGTAGCAGAAAGATTGGCTGAGGAAGGTTTGAGGTAGAAGCCCAATAGTGAAACAGAGAGAGAGACTGAGTTGCTTTAGAGATGATTCTGTTTTCCTTACTGTGATAAAGTTCCTTCTTCAGAGCTAGAAGAATATAGGAACACATGGCTGGATGGGACTTTCTGAGTTATTGAGTCCAGTCCACTGCTATCACAGGCAGCCACATCATATATCATATTATCATATAATGACATTCATAAATTTATCAAGCTCCATTTTAGAGCTAATTAAGATTTTGAAGCTAGTTAGGTTATACACCCCCAATACTCCTATACCACTCTCTGATAGTTAGAAACCTTCTAATTTCAAGCATAAATTTACTCATGGCCACTTTATACCCATTTGTTCTTCTGCCAAAAGTGTTCTTTAACTTTTAAACAGCTCTTCTCCTGCCCTAGTGGTTAGCCCGGGATATATAAATCTAGAGCAATTGTATCTCCCTCAGCCTTTGTTTTGCTTGGCTAAACATGACAAGAACTTATAGTCTCCTCTCATAAGTTAGGCTCTTTATTCCCTTGGTCATTGAAGTAGCCTTTCTCTGCACCTGTTCCAGTCTAAATTCATCTTTTTTGAACATAGATTTTATTGAGGCACAGGACAGCTTTGAAGATGCAGGCACTGCAAATTTTGGCTCAGGAAAAATGTGTCCTGTAAACTTTTTATAAGAATCAAAAACTGTCAAATCCTAGATTTTCACTATATTCCTGCTTGGCATCTAATGATGATTGCTATTGCAGTTACGTAACGAATACATCCGTGCCATTGTTGAGTCATAAAAACACATGCATCCAAGGGATTTTTATAGTGAACTAGTGCAATACAATGCATATTCAAGTAAAACTTTCAATGTTATAGTGTGTGACATGGTTGATAGCTGAGTCCTATTCCTTGTGATATCATTTGATATTGATTTTTAAACCTATTAAATATGGTTGAATAGGTAATAAAATCGTGTGAATCTTTTTAACTCGACCGTGCTTCCAGCGATGTTATATGGCAGCGAAACATTGTTGCTGACAAAGATTGAAGAACATCAACTGTCTGTCACACAGAGGGTGATGGAATGAACATTTTTGGGCATTTCGCTCCGTGATCACATCCCCAATGAAATAATTAGACAGCAGTCTGGAGTGCGAGACGTCGTTGTTGAAAGCAAGCTCAGCAAAACGCGGAGGGTGGGACATGTGGCCCTACTCAGCGACAACAGGTGGACTGCAGCTATATCCCAGTGGTACCTGTGAGAACAGAAACGGCCACACGGTCGGCCTCCAAAGAGGTGGGATGACTTCCTAACCAGGAGATATGGACAAGCATGGCGAGAGAAGATTGGAAGACGTGTTGTGATCACCTCAGTCTCAACTGATGAAGGACCGACAGTCTTCGCAGGTAATAAACCTTGAGGTGTTAAAGAATAATCAGAACAGATACTGTAAATCACCTACAGAAACAAGACAGGTTTACACAAACACTAATAAACTGAAAGTTGCCAGGTATTTCAGAGCAAAGAGTTGCTAAATAAACAGAATTGTGAATGCAATTGTTTATAGTAACCGACTATATATATATCAGAGAGAGAAAGAGATTTACTGGTGAAAATGATTTAGTAAAGATTGTATGTAATGTTGAAAGGACATTGATACAGACCTGACAAGCCATACCTATGAACTGTGAATTCACATAAAATACCGTCATATTCTTCTGTGTGCCATGAAAATTTTCAAATATTTTGATGTAAGCCCTTGTCTTTCAGGTCAAGTACATGTTTCTAAACTAAAGCCTTACTTTATAGGCAGCTGCTTCAGATCTTTTTCTATGTTCTGTATTTTTATTCAGATTTCATGAGCAAAGGAAATACAGTTGGGAGTTTGATAACACCAGAGAGAGGCATTTTGCTTAAGAGATAATAGCAGGAGATTTCAGCTTGCTTATCCATCTATTTCATCTATATACTCAGACTTCAGTGTTTATTTGTGAAGTGGTAAATACTGAATTTACAAAGGGAAAGGCATCTTCAGTAGCTGTGCTCAAATGCGTAAAAGTACAACCTAACATGGAATGTATCCAGGGATTGTGATAGTGATGTCATGATCTGTATGTGGGGTAACTGACCGCATGGTTAGCTTAGTCATTTTTGGAAAGAATACTTTCAAAGAAAAAAAAAACATGACAGACAAACTGATCTCAGGGAAGCTTTTGTCTTTTCTGGAAGTACTATTATCTTGAGACACTATATAGAAAGCAACCCTGGGTAGATAAAGTGGTTGTGATATATATAGATAGATATAAATAATACAAAAATAAAAAAGTGCAAACTTTCAAAAGACTTCCATTGTAAAACATCTCAGCCACTTTGGCAAAATCAAATGGATAAAGAAACTAAACATAAAAAGCTCTCTTTCAAAAGGGAGAGGAAGTGAAGTGGTCAGAGATGAACTGATATGAACAAAATATCGACATATACAAACAGGACATAACCTGGGAGAAAGTTCCCTAGAAGACCTTTAACTCTTTTTGCTAATGGGATGAGATCTTGACACACTTATCCACCTGTTGAGCTATACCAACATTAAATGTTTGTAGGAAGGTAAGAAGTATTGTTTTTACAATGTATAGGGAACAGCCATCTTTAGCAATTGTACAGTCATGTTCTTACTTCAAGCCTTGATATTATGTTCCCACTGATAGTCAACATACAGTTCAGTATATCAACTTTAAATTGAAGTACAGAACACTATCAAGCTTTGGTGGTCTCTGTATTTTTAATATATCTTGTTTCATTTAGGTATTTTCTTGAGTTGTAGTTATTCAGATCAATCTGGAACAAAAAAAAGATGGAAACAGGACTGGTTGGTAAAAATATGGGAAATTATATAGTACAGCAATGGCAATGTAATATCTTTTCCATGCTGATAATGTACTACATTTCCAGACAGCAAGAATCACTTGTATGGTGCATGTCCAAGCTTTTCAGTCATGAGGATCTATCCTAAACCTGGATTTTCCAAATATTTACTCACTAAACCATCAAAATATCTCTCCAGGTGTCTTTGAAACATGCTGAGTATTTCATTTTATTGGAGAATTCTACATCCAAAAGGAGGGCTTGTTCTGAAAACCTCCATGCTGGAGAAATTGCCGACTTTGACTCCCCCTAGGAGAATAATATGAGGGGGAAAGGAGTCCAGGAGAGCTGGCTGTATTTGAAAGAATCCTTACTGAGGTTACATGGACAAACCATCCTGATGTATAGAAAGAATAGTAAATATGGCAGGCGACCAGCTTGGCTTAACAGAGAAATCCTTGCTGATCTTAAACACAAAAAAGAAGCTTACAAGAAGTGGAAGATTGGATAAATGACCAGGGAAGAATATAAAAATATTGCTCGGGCATGCAGGAGTGAAATCAGGAAGGCCAAATCAACCTGGAGTTGCAGCTAGCAAGAGATGTTAAGAGTAACAAGAAGGGTTTCTTCAGGTATGTTAGCAACAAGAAGAAAGTCAAGGAAAGTGTGGGCCCCTTACTGAATGAGGGAGGCAACCTAGTGACAGAGGATGTGGAAAAAGCTAATGTACTCAATGCTTTTTTTCCCTCTGCTTCACGAACAAGGTCAGCTCCCAGACTACTGCACTGGGCAGCACAGCATGGGGAGGAGGTGCCCAGCCCTCTGTGGAGAAAGAAGTGGTTCAGGACTACTTAGAAAAGCTGGACAAGCACAAGTCCATGGGGCTGGGGCTGCATCCGAGAGTGCTAAAGGAGTTGTCGGATGTGATTGCAGAGCCATTGGCCATCATCTTTGAAAACTCATGGCGATCGGGGGAAGTCCTGGACGACTGGAAAAAGGCTAATGTAGTGCCCATCTTTTTAAAAAAAAAAGGAAGGAGGAGGATCCTGGGAACTACAGGCCAGTCAGCCTCAGTGGAAAATTCATGGAGCAGATCCTCAAGGAATCAATTCTGAAGCACTTAGAGGAGAGGAAAGTGATCAGGAACAGTCTGCATGGATTCACCAAGGGCAAGTCATGCCTGACTAATCTAATTGCCTTCTATGATGAGATAACTGGCTCTGTGGATGAGGGGAAAGCAGTGGACGTGTTTGTTCCTTGACTTTAGCAAAGCTTTTGACATGGTCTCCCACAGTATTCTTGCCAGCAAGTTAAAGAAGTATGGGCTGGATGAATGGACTATAAAGTGGATAGAAAGTTGACTAGATTGTTGGGCTCAACAGGTAGTGATCAATGGCTCCATGTCTAGTTGGCGGCCAGTATCAAGTGGAGTGCCCCAAGGGTCGGTCCTTGGCCGGTTTTTTCAATATTTTCATATTGGAGGATGGTGTGGATTGCACCCTCAGCAAGTTTGCAGATGACACTAAACTGGGAGGAGAGGTAGATACGCTGGAGGGTGGGGGGTGGGGGTAGAGGGCCCTAGACAAATTAGAGGATTGGGCCAAAAGAAATCTGATGAGGTTCAACAAGGACAAGTGCAGAGTCCTGCACTTAGGACGGAAGAATCCCATGCATCGCTACAGACTAGGGACTGAATTGGTAGGCAGCAGTTCTGCAGAAAAGGACGTAGGGGTTACAGTGGACAAGAAGCTGGATATGAGTCAACCGTGTGCCATTGTTGCCAAGAAGGGCAATGGCATTTTGAGTGTATAAGTAGGGGCATTACCAGTAGATCAAGGGACGTGATCGTTCCCCTCGATTCAACATTGGTGAGTCCTCATCTGGAGTACTGTGTCCAGTTTTGGGCCCCACATTACAAGAAGGATGTGGAAAAATTGGAAAGCATCCAGCGGAGAGCAACAAAAATGATTAGGGGACTGGAACACATGACTTATGAGGAGAGGCTGAGGGAACTGGGATTGTTTAGTCTGCAGAAGAGAAGAATGAGGGGGGATTTGATAGCTGCTTTCAACTACTTGAAAGGGGGTTCCAAAAAGGATGGATCTAGACTGTTCTCAGTGGTAGCAGATGACAGAACAAGGAGTAATGGTCTCAAGTTCCAGTGGGGGAGGTTTAGGTTAGATATTAGGAAAAACTTTTTCACTAGGAGGGTGGTGAAACACTGGAATGCGTTACCTAGGGAGGTGGTGGAATCTCCTTCCTTAGAAGTTTTTAAGGTCAGGCTTGACAAAGCCCTGGCTGGGATGATTTAGTTGGGGATTGGTCCTGCTTTGAGCAGAGGGTTGGACTAGATGACCTCCTGAGGTCCCTTCCAACCCTGATATTCTATGATTCTATGAAACCTCTAGGAAAACACAGCAGGCAAGCTATCAAGTTTTTGAAGTAGATTTCCCTTTGGGGAAATCAACTGCTCCACAAGATGTACTAAGAATACTTACTCTTAAAGCTGAATATATCAAGAGTGTTATCGCCACTACCTCTTTAAAAAAAATGCTGTAGTTGAACTGAAAAGTATTTTCATTTCCAATGTGACTTTTTTTAGTTAAGTAGTTTAAAAAAAAAAAAAAGGTAAGGCCTTACAATCCATCAGGATACACTTGACACCACTGTATTTAAATATTTCTGAACCCAAGAGAAAGACGTAGGATGTCACAGACAGAATGAACTATTGCACTCCCCTTTGTGGCTCTCCTTTTGACAGATTAAATCTTTATGTACTTGTTTTATGATTCACCATTAGCAACAGCTGATTAGAATTCCATAAACTGATCAAATCAGTCCAGAGGCATTGTTCTGTACAAGAACACTGGAAATGGAATGACAATTTTTCTCTTTTATAAACTATTTCTAATATTATTTTCTTCCTAGATTGACATCAATCTTCTTATTAACACACTCCATCCCTCATCCTTACTTGGGAAATTTTTGTTGCCTTGGGTTTGCCTCAGGCCAGTAGAGGTGAACAAAGAGTGAGGTCAGATCTTCAGCCAGGAAAACATGAATTTATATTCCATTTTTTCTGACTGGTTAAATCCTGGAAGAACCTATTAAAATTTGTAGTTATTTTTCAGGATTATAGAAACCTTATCTATTATAGGAACAATAAATATCTTTATATAAAAGATGTTTCTCTTTTCAAGATACTTCCCAGTTGGGGGTGATTCCCACAAACTTAGAAGCAACTGTAGGCTTATTCCTTAATTGAAGTATTTCTCAACATTTTTTGAGACCACTGGGGAACATATAAAACAATGAGGGCTGGACAATTGCAGTTGTGATGCCATAAATACAGATATAGCCCACAATCTTATAAACAGTACCTGTGCAGATCCCATTGAATTTAGTATTGTTTGATGCAGAATGGAATTCTGAGAAGGTGCCTTTTGTATGAAGTGTTTCTTACCTGCTTCCATATCTGCAGATTTCCATTCCCTACCTTCACTCCCTCCCTGCCAAATTTCATGATCCTGGGATTTTACACTGAACAATGTGTACATTCTAAATTTGCATATTTCAATATGTATGTTGATATTTATCTGAACACAGTTCTGAAAGTTAGTTTGGATGTAGAGGTTTGAAATTAGCCAGTTTTAGAAGAGAATGGGCCAATTTTCATTCACAAATGATCTACAAATAGAAAAGTTAAATTTTTCAACAAAATCCATAAACCTTAAATATTTAAGTTCTTGCATGTAACAATAATCTCCTGCCTTACTTCTCTTCCATATGTGGTTACAAACCAGAAAATCATCCTTCTCTGCTCACTTTGCTATCTATCTTGTACTGAATATTACCTTACAACTCCTCACTTGGAGTCATTTGAATGTTTCTGGTTTTGCGGCCTAGACTACATCGGATTTCAGGCCCTGTGTTCAATGTGAATTTAGCAAGCAATTTCATATTCATGAAAAAAGAAGCTTTGGTGAACAACTCAATGCTGCTCTAATAAATGCTTATTAAGTCTGCAGACATGACCAGAATTTTGTTTATTATAGATACATTTTTTTAGTTTTTTAACTTAGCTGTATCTGTAGTATTAACTGACACTTTCTTTAACACCATACCTCACAGCTTACCAAAATGAAATGAATGATCTAAGAATGTTCATGGGCCTTGGTTGTATATTGTGTTATCATGCAATTAGCATAACAGCAGGAGATCCTGCAAGCACAATATTTCTGAGTGACCTATATCAAACCGATTACGTTTTACATGGAAATTAAATGAATCCTGCCAGAATTTTGAGGCCAGGGAGGGAATAAAGTCTCATTATTCAATTTGCATAGCTTGAAAGACAGCATGTAGAGAAAAACCCCCTGTGTTTGTGCAAACAAGGCGTGGTCTTCCTGTTTGAAAAAATACATTTCTTACACAAATGTATGTGTTGGCAGAAACAATGAGGAGGAGCAAACAAACCATTACTATGTTTCTGTGTAATATATTAGGGCACTTTCCTGAGAACGAATAGCCTAAAGCTTCAACTAACCATAACATTTCCATGGGTCATTGGGGAGGGCATGTATTTGTGCACAAATGAAGTATCAAACCATCTGCTTAAATTTGTGTATGTGCACACTCATTTTAGCATAATTTGGAGAGTTGTGGATGAAGAAAAATGTGTCTCAATTGGAAATAGCTTAATAATGAGGATAATTATAAATAATGATGAACAAGGATGGGGGGAGGGGGAGGGAGAGGGAGAATGGCAAAGCAGAATGCCATATGTTCTGCAGATTGGTACAGATTCATAGATTCCAAGGCCACAAGGCACCATTGGGATCATCTAGTGTGACTGCTATATACACAGGTCATAGAACTTCCCCCAAATAATTCTTAAAGCATTAGAAGCATTTAGGAAACATCCCATATTGATTTATAAACTCTCAGTGATGGAGCATCCACCATGAACCTTAGCAAATTGCTAATGGTAGTGAATGGTTAATTACTCACTCAGTTGAAAACATGACATACATGGTTCATTCCATCTTAAGAAGAATCTTACCCACCAATAAAACAGGGTTGTTCATAAATGTAATTTTCAGTGATTTAACAGTGTGAAATAATATTTTGTGATTTATATCATCTTTCATCCAAGAATTTGAAAGGACTTCACAACCATTAATTAATAAACCTTGTACTCCATCAAAAATATAAAATTCCTAGGTAGGCATTATAGCAGGCCAAAACCCAGTAAATATTTTGGTGAAACTTGTTAAATGTTTTCCCATTTTTCCATTGAAATATTGATGGGTGTAAAACTGTACAAAATTTTCCCACACTTTTTTTCTCTTGTCATTGTTGTAAATGAAATTTTAATGAATGCATAATTAGGAATGCATTACCCACCTTTATTGTGGGCTAAAATGGCTATTTAATAGCACACTAACACAACACAATGGTTTAAGACAGGAAGAGTACCATATCCAGTTGAAATTGCATGAATTTAAATTTGTCCAGTCCCTGAAAGGAAACACTCTAACTCTGAGAAAAAGTGTTCTGGGATTATAAATGGCTACTTATTTCCTAGGCAAATTATAATATAGCTTGGCTCTGCTTAGTTATGAGATCTAGCAGGGCTCATTCACAATATGCGCTAGCTGCAGACTAAACAATAACAGGAAAAATGCTTACCAAAATGTCATAATATAAATACACTCAGGTGGGTAGGACATACATTATTCTCAGTGTGCTTTGGCCACAGCTACCATTATAGTATTTCTTGCAATGCATATTAAGAATGGACTAAAATGTATTTGTGTATGTTTTAAGCTGAAAGGGGATTTCTTGGGGAACACCCAAGTAAATGAAAAGTTTCAAAGCACATACCAAACTAGTTCCTTCTGAGCCTCCTATGAAGTTATTTACAGGTGCTAATGTGCAATTCCTTGGCTGAGAACAACCCTTAATGCAAACTTATTCATGGGAGGAGTTTGGGGTGTGGAGACCTCCCCTGAAGTTGTGATCTCTTCTTTGAGAGTTCTTGGGCACATTCTGTCAGGGGGAAGGAGGCTGCCTGCCACAAATAGCTGTTGGCACTGCAGTCAGAACTCGTGTATCTCTGGCTGAGGCACAATTGGAGTCTTGCTGTCAGGATTTTCCCCAGTTGCCCCTACTTCAAGAATGCCCTTTAAAGCACATGTGTACATCACAACAGGAAGGAGTAATATGTGCGGAGAGTCCTCTCCACGCAGCTAATACCAATCAAAGGATCTGTCTCCTATTAGTGGGCACTCTGAGTGAAATCTTGGCCCTATTGACTTAAATAGAAAAACTCCCATTTACTTCAATGGGGCAAGGATTTCAGTGGACAGGTCAGTATGGATTCATGCTCGGACGGAGAACAATTGCTGACATGTTTGTGCTATGAATCCTCATGGGGAAGTTCAGAGAAAAGAGATGGCAACTGGGTATGGTCTCTGTAGACCTGGTAAAGGCATATGATTGGATACCATGAAAACTAGTCTGGTGCCATTTTTGACCAGAAAGTGTGCTAAAAGGGTATGTCAGTTTTATCCAGGATATGTATTAGGGAGTGACTACTATAGTCAACACTAAATGAAGCTCCAATACTGAATTTACAGTTGATAGCTTACATCAGGTGGTCAGCATTGAGTCCCTTTTGTTTCTGGTTATCATGGATGTAATAAGTGAGAATATATGAAGGGAGCTACTTTGGAACAAGCTGTTTATTGATGGCTTTGTGAGACTGTGCAAGCCAATTTTGAACAGTTGCAACATAGTTTTCAGAAGGCCTTAGAGCAGAGGTGGGAAAACTTTTTGGCCCAAGGGTCACATCAAAAATGTTTGACATTTCAAACTCTTTGTATGACCTATATTCTTGCAACCCACATCATTGTGTGATTCAGAGAAACAAAAAAGATGTGTGACTGACTAATAATGCAGTTAATCACTAAACACTTTGGGCTAGATCCTTCTCTCAGTTACATTGACATAAATCTGTATTAACTCCACACATGTCAGTGGAGCTGCTCTGAATTTTCACTGATGCAACTGTGAACAGAATTTGGACTCGCTTTTGTAAAACTGCAAACAAAACACTGCACATCAGTGAGGTTAGAGAATGTAAAGGAATGTGAAAACATTGTTTCACATACTCAGTGGTTCTGATTCTTCTTTAATTTATGTTGGCTTCACACCAGGATAAGTCTATTGACTTCAGTGTGATTATTCATTACTTTCTTTTAATCGGTATATCTCAAAGTAAATATATGAGGTATTATTATTATTATTATATTAGGACACTTTGTTTCTGATTATTTCAGTATGACTCTAAACTTGTGTTCTTGGAGACCATCCGGTATTGTAAAGAACAATCAAATATGCCCTGTGGATGAGATCAGGATGGCCACTGCAGTCTTCTACCAGCAGGAGTTGCCACCAGAATTTTCTAATTGCTACAAGTTGTTCCCCTTTCTTGTTGGCTTTTTCCGAATAAATAGAATGCTTCTGTGACTGCCAAGCCAGTTATATTGGTTTCAGATCTGTGCATGTGAACAAAGATAGTGTTCATTAGGCATAACTTCAATAAAAATGCTGGGGCCTAAGTTCATTGTTTACAGTACAAAACATTTTTTTGAGGGAGAGTGCCATTTCTGAAATGGTACATCAATTGTTGTGGGTCAGAGTAAGTGCAGCAGGGAAAGACTTATTGTGCTCATTCCTTTTTCATGTTAATGCTGCAGAATCAGGACATTGTGTGAGGGACAAAGAATACAAAAAAAGCAACAACAAATAACCATAACAACAATAATAAATTATAGACAGTGCATAGTGAATAACACTTACAGTACTACGGTATATGCAACAAAAGGATCAGCTCTGAACCCCACTGAAGTTAATAGAGTCTTTCCATTGACTATTAAGGGTTTTAGATTAGCCCTGATATTGGTTTATTCAGACTGAGCAAACAAATTCCCATTAACAATATGTAGTAAAATCAGTAGTCCAACAGTAGTGCAACAGTATAAAATTCATGAATTCTTATGAAGGAGCCTTTGACAAAGCTGAGGGAGATGGTTCTTTATTAGAAGTAAGTCTGGGACCATCTGTCAGACTAGTGGAGCTGACTCCCAAGCATGGCTCTTTTAAAGAGAGATCCTCACATCTCATATTTACAAATAAACATGAACAAACATAATACACAACAGTATATATACAAATAACTCACTAAGAATTTTCTTTTAGTCTTTGAGGTGGCCTTCTCAGTCTTGTGAATCTGGGTGTCATCCCTTCATTCTCTGTATAGTGAATCTCAGTTCCACACATGCTCATTCAGGCAGCCTACTCTGTGGATTCCTTCAGTCAAAAACTGGACAATCTGATATCTGCACCTAAATATTATAATTTAAAACAAAACAAAAATGTCCAACTTGTAACCCCAGTCCCTGGAATGAAATTTCTGGCAGCTTTATCCCCTCCCACAGGGAGCTCATTTGCTGTATTCTGAGCATCTGACGTCCCCAATTCCTCATTACAACACCCAATACTTCTCTTTTGCAATCCACATCTTATCTGGAAGGAATACCTGGAACAAATTTCAATTGTTTTTAATTTGCTCTTGATACCAATGCAATGTTTACATTTACATTATTGTAGAAAAAAACCTCTAACCCTTGTTCTGTTTTATCATCTTAGCTTTAAAGGATAACATTGTAGTATTATATTCCAGGCTTATGTTGGTTGGCCTCTTGAGTCAACCATTTGAATGTTGCTTAGAATAGATACTTAGATCAAATGTAACTGGGCCATAAATCTGACTTTCACGTTTTCTAGATCCACTTTTGGACAGGAATTTGAGAAGACCATGGGTATTTCTGTTTTGGGAAGACCTAAAGAATTTCACTACATGAAAGGAAGACCAAAAGCTAGTAAAACAAAGAGTGGCCATTGACAATGGAGCAACCCAAGAATAACACAACAAAGGACAGCAATGCCTTTCCATTTCAAAAGTATGAGTTGTAGCCTACCTGATTATCCTTGTTCACTTTTCTTTAGACATGTTTTTGTTTTGTTACAAAAAGATCAATGTGTTCTTTAATTAGAGAAACACTGTTTTCATTTGATGCAAAAGTTGCCAAGTGGTGAGATACTAATTCTATAAAGCTGTGGTTCTCAGCCTTCAGGTTATCACCCCAAAGTGAATTGTGAAGTTGTTTTCTGGGTGTCATCAAAGTTCCTATGGAAACCATTCAAAAATTGTATTTTAGTCCTTTAGTTGTGAAGAAAATAGATTCAGTAATTAGGCTGACTGACTATATAACATTTGGAAGGAATAGGCAATTCATTAAACTTTCAGTAACAGTATATACATTATACTTTAAAATATATATTTTAATAGCATAATAATGTGCTAATTTCTATGTAAATACTACGATGATCACTTTAGAAAAGCCTTTGGATAATAGATACTTCACCCTACGATATAACCGCATTTGCTCCAACCCCTCAGACAGAGACAAACACCTACAAGATCTCTATCATGCATTCCTACAACTACAATACCCACCTGCTGAAGTGAAGAAACAGATTGACAGAGCCAGAAGAGTACCCAGAAGTCACCTACTACAGGACAGGCCCAACAAAGAAAACAACAGAACGCCACTAGCCATCACCTTCAGCCCCCAACTAAAACCTCTCCAACGCATCATCAAGGATCTACAACCTATCCTGAAGGACGACCCATCGCTCTCTCAGATCTTGGGAGACAGACCAGTCCTTGCTTACAGACAGCCCCCCAATCTGAAGCAAATACTCACCAGCAAGCACACACCACACAACAGAACCACTAACCCAGGAACCTATCCTTGCAACAAAGCCCGTTGCCAACTCTGTCCACATATCTATTCAGGGGATACCATCATAGGGCCTAATCACATCAGCCACACTATCAGAGGCTCCTTCACCTGCGCATCTACCAATGTGATATATGCCATCATGTGCCAGCAATGCCCTTCTGCCATGTACATTGGCCAAACTGGACAGTCTCTACGTAAAAGAATGAATGGACACAAATCAGACGTCAAGAATTATAACATTCAAAAACCAGTTGGAGAACACTTCAATCTCTCTGGTCACTCGATCACAGACCTAAGAGTGGCTATACTTCAACAAAAAAGCTTCAAAAACAGACTCCAACGAGAGACTGCTGAATTGGAATTAATTTGCAAACTGGATACAATTAACTTAGGCTTGAATAGAGACTGGGAATGGATGAGTCATTACACAAAGTAAAACTATTTCCCCATGGTATTTCTCCCTCCCACCCCACCCCCCACTGTTCCTCTGATATTCTTGTTAACTGCTGGAATTAGCCTACCTGCTTGTCACCATGAAAGGTTTTCCTCCTTTCCCCCCCCTGCTGTTGGTGATGGCTTATCTTAAGTGATCACTCTCCTTACAGTATGTATGATAAACCCATTGTTTCATGTTCTCTGTGTGTGTGTATATAAATCTCTCCTCTGTTTTTTCCACCAAATGCATCCGATGAAGTGAGCTGTAGCTCACGAAAGCTTATGCTCTAATAAATTTGTTAGTCTCTAAGGTGCCACAAGTACTCCTTTTCTTTTCACCCTACATGATACTGAAGCTTTAAAAATGAACAAATTATTATTCGTTATGGCATTTGGGTTCAATTTTGTTGGCTAAAACAGCACAAGAGAATCTGGGATAGAGCAAAAATGAATTTGGTATATGGGGTCACCGGAGGAAAAGTAGGTGGGAGGGTTGGGTTGTGGGAGAAGCTGAATACACTTGATCTACAGCTGTGACCATCTGCTCATAAGAGGTTATGTGAAATAAGCTAATGTCTCACAAATAAGTGGCAATATTGTATGTATGTATTTTGTTTGGTTTGTTTTTTCACATTGCTGCAATGAGATATCTTTGGTTCCCAGCCATTGTCAACAGAATTTTAATTTATCAGTTGTGTGCTTGTGCTTGTATATGCAAGCAGAGTCTGAATGAGCTCTCCCCTGATATCTAGTGGTGAACTGTGGAAAAGAACTTCAGGAGCTGATCTCGTTTGCATGGGTACACGCACTCCGCCTAGGTGCTCAGCATGATGGGATTGCTTGCCCAAATGGTCCCTTTTGGCTCGTGTGGGATCCCCAGTCTCCTTGTTGTTGGGGTAGGAGTAATAAAGGGTTTTTATCTTTGTGTGAATCAAGGGCAACAGAACTGTACTTGGTATACCCCGATGGAGGTACTCACTCTGAACTAAACTGCACTTGTTAGGCAGGGGACATGGGTTCCAAAGCCCAGTGAATTGAGAAAGGGTGGGGACATGTACTTGTACCTGGTGGTGTGGACCCATTTGACCCTTCCTCTCTCCACAGTATAATAAAAGAGCTAATTTAGACTCAGTTGAGAGTCTTGTTACACTCTGAAGAGCTGAAATCACTGCTACCTAGGTCTAAATATTAGACTTACTTTGGGACAGTGTCTCTATTGCAAGAGACTGTCCAGTGGGCACCAGCAGTGAGGCTCCACCGCTAACAGCTGAAATCACTGAGAGCTGTGTTAAGTGTGGAGTCCTGAAGACATCTTGGTGAGTGGCCAGCCGGGTGACTGGTGGAGAGGCGTGGCAAGCGGCCAGCAGTGTCAGCAACTATGAGTTGTTGGCCAAGGACAGCAACTATGAGTGGGGTGCAGAGAAGGGTCAGGCACATTAAAGGGACTTTTGGGTTGCTGGACTTAAGAACCTGAGGGGAAAAGGATACTGCCCAACTTACTTGGGGGTGGGTCTTCTGATCATATTTTATGTTTATAAACCCTAGTTGTGGTGTTTCCCCAAATTAATGCCGTATTATTTCCCTCCTTTTATTAAAAGTTTTTACTACACTCAGACTCTGTGCTTGCGAGAGGGGAAGCATTGCCTCTTAGAGGCTCCCAGAGGGTGGTGTGTAATTGTCCCAGGTCACTGAGTGGTGGCTCGAGCTGATTTTGTGTTGTAGTGTTGGAACGGAACCCCTAGATATTGAACCCAGCCTTTGTTGCTGCCAACTCTGACTGGCAGAAGGGTTATATATACATGAACATTTTTGTCATCAAATTTTGAAAGTAGTCTTTGAAAGCGTGCCTGCAAGGTTTGTAAACTCCACTCAGATTTACACCTGTAAACATATATTTGTGTATGCTAACGGACATTTAGACATAAAGGTTACCTATAAGCATGTCTAAGTGTCTACTTGCATGTGATATTTTCACTCCATGTGGAAAGGTGGGTTTCTTCTCTGCATGCAAACAGGTGCAGACCTGTTTTGCAAGTGATATTTTGGCAGTTATATAGACTGTATTTACTATGGATTAATTTGCATAAACTTGGTTAGCTGGATGGTCTCACATTTCAGAACATTTGATTTTGGCCTCAACAAAAGCTGAGCACCAAGTACTCCCTCTGAAATCAATACAGGTTGTAGGGTCTCAGTATTCCTTTAGGTCAGGCTCTTTTATGAGTGACACAAAACAATTAGGATGATTTTCAAAATCCATAAATGACACTCTTTTTGGGCACATGACTCCAGTATATTTTAGCTATCAGTATATTTTGTTAGATGTCTTGCAGCCTTTACTTTCTTATCTTCCATTGTGATATGATTAGACAATGTACACACAGCCAGTTGATCACAGGACGACCAATTTCACCATTGTGATATCCTAAGAAAACCATCAGGGTAAATTCAAGGACCCAAGAGGGAAACCTTTTTAAACAACAATAATTATAATTTCAGAGTACTCACAAAATTTTTACTAGCATATATTAAGTATTTTTCATAAAGAATGAACTGTAAAAGTGACACACAAGCAACGGACAGCTTAAAAAAGGCAGCTTTGATTAATGAACATTGCTAATTATAGTACAGCACTAGTCAGAGGAGAAGGGGAATAAAGTACTGTGTAACTTAATCTTTTAGCTCAAAACCCTGGTCTGTGGCATTTCATCAAGCAGCTGTGGTAGGGTGGGGACAAAGCACTAAAGAATGTTATAAATTACTTGAATACTGTAATTAAGTTAATATATTCAAAAACTGCAAGAGACATATTCAGGATACAATACAGGAAATAGCTACAATCTTAATAAATATCACTTGTCTGAGGTTTTTATTACTATATGTTCATCTATGTAGAAAATATTGACCTAGAACTATGAATGTAAAATGTTGTGTGTGCAAGTGCCACACACATAATTATTTACTCCTAGGGGAAATCTGCACCACTGCACAATGGAGAATTGTGCAGAAATGTTTTTTTGCACAGAATTTCCTTTCCCCCCACAGAAATGGACTGCAGTGCTGCTGGCCAACACAAGGGGCTGCTAGACCCAGCAGAGCCCCGTTTGCACATAGAAGACACTGCTGTGGGGAAGGGGAGAGTGCTATAGGGATCCCGGCAGCTGCAGTTCCCGCATGCTGTGATGGAAGAAGAGGGTGGCAGCACCAGGAAACTATGCAATCCTGGGGCTGAGCATCAGGTTGTTTCTCCCTCTGGATTCCTGGGCTCTGAGAGGTAGGGGGGTAGGTATCAGGGCTGGGGTGCCTCCACTGACTTCCTATAAGGCCCTGTATATATGAAAGAGCTGCACCAGTTTAACTTAAATCAGAACAACTCCCCTATATGAACACATTTATTTTAAGAATGGCTTATTTTTGTTTAGTCAAGTGAAACTGCTTGACTTCTTGTACTGAAATATTTCATTTCAAAAATGATCTAGATTTAAAAAATATATAACAGCGAAAATAAAATGAAATAATGTGGGTTTTTTTGGGTCAAACAAAATGTTTTTGTTCTACCTGAACCAAAACATTTCCATTTCATGTCAACTCCAACCAAATTTTGGGGAGGGATTTTTCAGTTCAGCAACCAAACTAGAAAATCAGTTGTTTGTTTGAGCTCTAGTTATGGGCTGTTTCACTGAAAAGACCATTTCTGGAATCTGTACAGTCACATTTCTGGAATGTGATCAGCAGGAGAAGTTAAGTTACTTCCCCACAGCTGGACTAGAAGAGTCCACTCTTGGAGCCTAGTGGTGGTAGAAATTCCAAACAACCTGTGTTCTTTAAAGTATGGGTAGGGTTCAGTTTTCTCAAGTCTTCTGAGTTGATATCAGCATTAAAATCCAAATGTCTCCTGCTGTGCTCACCCCTGCTGAGTAGTTAATGAAAAAATAGTTAAGTGTTAGCAAAGGCTACATGTGGTCAGCTACACTAGTCTGTTTTCTGAAGGTCGGACTGAGATAAAATAATTTGCACATATGTTTTTTCCTTTCCTTTGCTGTATCCTGTTAGCAATGCATTTTGTTTACAGCAAGTCTCCATCTCTTCATCTTGTACTTTACATATTCTTTTTTTTCAGCCCAATAGTATGTAGCAGTTTGACTAGTCATTGTATTCTCCATTGAGAGTTGTCAGACACAACAGATGAGAACTGAAGTTCAACTGCTGGCAAGTTTTTTGTTTTTTTTTTTCTTTTAACATTGCAAATCCTAAACAACAATTGCTTTGTTTGTGAGCAAGGGATACTTTGAAATGAAACAAAAAAAAAAAACCTGAAAAAGAACCCTTGTGAATGCTGAAAAAAAGGAAAAGGCCAGAAAAAAATGAAAAAAAAAAAAGTCTGTTTCTTTTTCTCTCTCTCCCTTCACCAGATTCCCATAGGATTTAATACTAAAATGCTTTATGTTGTATGTCATTTGGGTTTGTGTAAATGTTGTTGGCAAGGCTTCTGCTGACTTAGTTCTAGAAATTTTAACCTCTCATTAGCCTTTAACTACCAAGCCAGGAAAACAAAGAGAAGTCATTACTTATTCACAGAGTTTGGCTGTGCCACATCAAACATGAAGCAATTTCCAGCTCTTGATTCAACTGTGTCATGTTGTCATGAGGGACGACAATGGGTTAAATCTCCCCCAAAGCCTTTCCCAAACACACAAGAACTAAACAAGAAGCAGACTTTAAATGCTTTAAGTATGGGTTATAGTTAACTATAAACAGCTGTTGCAAGATAACAGCCTTTCCACTGGTAAAGTGAGTTCACTTCCCGACCCCCCTCCCGCCCCAAAATGAAACCATTCTGAAAGCAGCATTCAGAGAGAGCTGGTTCTTGTCTGGTAATAATCAGAAATAAGAGGTGGGGAGTGAATTGTTGAATCTCTCAGCTCAAGCTGACATTTATATAGCAATTCCTATTTCTGCTACTGACAGCCAAAACATACAAATGCATCTTATCTGGACTACTAAGAAAGAGAACAAATTTGCCTTCCATTCTCCCTTCTCTGCTACCACTGCTTTGCATTAGTGTTTATTTTGAATAATGGGGAAAGAGTGATATTAACTAAGCTCCATCTCTCTTTCCCAGTCGGGGAACATCACATTTGAATTAAATCCAAACAATAGCTGGTGGTAAAATACTTCTGCAGAGCTACTGCTTGTTTGAGAAAATCAAATGGTAAAATGTTAGAATTTCCTTTTGTTGTGCTGAATTTTTAAACCCCCGTGAAATTTTAGATGAAATGTCATTTTAAAAAGAAACCTGAAAGCCAGTTGGTTCTGATCCAAATCAGATGTGAGAAAGTTATCAAAGTGAAACATTGAAGCTGGGCACTTGTGGAAGACAGTATTTTGTTAAATGGTTTAAAACATTAATGATTTTCAAAAATGAAAGAGAAATAATTCCATGTTTCAGAGTAGCAGCCATGTTAGTCTGTATTCACAAAAAGAAAAGGAGTATTTTGTGGCACCTTAGAGACTAACAAATTTATTAGAGCGTAAGCTTTCGTGAGCTACAGCTCACTTCATCGGATGCAAATGCAAATGCATCCGATGAAGTGAGCTGTAGCTTATGAAAGCTTATGCTCTAATAAATTTGTTAGTCTCTAAGATGCCACAAGTACTTCTTTTCTTTTTGCAAATAATTCCATGTAATTCATGTTAAAAAAATGTGGAAAATCAGGCTGTTAATATTAGACATTTATAGAGCGACTCACATGATCTCGACTACGGTACATGTGGCAAAAAGAGAAACAAAGAAACAGATGTGCAAACTTCCTACTGGTAAAAATCTCAGCAATTTTGTTAACAGGAGGAGACTGGTTCTTTGTTTCTCAGCTAGAAAATACTAGGCAACAACTTTGTAGAGAGATGTGGAATGGTCCCACAGAAAGGTGCCTCGCCATTTACTGAAGCTTTCTTGATCCACTGAGCTGGAATAACCAGTAAACAATCTTCATAAAGTTGGTGGGAGGAGAAGGGAGTAAAAAGAAAATCTGTGGCATGATTACAGCAATGTGGATAGGAACCTATATGAAGATCTCCTAAATTTGGGCCTTGCTATCTCTATGGCATCATCATCACTTATGCCTATGGTGACCAGATGTCCCATTTTTATAGGGACAGCTCCTTTTTGGGGGACTTTTTCTTATATAGGCACCTATTACCTCCCACCCCCTGACTCGTTTTTTTCACAGTTGCTATCTGGTCACCCTCCTTATGCCCTCTGAGGGATCTCTACAGCTAGGGAAAGGGATATGCCCCTCAGTGGAAAAACCCAGCAAAACGTTTATGAATCCTGGGGCTTGGCTAATTGTTCAGCAGCTGCCTCCCTGCTGGGGGGAAACTCCCTGGAATCATCTAAATGAGGTAGATGACAGGCTTCCAGTGGCAGCAATGGCTAGAACAGGTCCTGGCTTCACAACTGCAACTGAGCTATGATGGCTGGTGGAGAGGAAGTGGGTCTAGAGAGTCCAAAGCTGATGCAGATGCCCAGGGCCTCTGTGCAGCCTGAACTGCTTTTTTGTTTATCCAGCATCTATGACATTTGGGGGTAGAGCTGCTGCCCGTTGTATAGGGCAAGCAAAATGCCTTGCTCCTCCAACACCACATGATGATCCTCAGAGTTTCTCTGTGTTCTCCACATGTGATCCAGGCCTACACTGCCGCAAGCAGGTAATTGTTCCTTTCATTTGCCTACTGAAAGACTAAGAATGATAGATGGTTAAACTAAGGACTTCGTGCTCCCCATGCTTCCTTGTTGAAAGAAAACCCTGCACCTACAGTTACAATGAGTGGAAGCAAGTATTTCCTATGCAGCATGTTCCTCTCACCTCCCTGGAAACTCCTCCACAAGGCTTCTGCAGGGCAGATGTGGAAGGGGCACCCAAACTATACCAGGTAAGTCACTGCATACAGACTCATTTTAGTGTCATTAGCCATACATGAATAACATAGCCACTGAAGCCCATGTGGATAAAACTCTTATGATACTCTATTGAGTATTTCCTGGCATAATATGAAAAAGACACCATGGTCTTCCCTCATATTCATCAGCTGACTTGTAAGCAAACCACTTACTGCATTAACATAAACTTAGTTGAAATTAGATCTAACATAATTGTTTCCGAACATTATTTTTTTTTCATCTTGAGGTGGTTTTTGTGAAGTCTTAAGAATGTGCAATGCAATTTTAAATGGGTTAAATTTGGAAGCAAAGGAAAACAAAAGCCACAGTATACTCTACTCAAGTATTACTCCTTGTAATAACTGAAAGGAAATAATGAAGAATATGAAAAGTTTTAAATAGCATGAATTCTTGAATATATCAACACAAGGTTTTCACTTGTTTATGTTGTTATCATAGATTGAGGCTGAATTGTCTTCAATGGCTGCCCAAATCACAATGATTTCAGTAGCTATATGGCCTGTAAGTACACCAATAGACACAAATACTGTAAAACAGAAAATTCTTAAGCTACATTGTATGGAAGCTTGTATTTTAGAACTAAACCTCAAGAACTCATCTGATCTGTAGAGGTTATTCGAATATGCAGTAGCTTAAAAAGTATTTAAAATAAAAGCCAAACTGATTTACACCCTGGTGATAAAAGTGAGAACAATTTTCTTATTGATTTAAGCCATGTCCTGAACTGCTGTTAGTGATTCACGTCACAGCTCTGCAATTATTTAATCATCACAAAACAAAGAGCCCTTTTCATGAAAAACAGTTTCACATGCACACATGCAATATCATTCATTTTTACAGCAAAGAGGCTGTATATTGTTCACTTTCACTAAGAAATATACAAATCACACACACCTATTCAAGTCTGACTTTTAGGCTCACTTACAAGAAAACAAACATTGATTGTATTGATATAGTCACATGGAAAACCATGGAACTGCACCAGTTTACGCCAGAGGAGCACTTGGCCTGGAGTTTACAGGCTGTTTTGCAAGCACATGTACCGCGTTACCAGCTATTGCATAATTTGTAGCATAAACAATATGTCATCAAATAGGACAATTGTTTTAGCAGAGCATGTGCTGTTTCTGGCTTTCTTGGCCAGGATTACAGCTCCTGCACCATATCAAATCCCTGGGTATCCTGAATCTTTCAAAACTGCTGGGTTTTTATATACAGCAGCTCAGTAGGGTCCTCGCTACTCTCTTTCTGAAATAGTGTCATGTGACAAACTAGCACATTTTGTCAGATGAATCCTGCTGCAATAAATGATTTAATCTCTAATGGAAAATTTTTGTTAATAAAATTTGGTAAACTGCACACTAATACTTTTGGTTCCAGATTATCGTGTTCTATATGGGATACAAAGATTTTTATTGAAATGTTATGATTTCATATATGTGTTAGACAAAAAAATTACAGATGTGGTAATGATTGTTTATATGCAAAATACAGAAAATGAAAAAACTTTACTCCATCAAATACAAATATTAGATTTCAAAGCCCTGGGGGGGGGCGGTTTGCAAAATTTCACTGGAAGTCTGGTGAACAAAGATTCAAAACTCAGAGCAAAGGAAGACCACTTAAACTCTCTTTACTTATGAGACAGAGGGCCCGATTCTCAGCTGGTCTAAATCAGTAACTCTGAATCAGGTCCTGAATGTTTGAGAAATGTTTCTTTACTTTGTTTTTGGTCATATAACTTACAGATGTAAGGCTGGTTGGCTCATCTAGTACATTTCCCTGTAGTTACAGAGTGGTTTCCTATGATATGCTTTTCTAGTGTTTGGTCTAACCTATATTAACTGTGACAAACAAAGGGGCTTCCTTCATGAGCGGGACTGTATCTTAGCCTGATGCAGCAAGTACACACACAGTTCATTTTACTTGTAGAATAAGTCTACACTGAAAAAAGAAAGGGGGTATTTCCTTAATTCAGGTTAATTCAGGTTAACTTTCATTAGCAAACTGAGATTTAAATAGCAGTGAAGACAATTCTGCTTTTAACTCAAATTAGTGGATTGAGTTCAACCCATAGCTGCCCTATGGGCTTGAATGTGAGCTGTGAATCCTGATTAAAGTTTGAGCTGACATGTCATTACATTATTTTAACCTGAGTTACGAATACCTTTTTTTCTGTAGTGTATATGCCCTTAGAGAGATTACTAGTCCCAGAATATATACAGTGGAGACTATTAATAATAATTCTTCAATAATATTTCTAGAATCAGAATGAAGTAATATGAGCACATCTACAAACATCTCACTGTGAGAAAGTTCTTCCTGATACTCACTTTAAATCTTCCTTAATGTTGTCTCATATTTCCTAGTTATATCCCCCATGCTCATCTCCCACAATAAAGCATTCCTCTACATCCTTGTATTTATACCATATTTGTAGGCTAGTATCTTTCCTTTAGTCACTGCTTAACCAAAAGTACAAATGTAGCCATTCCAGTCTTCCTTAAATGTCACTTCCTTCTGCTCTGATAACATACTGCTCTTGCTGGAGTTAGGCTGCCATCTCTCATTTTCTGGACTGTATCCTTCACTAGTCTATTAGTGCTCAGTTTTGTAGGTGTAGGGATGTTTATGGATCTTGAGGGGACTTCTCAAGATACCTGAAAGCAGAAAACTTTTGGGCTGGAGGACAGACCTTGCTGAAAGACTTCTTCTATCTCTCTCTCGCTTAAGTACCAATGGAACTTGTGAACCTAAATCTCATTGACACCTCCACCCCCTTTACATATTTACTCTTTTCCTACATTTTTTCAATACAAACTTTCAAAATCCAAGTATGTTGTACATTTTCTTCAATTATAGCTGTTCCACCTCTGTCTGGAATCTTTCAGCTACATTAATATGCGTAATAGAAGAACAAAAAGCTAGAGAGGATAAGCTGAAGAGAAGTGAAAGAGAGAGCTGTTCTTCACGTAGGTCATCTTCCTACCTCTTGGGAGGCTAGTTGTTTGTAAGCCCCAGTTGCCATAGTGACAACACTGACTTCCAAGGACTTTGTTAGTAATAAAATAATTCAAGAATATATTTGAAGCAATTCCAATGCCATATTCAGGATTCTTCAAGCTCATGTTCACACTCTAGTCTTAGTGATTTTAGGCAGCCATCTTGCAGTGAACCATTATTTACATGAAGGCATCTGAAAGACAAAATTTCTGATCCCACATCTGCCTTTCACACTCATGGACATACATTGTGTTTCTCTGTGTGTGTGTGTGTGTGTGTGTGTGTGTGAGTGTGAGAGAGAGAGAGAGAGAGAGAGATGTTTGTATCTATATAAAATTACTATGTGTTAGAATTAACACACAATATTCCAAATAGCCTTTTGTGAACAAATTATGCAACTGTGTGAGTGTACATTCAAATAACATACTATTAGACAGAAGATAGTGAATACAGAAATAAGAGGAAAAGACTACTTAAGACTTTGGAAAAAGTCTTTATTATTTGTAGGTGGAGAGTGGAAACTATTTAACATAAAATAACATAACATAACATAACATAAAGTCATAAGGGTATCAGCCATACTGTAAGTACCTGGCAGCAGAGTAATCTTGTAAGTTAAACAAAATATTCAAATGTATTTGATAGCTACACAGCTCAACAAATTGTTGCTACATGTGTTCATAATTTATTTACTTTATTTTACATACTTGGCAAACTTTATATGGATGTTGCACCATTGGTTATGTCTGGAGTTCTGTCTGCACATAGAGAGGATAAGAATTTTGGCAGTTAAAGTAGACCTAAGAGGCCACTGTTGTCTTTTAACAACCATTGAAGCCAGCTAGTTGAGTTCTATCTCCAAAATAGCTGTTGCAGAGACTGGCTAAAAATACTGAGGAAGACTATGCTACACTCTGTACAAACTGCATCCCCAAAAGAGCATATTTGTGGGCACACCCTTAACATATGAAGTAAAGACCTTCTGTTAACGCATTTGCAGCAGTTAACTGTTAAAAAGATAACTAAGCTTCCTGAAGAGTTGTAGGAATCCAATGAGATTTTTGTGCTTGGTTGTTCCAAAACTCAATCCCATGGAGGTTTTATGCACATTATTTTCTTTCCTCATGTCTTGTTCCAGGCCATTTTAAGTTAAATGTTTGACCGTATTTCTGTGTAATAAGGAGTTAATATATATTTGAGATAGATAAGATGTTCCTTGTTAGAATCATAGAAATGTAGGACAGGAAAAGTCCTTGATAGGTCCAGTCCCTTGGTCCTGGTAGATCCAGATAGGTCCAGTCAACAAGAAATCTCACAATGCATTCTTCCAAAGGAAGCATGCTTCTAACTTTCCCCTTATTGTGAGGAATATAGTTCATTTTAGTCTGAGCTAATGATGTTCCACACAAATTTATCATCTCTTTTTTATTATTTAAAATCAAGTATATCAGAAATAAGAGACATGAAAGTGAGGTGGTACAAAAAGTTATTAACACAAAATACTGGGGGATTCATTCCTTCAAAATTTCATACATGAATCATTTTGTGTGGCTGTGAGTTTTGGTCACACATTGATTCACTATAGGGTCTGGCCGGTTAAAAGGTATGTTTTTGGAGGGCAAATCTCAAATGTCCTTATTCCTTCTCTGATGTATTTTTTTGAAGGTGAAAATACTTCCGTATTTTATGTCCTCAGTAATTCAACTTTATTTAGGATTTATGGGAAGTTTTGAACATAATATATTTTAATAAGGCTTTTGTGTGTGTTTATTTCCTTGTCCTTCTCCTTTAGACAATACAAAACATACAGTGAACGTTGGCATATACCACAACACAAATCAGAACAGATACATCCCGAAATTTCTAGGACTTTGTTTCCAAAATGCCTGACCATTGAATATTAGTGGCTTTGAATGTCATTTTCACTTTATTTTGCCCAGATCTGAAGAAGAGCTCTGCGTAAGCTCAAAAGGTTTTCTCTTTCACCAATAGAAGTTACTTCAATAAAAGATATTCCCTCATCTACCTTGTCACTTTGACTGTAGACATATGTGCTGGGAATTCTGTCAATAGAATTGTTTATGATGATTACCAGTCATATTTATTTTAGGGGTAGAGTTTGTCATCCTATAATTGCTGATGTGAATCTGTAGGTATTCTGATCTTCCTTGCCCTCAGACTGCGCCACAACTCTTTGGCTGTTGTGCAAGATTTCATGTGGGCATCTGCAACAAGTAACCTATACTAAATAAATTGGTTCTTTGCCGAGACAACATAGACAGCCTTCCTCAGCTTCTTTGGCACAGAAGGCCATGGATATTTTGTGCTGCATTGGCCCCAAATTTCTGATGTTTTGGATGTAATATAATGCTTAATGTTTCAAAGCTAAGATTAAACATAATAAAAAGTGGGATGAGTTGCTATTTTATCATGATTTATTTAGGCCAGTAGGGTACCATGTGACTCCATGAAAATATTATTATTAATAGTCACAAAAAAGACTGTGTGAAACTATTTTTTTTCATGCTACAGTCACCAAACATTTTTTGTGTTTGTTGAGGTTTCTGCAAAATTTACAACAGGACTTTTAAATTATTACCAGCTGAAATAACAAAGCTATTTCTGCTGTGCTGGATGAAATGCAAAGTAAAGGAAATGGAGGAGACAAAAGAGAACTCTTTGAGAAGATTTTTATCAAACCAGTAAATGTCTGAAATATTTTACTCAGTTGACTTCTTAGCATTTAATGCTTGTTGGAAAGAAAAGCTTCGTTGGCTGTTTTGTAGAAAAATATCTAGGGCTTATTTAAAGTTGGGGCAATGTTTTTCATTTAATACAATGTATATTATGTAGACAGAAGTCTCCAGTGTGCTTTTTCTATTTACAGTGTATCATAAAATTATACTTTTTTTTTACTCTCACCTGAGCCCCCAGAAGTTTTGTTTTTCCCGTCCACTGGAAGCTTTGTATTGTTATTGATAGTGTATTATTTTGATACTTCAGAGAACTGACTCATCTGAATGACATGATCTTGAAGTCCTTTATATGAGGAATTATGCGCTATTTCTAAAGATGCAAACCTTGTACATTTTGCACCAGACTACATTAAAATCTTCAAGCCAGTTCCTAAGAATTGCTGTTATAAAAGCAATGAAAACTTAAGATTTTGTTCCTTAGCATATTGGCAATGATATTGCCAGAATAATGGGCCAGAGGTTCTCAGCTGGTGTAAATTGGTGTAACTCTGTGGGCTTCAAAGAAACTATTCCAATTTATGCCAATTGAGGAGCTGGCCCTGGATTTTTAGGGAATTGTCTGTATTTGCCTTAATGATTTAAGTCTCAAAATCTCAGGAAGTCATTGTCATATCTCTGCAGCGAGTCACAAACCACACATTTTAGCTGTGCTTTCTTCCTGAAGCTATTCAAGAACTACATGTTCACTTTTTAAATACAATGGGAGTAGAGGAGCAACATGCAAAAGGAGAATGGCCAGCTAGTGTTTCCAATGTTGGAAAATTTACAGTAGCAAAGAAAGAAGCACATGATAAAATGTGATATTTGGTAACTAACAATGCATATTTCTATTTTTTTTAATTCTCTCTTCATTAAAATAAAAAAAACTACCATTTTCCTCCAAAAGAGAGATGTACATCCACAGGGCCTAACTCTGATCAAATTTATACTGGTTTAATTGTTGGATTTAATCCCATGCAGGTGGTGTCAGACACATATTGGGCCAGTAATGAATCAAGGGATTCCTGTGCATAGTTTAAAGGCACTGCATTATTAATATTTGTAGTATGAGAGATGGGCTTAGTCATATAGTTTTGAATCCAGATAATTATTTTTTTTTGGTACAAATCTCAGGTATGTTTGGATCACTGTCTATCTCTTCAGGTTCATCTCTGGATATGATTTCCACTATCTCATAAGGTGGGGGGAAGCTATTCGTGTTCCTTAATCATTCCCAATTGTGTTAGTGCATCACAGGTTCAATGTTAATTTCCTTGGACTAGGAGAAAACACGGAAAGTGACAAAAAAAACCCCACAGTAAATGAACATATACATCTGATCATAGAAAGACAAACCAAAATGGGAATAAAGGCTCATCCACATAAACATTTAGTTTGCGGCAAGCTAGGGTGTGGATCTGCTTCAACTAACCTGCTGCAGACTGTGTGGACCCTGCTGACATGCATTAACAGTTCATTAATGTGCTTTAACCTAGTCCTCTTTGACATGGGACTAGATCAAAGTGCATTAGCAAACTGTTAAAGCCTGTCAGATGGGTCTACGTGGATGGCTAGTGAGGGGCAGGCTATGGGGTGGGGGGGAAGTAGTCACACCCGGTCTTGCTGCAAATTAATTGTTGAGACAACAGTATAATTGTATAACAATGAACAAACATGAAAGATTGCTCATGCCTGCAGCCTAAAAACATACATCCAAGCACTAAAACTTGTCAGAAGATCTGCTCTGAAATTGTTTGGATTCTGTACAAAACTAAGGAAAATGAGGCCCAAAAAATTAGTATTTATGAAATCAGCAAACTACAGACATTTTGTAGTGTAAGCTCCAGTTTGATGCCTCTTTCCATGACAGCAAATGTCAGTTTTTGCAGGTGGAGCTAATAGTTCTGGTTAGGCCTTCTAAATTTCCTAAGCCTGGCTGCCAATGAAAAATAAATATATATTAAATCAACAGCAAGTGTTCTTCAGAGTAAATCCTGTGCCCGTCAATGCTAATATTCTGCAGTCTTCAGGTTCTACTTTGTTTAGATGCCCTAGAATTCTTGGCAACATTGTGCATTGTCTCTTGCCTCTGGTCTTCCTGGATGGAGCTATTCTTGAACTGTTTTCTGCAAATGAAATTAGAGGGATTTTTCTTGAGTAAGGGCAATAGAACCAGATCCTAAACTGCCATCTACTGCTACCATTTAAGGTGTATTTCTGACCTTACATGTCTGAGTTTCAGAAGATCAGGAATCTAGGTTGTGTGCAATTAAGCATCCGAGTTCCCAATTGTATGCACAATTGTGGTAAGTGGATGAACAAATCTGCACTTGTACAACTTTTGTCTCCTGTACCTTTGAAAATCAGCTCTTTGGAACATATTTTTCAAAGCCTATTAAATCAGTGACTTCTATTGATTTCAATGAACTTTAGATCAGACCTGGAGTCTTCAATTACCTGAAGTGAACAGTTCTGAAATTGTTGAATTAAAAAATTAAGTTTGATTTAGATATCTCATAGCTTCTCAGGTGCTTGAGTTGTTGGGTATAATTATCAACTGATAAGTCACTCCAAGAGAAATGTTGCTGATGAAGGAAAGAAGAGTTTGGATATTTTTAGTAGTGGTTTTCAATGCCTGTTCTTCAGGTACTAATATTAAAGCAAACCATAAACAGATTAGCAAGCTGCAACATAACAAGAGCAAGAGATATGACTGTATTCTGGATCATCCTTCTGAAATGAGGATTTTGGACAAATTGTAGTTCAAAAGGATTGCATATTTGGAGATTCTGATATGAGCTCACTTAAGAAAGAAGCAATCAGTTTGTCTGTTTGTGTTCCAACATGTAATTCTTCTTATGATCTAAAGTAGGACCATTAAGAGTTATACCAAACAGTTTAATGACATAGTGGTTACAGTGACTAATGTGTGTCTGGAAGATAGCAGAACTGAATCTGGAGAGTGTCAGCCTGGTTTATGAAACAAAGATATATCGATATAGATATAGATAGATATATATTTGAAAATAAAATTTATTCTGAACGTAGTAATTGGTGACATCTGTGGGTGACACACTGCCATTTAGTCACCCAGAATAGTTCCTTGCTATGTGTGTAGTCCCATTGAACTCTATTCACACAGAGCCAGGTTCTGAAATCTATAGAAGTATGGAACTATTCAGCGTGTGAAAAGTGTGTTGTATCATGAAATGTGGTAGCATATACACAAGTTATGCATTCGTGATGAATGGGAGTTGCACTAATTTTGGAGGCAACATTAGAATGCACCTTAGTTTTATGTTTAAGATTTAAGGTTAGATTTTCATGGTGGCTGTGGTCCCTATATACTGAATAAAGAAGCCAGAGTGGTATAAAAGGACTCTAAAAAGCCCCAGATCTGGCCAGGGGAACATTGAACTGAGGAGGCTGACTTCTGAAGACCATCACTCAAACACCACCATAAGGGGGATATCTGGGACAGAGCTCAGGGTTAGGGTGGGTGTACTGCAGAGATTCTGGTCAGTATACAAATAGGTAGCTGATGACAGGGGTAGTGTAACTTGGGCCTATACTGTCCTTGTGGACCCAGGACCACTTCATCAAGGTCTCCTAGGGATTCCTCCATGAGCTATGCTGTTTTGCTTTTTTTTCCTTATAAAAAGCAGAGTGAACTCTTTGTTCTGAGATGGTTATGAAATATATGCATTTCTACAATGGTATACATTTGAGAGCACTAGAAATATTTGCTTGATGGAGAGACCACCATATAGTTTGTCTTGGTTTTTTGGGGGGAGAGAATGACACATTTGCAGACATTGAGTTGTCAGAATAATATGAAATTCATGTGACAGATGAAAGATAGCAGAACAAGGAGCCTTTTAAAAAAAAAATTACGAACACCAGCCATTGTTAATGAACTACACTTTAATCAAATACTTTCATCACTGCTACCAGGACAGCTACTTCTAATCTTGAATTTAGACCATATAAAATAAAGTTTAAGGCATATATTTTAAGACATCGGCACCGTAAATCTTTCCAGGATGCACACAGGCCCTCTGGCAGCATGTGCTTAGCAAATATTTATGAAACAGTTGTGTATTACGTAAATGAGAGATGGATTTGGTGAGTTTAAATCTCTAATAATTACTAACTCACTCAAGTTTGCCTTCCAGACATGGATTATGTAGCCTGAAAAATAGGTGGCTTTACTCTGGGTTTGTCCGTTGGCCATGCTGTGGCAACCTCCCTTACCCCAGTGGGCCTGGGAGATAGTGTCTTGGAAAATGGAAGAGCAGTGCAGGCTCAGCACCTATGCAGGTGTAACAGTGCTACCCTTCTCCAAACCTAGCAGCATGCAAGAGCAGGAAGGTAAGGTGCCTAGATAAGTACTTTGCCGTATAGATCCTCCTGATGTTCATGCTCAGGTGGCTGGATAAGGCTTACTGCATTGAAGTAAAATCCACAGGGAGCAACTTCTTAGGTTATGTCTATGCAACTATTTATGTTGCTATAACTTATGTTGCTCAGGGGTGTGAATAAGTTACCCCCCAAGTGACAAAAGTTACACCAACCTCAGCGCTGATGTGGACAGTGCTATATCAGTGGGAGAGTTTCTCCTGCTGACATAGATACAGCCTCTCATTAGGGGTGGATTAATTAACTTAATGAAAAAGCTCTCCTGTTGTCTTATTATTGAAGTAAAACACTTCATTCCTTGAGGCAGATAAACATTTAAATATCAAGAGGCATATTAATATGCAACAGTAATTTGAAGTACATTTCAACTAAGCATTGATAAATCCATTTGATAAATGCTCAATAACATTTTTTTTTAAATTTAAAGTGCTTAATGTGTTGTATGCATGAAAACTGTTGAGTCGAGATAAATGCATTTTAGTTATTTTTTCCTTGTTTACTGTCATTGACTAGAAGAATAAAAGACTGTTATAATTTCCTATCTCCTAAAGTTCTATTTTGTTTTATTGTGACATCAATCACATAACTGTTCAATCTTCTTAGATGTCTTTCAAAGAACTTCCATTTCATGATGAGTTTAGTTGTTGATCTTGACATCTGGTACCAAGGTGCAGCTTTCGTGCACTGTATTTTTCTTTAAAACTGAAATGCTCTTTGTAGGTGTTTGCTACTGAACAGAACTTTTGGGAAAGGGACATTGTGGATTTGGGGGGCGGTAAGATACAAAGAGCAACTTCACTATATGGTACACGTTCCTAAATTGGGCCACCTGTAGTCTGAAACCTAGCAAATAAATCCACCAGGAATTGGTTAGCTGGAAGCAGCATAGAACATTTTCCAAATGATTTTACAAGGGAAAAACATTTAAAAAAAAACTAAAATAAACTGCCCTGATCAATGTATTTGACAAGCACAAGCTGATACTTCTTTAAGGGAGAAAGGTGATGATAATGGGGAGATGATGCATCATTTGAATCATAATAGGAAAGTTACAACCATTGCACACACTTCTTATATATTCCCCTCTCTCTATCAAATTATATTCTGTATCACTCGGGTCACTTCTTGAGTTGTATGTGAAGTATATTGTGTGAGAGAAATGGAGAACTCTTCATCTTTAGTGAGATTCCCAATCCAGTTATACATTTTCTACTCAAATGCTCACTACTTCTTATTAGTGATGTGCAAAGGGTAGGTGACCTCCCAGCCTCTTGTTAACATTCCATCTGAAGGCGTTCTGCTTTCTGGGGAGGATGAGGGACCTTCCTCACAGCAGTTCAGTGCAAATGGATGCAGGCTTTTTATTAATCCAGAAACCCAGTTATGTTAAATAAACAAAGACTCAAATGCAGTGTGTGATGAACCTGTTGACAGAGCCCTCTTCTTTCATGCTTCACATGGCAGCACGGAGTGTCATGCAGAAATGTGAATTTGAGACTTTGAATTTTACCAAAGATTTTGCAATTACAAAGCTATCTGTCCTAATTAAGAGCAGTGTTCTACCTTCGTTATGAGAGAAGAGAAGGAAATCTAACAGATCACTATTGGCTCTAAGGACACTGGAATTTGTCCTGTGTTCTCACCTTTTTTCTCAAGGATACTGTAACTGGGTACACTGGCCCTTGAAGGCCAGAGGGTGAAGTCTAGGATGTCAGATTACCCTGTTCTAGGAATTCTGGAGCAGACAGGGGCCTAGGAAATGACAGAGGCAGGTACTAGGAAAGAGAAGGTGGTCCTGAGCTGATAGATGGTGTCTGGGAAAACCTAGACACCATCTCTTTAAGATCCTCGGCTCAGGAGCCTTGTAGTGTGGGACAAAGCTCCCTTCTCTCTATCAACCAAGATAAGTTCTGGGAAAGAGGTCAGCATATGACTTGCCTCTTCCCTCATAATAAGAGACATTAGCAAGGGAAGGACTGCATGCCTGCTTCCTGACTTCCCTAAGACCAGGGGAAATAGAGCTAAGGTGGTTTGAGCTGGCCTCCAACCCATAGAGGAAGGATGGAAGACAGCACCCCATCAGGTGTTGACCTGAATTTAATGGGTTAGTTTAATGGTTCGCCACTGATCGTATCTGACCAGAAGATTTATAGGTTCTTATCCAATTCAGACTACGGAGTTCGTGAACTCAATGAGTTCTATAATGGGAGAGGAATTCTTGGGGTGCTTGACAAGAACAAGTACACTGAGGACAAGACCAAATTGATAAAACCTTTATTAAAATTAACATAAAAATAAGAAATGCAATGAAACTTAAAACTGCAAAACAGTAAAAGAATTCCAAAATTCCTGGTGGTACCATTTCTATTATTAACCTTAACTGAACATACTCACACCCTTCCTTGAGGACACGGTAACAGGAGGTGAAGGACCAGCCTCACTCCTTGCATGCCTGATTATGCGATGGTGCTGGCTTCCCCAATGGTTAGGAATGTTGAGTAGTTATACTATACTGCACATGCTAAGCTAATAGTGTGATAGATGATAGAATAGATAGATAGATGAGAAAATAGAGTATAAGAGAACTCAATGAATGAATCAAAGGAAGAATTTTAGAATAGAGTAGACTCCTAAAGAGCTCTCTTACAAAGCATTTTATAAGATCCTGACCTATGTAATTTTGGCCCAACCTACTATACCCAAATCTTATTTCCATACCCTAAGAATTTATGGGTACCTTTTTCCTATAAATTAGTGGATTATGACACTTACTTTCTAAATATATTAATAAGGATTATCTCATTCCCAAAACTGCCAACTTAGCTCTCTTAATGACCTCCAAGTTGTTGTATAACCTGCGGTTAACCAACTGATTGTAGAAGCCGATGTGACAAAGCTCTGTCCTTGCCTCCATGGGTCCTGTGTTTCCTGGAGGATTTCGCTACCCTCAGAGGCTCAACGTGATCCTGCACATAACCTTTCTCTCTCTAGAGACAAGGGTCACAGTCTACTGAGCCATTTTCATCATAAGCCAGCGAGGGAGGTGAGGAGAAGTTATCCTTCCTTGCACAGTCTCTGTTGTCTCCCAGTCTCAGTGATTAATCAGGGGGCAAAGGTGGGGGGGAGCCCAGGCCCACCCTCTACTCCGGGCTCCAGCTCAGGGACCCTAATAATATCAGCTATGGTAGCTGACCTTTTAGAACCATGACATGTACAATTCCCTGGGCTATTTCTCCCACTTCCTCAAGCTCCACTTCACCCTTACCTCAGGGCCTCCTTCCTTGAGCCTGATATGGTGCGTACTACTCAGCCTCTCCAACAGCACAACTTCCTCCCACAGCTCCTGATATGCACACCCACCTGACTAACTGGGAGGCTTTTAACTAGTTTCAGCCCCTGATTGGCTTCAGGTGTCCCAATCAACCTCGCCTTCTCCCTGCCTTTTGCAAAGTTCTTAATTGGCCTCAGGTGTCTTAATTGACCTGGAGCAGCTGGCATTTCACTTAACCTGGTACGAGGGATTTGTTTAGCCTGGAGCGAATCTCTCTCTCTCTCCCCCTCACTGCTCTCCCATAGCCTTCTAGCTTGGAGGGAGGTGGGAAGCTGCTACTCCTGCTGCTACTAGGCCCTAAGCTCTCCCTGCTGCTCCAGCTGCTCCCCTGGCTGGGCCAGACACCCCCCATTCTCTGCTACTTGGCTGCTGGACCCCCCTCTCTCGGGTGCTGCTACTGCTGCAACTGCAGCCCCGGGGGGGGGGGCTGCTAGCCCACTCCCCAGAGAGGAGGAGTGAGGGACCCCAGCCACTGCTGTTGTGGATACCACCACCACCAGCACCACCACCTGAGAGGGGTCCATTCTGCCTGCCTGGACCACCACCTGGAGTTCCTGGAGCTGCTGCTGCTGCTGCAGAGGCCGCTGCCTGGAGCTGCTGAAGCCCGAGGAGGAGAAGAAGAGGATCATCTGCCAGTGGGGCAGCACCTAGAGACTTTGCAGACCACCGTGGAGGGGGCCCTAAGACTGAGTAATTTCCAAACTGTGCTCTTGTGGTGGGGGTTTTGACTGTGTTTGTAGGGACACCGGGGGTGTGGTGTGGAGCTGCCCCCCGATCCATCTGTGTGTCCCCCCCAACCCCCACCACTATTACCACCACCGCTGCCCCCTCCACCACCCCCACTGGCTGTATACCATCTGCCTCAGCTCCCGCCTCTGGACTCAGCTGCTTGCTTGGCTTGCCACGCCCTATTTCCACCCTTTGGGCCAGAAGCAGCAGCCAGCTAAAAAAGACTTGTGCAAGTGCACATGGGCACATGTGCCCCCCCCCGGACTGCCTACCCCCCAGCTTTGCCCTTTACTATCTGCCCCATTTGCCACTTGCTTTGCCTCCTCTTTTGCTCCAGCCCCCCTTACTAGCTTCAGTTTGTTTGCCTGCCCCGCCCATTTCCTTCTGCAGCCTTTGTTTGTTTGCCCCGCCCCAGCCTCTGAAGCTAGCCCCTTGGTTTCCCTGTTCTACCCCCAGACCGCTTAGCCCCTCGCTCCGTGTGCCCATGCCCCCTCCCATGCGCTTGTGCAACTCCCCATTTCAGTTGCAACCCTCTTCACTGCACCTTCAATGTTGTTGAATCCCGCCCCCCATAGTGCACCAAGAGGAGCCGGAATTTCCACCTTGTGTCGGTGACTGACCCCTAACCCCTGATTGCCCCCCGTTCAGCCCACCCCTTTTGGCGCCCTCCTCCCCTGCCTGCAGCCTAGCGGGGAGGAGTGGTCGACCTGCTTCCCCTCTCCCCTCCTCCTTTTGGTGTCCCCCTTTCCTCCTTGTTCATGATGGCGGGGGATGAGACGGGCGAGACCTCTCCAGTAGCCCGAGCTCTCCCTCCCCCGCCTGCCCCTCTGTCACCCCCCCAAGCTTCTACGTCCGCTGCCAAACCATCTGCCATCATCCCCGCTGGGGCACCAGCAGCGACGGGCACCGGGGTGACCTCCACTGCTGCCACGTCTATCACGCCCTCAGATTTGGGGGGAGTCCTCCCAGCCGGCGGGAAGGGCCAGGGGAAGAAGAAGGGGAAGGGCCCCGCTAAAAAGACCAGGCCCTCCATGGCAGGGGCTGTCCCCGATGCCCCGGCCCCATCTCCAGCTGGGGCGCCCCTCCCCGCTGTTCCCTCCACCAGCTCTGCAGGTGTCCCTCCCCCGGCCCCTAGAGCATACGCCCAGGTGGCGGCAGCCCCCCCGTCTGCCGCTACATCATTTCTCCAACCCACCGCCTCCGCTACCATCTATAGCGGCCGGGGCCCCTTTCCCACCATGACCAGGAAGCATGGCGTCCGTTGCCTCCTGGTGCCCGCCTCACCCCACGTGGAAACCTATGTGCGGGCGTTGGCGAGGGTGGTGGGGCCCACGGCCATTGTGGCGGCCTCCAAAATGTATGGCAAGGTCGTCTTCTTCCTAGCATCGGAGGCCGCTGCCCAGGAGGCGGTGGAGAAGGGCCTGGCGGTGGGGGGCGTGTTCGTCCCTTTAGAGCCGCTAGAGGACCTGGGCGTCCGCCTGGTCCTGACCTCCGTTCCTCCCTTTCTGCCCAATGCCGCCCTGTTACAAGCCCTTTCTACCTTGGGAAAGCCCATCTCTGTCATTAGCCCTCTCCCGTTGGGCTGCAAAGACCCCGCCCTCCGTCACGTCCTCTCCTTCCGCCGGCAAGTGCAGCTTCAACTGCCGCCGGCGGCGCGCGACGGGGAGGCACTCGAGGGGTCCTTCCTAGTCCCCTACCAGGGGACCCATTACAGGGTGCATTATTCCACGGGAGAGGCCCGGTGCTACCTCTGCCGGGCGATGGGGCACGTCCGGAAGGACTGCCCCCTGGCCCGGGAAGGAGGGGCATCCAGGACCCCCGAGCCCCGGCAGGGCACCGGCCCCGTCATCGCCGATGCCCCTGGCTGCCCAGCGCCTGAAACCGCCCCTCCTCCTTCCCAGTCCACCATTGCTCCCGCTCGGGCCCAAGGGGCACCTCCCCAACTATGCCCAAACAAGCGGGAGAACCCCGCCCCCGCTGTTTGCAATCTGGCGGGGCCTGTGGAGGAGGGTGCGGCAGGGACACCGCCAAGTATGGGAGAGGGCCCGCCCCAAGGGGAATCTTCCCTCCCTTGTGCTGCCCCACCGTTACCCCCTCGAGTCCCTGAGCCATCGCCTCTGCCCCCTGACACAACCCCTGCTAGCCAGCCCCCGGATGATGCCATGGAGGGCTGGGCCCTAGTCCAGGGGAAGCGGGGCAAGCGGAAGGCTCGAGCTCCGCTCCTCCCATCTGACGCGGAGGCCCCCCGGAAGACCAGGAAGGGGGGCACCGATGCCGAGCCTTCCGCTCTACCCACGGGTGTGTTCCACCCACCAGAGCCGGCTGGGGAAGACGTGGCAGCACTGGAAGGCGGTATCTCCCCTCCACGGGAGTCCCTCCCCTCCAAGACCCCCGAGGCACCATCTGAAACCCCAGTGTGCCCCAAAGTAACCATCGCGTCAGGTGCCGGCGGGGAGAATCCTGGGGTAGCGGAAAATAATTTCCCCTCTATATATGAGGAGATCGAGGCCCTGGGTCTGACCCCGGTCACCCAGGGGGAGGACGATCCTATGCCAGCGGGCCTCGATCTGGGCGACTTCTTTCCAGCCCCCCTTTCCCCATACTCCCTCCCCCTAACCGTTGCTTCTGCTCCCACCTCCGAGGAGCCCCTGGACTCCTCCATCAACCCGGCTGCAGAAGGCACCCTGCTGAGAGCCACCGAGCCAGTTGAGGCGACGGCCAGTGCCACGCGGCTGGAACCTGAGTCACCAGGGGCATCCCTCGCTGGTGAGGAACATTCGACCTCCTTTCCGGGAGAGGACCCTACAGAAGAAAGTCCACCTCCTGATGCCGTGGCTGCCAAATCCACCAGACAGCTTGCGCCCGGCATCGGTGAGAGCCCTCTCTCGACCCAGACTCTCACCTCTACCCCTGCCCCTGCCCTTCTCCCGCCCACCTCCCGAGATATTATTGCCACCCCTGGGACAGTCTCCTTCCCCTTTCCAACAGATGACTCCCAGGGAATGGCCTTTGTGTTTGCCCGTCCCGACCCACCAGGGGCTGCTATCCTCCCTCCGCCGCCCCCTATCGCCCCAGCATTCAGGTCAACCCATCAAGAGCCCCGTCGGGGGTCCGCACCCTGTCTGCCCGTCCCGCTGGGCCAGGGGGCTGTACCAAGGGCCCCATCGGGAAGCAACCAGACCATAACCCCAGCCCCCCATGCGCTGCGAGAGGAGTTGCGGGAGTTCCTAGAAGACGTCCGTGGCTCCCGCAACAAAGTCCAGCTTGCCCTCCAGCGATGGGGGGACTTTAATCAAATCCTCCGGGCCGCAAGGGCCCTCATGGGGGAGGGGAAAAGGACCGGGAGACAGGGCGCCGCGGCCTACCAGCGGGTCCGCCACTTCCGTGACTCCTTACTCACCTACGGGGTGGGTCACGGACTGCTACGCGGCCCGCCGGGAGCCACGAGCATCCCTGCCGGCGAGGATCCCCCCCAGCCCTCCTCATGGCACCCTTTACCATCGCAACATTGAACACCCGTGGCTGTAAGATGGGTCTCCGCAGGTCCCAGGTGCTCTCCTTCCTTCGAGAGGGGAGGTACTCTGTGGTTTTCCTGCAGGAGACCCATACGGATCCGACCGCCGAAGACAGCTGGCGGCTGGATTGGGGGGACAGGGTCTACTTTAGCCACCTCACAGTTCATACGGGTGGAGTGGCGACCCTGTTCTCCCCCGACCTACGGCCCGAGGTGCTGGGGGTCGCCGAGGCTGTGCCGGGTCGCTTGCTGCACCTCCGGGTCCAAATGGAGGGGCTCGTAGTCAACCTCGTCAACATCTATGCCCCAGCAGCGAGCCCGGAGCGGCTGCAATTCTATCAGCAGGCATCCGCCTTCCTCGGCACCTTGGATCCTCAGGAGTGCCTGGTCCTGGGAGGGGACTTTAACATCACCCTTGAGGAACGGGACCGCTCGGGAACCGAGAAGAGCCAGGCCGCCGTGGCCGTCCTCCAGGAGATAGTCGAACACCACTCCCTGGTGGACGTCTGGCGCGACCACCACCCGGATGACGCTTCCACGTTCACCTTTGTCCGGGTGGAGGCCCATCGGTCGCGCCACTCCCGGTTGGACCGCATTTATTTATCACGCTTTCATCTTACACGAGCCCACTCCTCCAGCATCCGGCCGGCCCCATTTTCTGACCATCACATAGCCACCGTGACAGCCTCCCTCTGCGCGGAGAGGCCGGGGCCGGCCTATTGGCATTTTAACAACAGCTTGCTGGAGGATGCGGGCTTCGTGGCGTCCTTCCGGGAGTTCTGGCTGGCCTGGCGAGGGCAGCGGCGTGCCTTTCCCTCGGCACGGCGGTGGTGGGACGTAGGGAAGGTGCGCGCCCGGCTCTTCTGCCGTGACTACACCCGGGGCACCAGCCGACGGAGGGATGCAGCGATAGAGCAGTTGGAACGGGAGGTCTTAGAGCTGGAGAGGCGTCTGGCCGCCAGCCCCGAGGATCCACCCCTCTGCGGAGCGTGCCGGGAGAAGCGGGAGGAGCTCCGGAGCCTCGAGGACCATCGGGCCCGGGGTGCCTTTGTTCGATCCCGCATCCGTCTCCTTCGGGAGATGGATTGCGGCTCCCGCTTCTTCTATGCCCTGGAAAAAAAGAGGGGGGCTAAGAAACATATCATCTGCCTACTGACTGAGGATGGCACCCCCCTCACGGATCCGGTGGAGATGTGCGAGAGGGCGAGAGCCTTCTACGCAAGCCTTTTCTCCCCGGAGCCGACCGATCCTAACGCTTGCAGAGTGCTGTGGGAGGAGCTCCCGACGGTCAGCGTGGGCGACCGAGACCGGCTAGAGCTGCCTCTCACTCTGGCCGAGTTCTCGGAAGCCCTCCGTCGCATGCCCACCAATAAATCTCCGGGCATGGACGGGCTGACCGTGGAGTTCTACCGCGTGTTCTGGGACGTCCTGGGCCCAGACCTAGTCACCGTCTGGGCCGAGTCTTTGCAGAGCGGGGTCCTCCCTCTTTCGTGCAGGCGAGCCGTGCTCGCCTTATTGCCGAAGAAGGGGGACCTCCGCGATTTACGAAATTGGCGTCCCGTCTCGCTCCTCAGCACGGACTACAAAATCGTGGCAAAAGCCATCTCCCTGAGGCTAGGGTCCGTGCTGGCGGACGTGGTCCACCCAGACCAGACCTACACCGTCCCGGGCCGCAGTATCTTCGACAACCTATATCTGGTCCGGGACCTATTGGAACTTGGGTGTAGGGATGGTCTGTCGTTCGCCCTCCTGTCCTTAGATCAGGAGAAGGCGTTCGACAGGATGGATCACGGGTATCTAATGAGCACTCTGCAGGCATTTGGCTTCGGACCCAGGTTTGTGAACTTTCTCCGGGTGCTGTACGCTTCCGCAGAGTGTCTGGTAAGACTCAACTGGACCCTGACCGAACCGGTCAACTTCGGGCGAGGAGTACGGCAGGGGTGCCCCCTCTCAGGCCAGCTCTACGCTCTGGCGATCGAGCCCTTCCTCTGTCTCCTCCGAAGGAGGTTGACAGGGTTGGTGCTGAGGGAGCCGGAGCTGCGGCTGGTCCTGTCGGCGTATGCTGATGACGTGCTCCTCATGGTCCAGGACCCGGGCGACTTGGTGCGAGTGGAGGCTTGCCAGGCCATCTATTCAGCAGCCTCCTCCGCGCGGGTCAACTGGGTCAAGAGCTCTGGCTTGGTGGTAGGGGACTGGCGGCAGGCGAGCCCCCGCCCACCCGCGCTTCAAGCCATCCGGTGGAGCACGGGTCCGCTGCTCTATCTGGGCGTTTACCTTTCTGCCACGCATCCCTCTCCGCCGGAGAACTGGCAGAATTTAGAGGGCGGGGTGATAGAGCGGCTCCGGAAATGGACAGGACTGCTCCGGTGCCTCTCCCTTCGAGGGAGAGCGTTAGTGCTTAATCAACTAGTCCTGTCCATGCTTTGGTACCGGCTCAACACCCTGGTCCCGGCCCCGGCTTTCCTGACCAACCTGCGGACATCGATTCTGGAGTTCTTTTGGTCAGGACTGCACTGGGTCCCTGCAGGGGTTCTCCATCTACCTGTGGAGGAGGGAGGGCAGGGCCTCAAATGTCTGCTTACTCAGGTCCATGTCTTCCGCCTCCAGACCCTGCAGAGGCTCCTTTATGGTGCAGGTAGTCCGGCGTGGAGCATACTGGCGCACGCCTTCCTGCGCCGCTTCCGAGGGCTCCGATACGACCGGCAGCTCCTTTATCTCCATCCGAGAGGTCTTCCGCGAGACCTCTCCGGGCTGCCGGTCTTCTACCAGGACCTCCTCCGGACCTGGAAACTCTTTACAACGAGCAGGTCCGTGGCGGCCACCGAGGGGGCAGATCTCCTCGCGGAGCCCCTGCTACACAACCCCCAGCTCCGTTTGCAGGTGGCGGAGTCCCGCTCAGTGCGCCAGAGGTTGGTCCTGGCAGAGGTCACAAGAGTCGGAGACCTCCTGGACTATGACCGGGGAGACTGGCTGGATCCCCTAACCTTCGCTCAGCGCATGGGGCTTTCCAGACCTTGTACTCCCCGATGCATACTTCAGGAGGTGAAGGCCGCTTTGCCGCCCGCTGCTCGGGTTTATCTCGACCGGGTCCTGCATGAGGGCACGCCCCGCCCACCCACTACCCCAGGCCCGCCGGACCTTTTAATTGGACCCCTGCCCCGTGGACCCAACCGATCCCTTCACCCCTTCACTAGAAGCCGGCTGCACGAGATGCAGCCGGTCTGTTTTCAAACCGCGCCAAGAAAACATCTCTACACGCTCGTGCTCCACACCCTTCATGCCCGCACCCTCGTGTCCCGCCCCGATACAAAATGGCGGGACCTCCTGCCACCTTTGGAGGGTGAGGAGCCCCGGTGGGCCAGCCTATATTCCATCTTAGTCCCAAAGCCCGCTGGGGATGTCAGTTGGCGGCTCCTTCACGGAGCCGTGAGCACGGGCGTGTACTTGGTGCGGTTCACCACAATCCCAGACACTTGCCCCTTTTGCGGCGTGAGGGATACCCTGGCACATGTCTACCTGGAGTGTGCCAGGCTGCAGCCCCTATTCCGGCTCCTCACCAATATCTTATTACGTTTTTGGTTGCACTTCTCCCCTCACCTTCTCATTTATGCACTCCCTATCCGTGGCCCCACAAAGTCCCGGGATCTCCTGGTCAACCTCCTCCTGGCCCTAGCTAAAATGGCCATCTACAAAACCAGAGTGAGGAGGTTGGCCGATGGAGTCTCCTGTGACTGTGCGGCCTATTTCCGATCCTCGGTCCGTTCACGTATCCGGGCAGAGTTCTTCTGGGCGGCGTCCTCTGACTCCCTTGACGCCTTTGAGGAGCAGTGGGCGCTGTCCGGGGTTCTCTGCTCGGTGTCCCCGTCCGGTTCCCTTCTTTTGACCCTTTGACCGCACTCCTGTCCCTGTTATTTTATTAGTTGTCCCCCGGAATTTTTTGGGTATCTAGGTCCTGTGGATCCCCCTTTTAGGCTGGGGGGGACCCTTTAGCAGTGGACGGGCTTCGCCCGCCCACTTCCCGGATCCCAATAAGACTGCTCTCCCATAGCCTTCTAGCTTGGAGGGAGGTGGGAAGCTGCTACTCCAGCTGCTAGGCCCTAAGCTCTCTCTGCTGCTCCAGCTGCTCCCCTGGCTGGGCCAGACACCCCCCATTCTCTGCTACTTGGATGCTGGACCCCCCACTCTTGGGTGCTGCTACTGCTGCAACTGCAACCCTGGGGTGGGGAGGGGGCTGCTAGCCCACTCCCCAGAGAGGAGGAGTGAGGGACCCCAGCCACTGCTGTTGTGGATACCACCACCACCACCACCACCACCTGAGAGGGGTCCATTCTGCCTGCCTGGACTACAACCTGGAGTTCCTGGAGCTGCTGCTGCTGCAGAGGCCGCTACCTGGAGCTGCTGAAGCCCGAGGAGGAGAAGAAGAGGATCATCTGCCAGTGGGGCAGCACCTAGAGACTTTGCAGACCACCGTGGAGGGGGCCCTAAGACTGAGTAATTTCCAAACTGTGCTCTTGTGGTGGGGGTTTTGACTGTGTTTGTAGGGACACCGGGGGTGTGGCGTGGAGCTGCCCCCCGATCCATCTGTGTGTCCCCCCCAACCCCCACCACTATTACTTCCACCGCTGCCCCCTCCACCACCCCCACTGGCTGTATACCATCTGCCTCAGCTCCTGCCTCTGGACTCAGCTGCTTGCTTGGCTTGCCACGCCCTATTTCCACCCTTTGGGCCAGAAGCAGCAGCCAGCTAAAAAAAAAAAGACTTGTACAAGTGCACATGGGCACATGTGCCCCCCTGGACTGCCTAACCCCCAGCTTTGCCCTTTACTACCTGCCCCATTTGCCACTTGCTTTGCCTCCTCTTTTGCTCCAGCCCCCCTTACTAGCTTCAGTTTGTTTGCCTGCCCCGCCCATTTCCTTCTGCAGCCTTTGTTTGTTTGCCCCGCCCCAGCCTCTGAAGCTAGCCCCTTGGTTTCCCTGTTCTACCCCCAGACGGCTTAGCCCCTCGCTCCATGTGCCCATGCCCCCTCCCATGCGCTTGTGCAACTCCCCATTTCAGTTGCAACCCTCTTCACTGCACCTTCAATGTTGTTGAATCCTGCCCCCCATAGTGCACCAAGAGGAGCCGGAATTTCCACCTTGTGTCGGTGACTGACCCCTAACCCCTGATTGCCCCCCGTCCAGCCCACCCCTTTTGGTGCCCTCCTCCCCTGCCTGCAGCCTAGCGGGGAGGAGTGGTCGACCTGCTTCCCCTCTCCCCTCCTCCTTTTGATGTCCTCCCTTTCCTCCTTGCTCATGATGGCGGGGGATGAGACGGGTGAGACCTCTCCAGTAGCCCGAGCTCCCCCTCCCCCGCCTGCCCCTCTGTCACCCCCCCAAGCTTCTACGTCCGCTGCCAAACCATCTGCCATCGCCCCCGCTGGGGCACCAGCAGCGACGGGCACCGGGGTGACCTCCACTGCTGCCACGTCTATCACCCCCTCAGATTTGGGGGGAGTCCTCCCAGCCGGCGGGAAGGGCCAGGGGAAGAAGAAGGGGAAGGGCCCCGCTAAAAAGACCAGGCCCTCCATGGCAGGGGCTGCCCCCAATGCCCCGGCCCCATCTCCAGCTGGGGCGCCCCTCCCCGCTGTTCCCTCCACCAGCTCTGCAGGTGTCCCTCCCCCGGCCCCCAGAGCATACGCCCAGGTGGCAGCAGCCCCCCCGCCTGCCGCTACATCATTTCTCCAGCCCACCGCCTCCGCTACCATCTATAGCGGCCGGGGCCCCTTTCCCACCATGACCAGGAAGCACGGCGTCCGTTGCCTCCTGGTGCCCGCCTCACCCCACGTGGAGACCTATGTGCGGGCATTGGCGAGGGTGGTGGGGCCCACGGCCATTGTGGCGGCCTCCAAAATGTATGGCAAGGTCGTCTTCTTCCTAGCATCGGAGGCCGCCGCCCAGGAGGCGGTGGAGAAGGGCCTGGCGGTGGGGGGCGTGTTCGTCCCCTTAGAGCCGCTAGAGGATCTGGGCGTCCGCCTGGTCCTGACCTCCGTCCCTCCCTTTCTCCCCAATGCAGCCCTGTTACCCACCCTTTCTACCTTGGGAAAGCCCATCTCTGTCATCAGCCCTCTCCCGTTGGGCTGCAAAGACCCCGCCCTCCGTCACGTCCTCTCCTTCCGCCGGCAAGTGCAGCTTCAACTGCTGCCGGCGGCGCGCGACGGAGAGGCACTGGAGGGGTCCTTCCTAGTCCCCTACCAGGGGGCCCGTTACAGGGTGCATTATTCCACTGGGGAGGCCCGGTGCTACCTCTGCCGGGCGATGGGGCACGTCCGGAGGGACTGCCCCCTGGCCCGGGAAGAAGGGCCATCCAGGACCCCCGAGCCCCGGCAGGGCACCGGCCCCGTCATCGCCGACGCCCCTGGCTGCCCGGCACCTGAAACCGCCCCTCCTCCTTCCCAATCCACCATTGCTCCCGCTCAGGCCCAAAGGGCACCTCCCCCACTATGCCCAGACGAGCGGGAGAACCCCGCCCCCGCTGCTTGCAATCTGGCGGGGCCTGTGGAGGAGGGTGCGGCAGGGACAGCGCCAAGCATGGGAGAGGGCCCGCCCCAAGGGGAATCTTCCCTCCCTTGTGCTGCCCCACCGTTACCCCCTCGAGTCCCTGAGCCATGGCCTCTGCCCCCTGACACAACCCCTGCTAGCCAGCCCCCGGATGATGCCATGGAGGGCTGGGCCCTAGTCCAGGGGAAGCGGGGCAAGCGGAAGGCTCGAGCTCCGCTCCTCCCATCTGATGCGGAGGCCCCCCGGAAGACCAGGAAGGGGGGCACAGATGCCGAGCCTTCCGCTCTACCCACGGGTGTGTTCCACCCACCAGAGCCGGCTGGGGAAGACGTGGCAGCACTGGAAGACGGTATCTCCCCTCCACGGGAGTCCCTCCCCTCCAAGACCCCCGAGGCACCATCTGAAACCCCAGTGTGCCCCAAAGTAACCATCGCGTCAGGTGCCGGCGGGGAGAATCCTGGGTAGCGGAAAACAATTTCCCCTCTATATATGAGGAGATCGAGGCCCTGGGTCTGACCCCGGTCACCCAGGGGGAGGACGATCCTATGCCAGCGGGCCTCGATCTGGGCGACTTCTTTCCAGCCCCCCTTTTCCCCATACTCCCTCCCCGTAACCGTCGCTTCTGCTCCCACCTCCGAGGAGCCCCTGGACTCCTCCATCAACCCGGCTGCAGAAGGCACCCTGCTGAGAGCCACCGAGCCAGTTGAGGCGACGGCCAGTGCCACGCGGCTGGAACCTGAGCCACCAGGGGCATCCCTCGCTGGTGAGGAGCATTCGACCTCCTTTCCGGGAGAGGACCCTACAGAAGAAAGTCCACCTCCTGATGCCGTGGCTGCCAAATCCACCAGACAGCTTGCGCCCGGCATCGGTGAGAGCCCTCTCCCGACCCAGAATCTCATCTCTACCCCTGCCCCTGCCCTTCTGCCGCCCACCTCCCGAGATATTATTGCCACCCCTGGGACAGTCTCCTTCCCCTTTCCAACAGATGACTCCCAGGGAATGGCCTTTGTGTTTGCCCGTCCCGACCCACCAGGGGCTGCTATCCTCCCTCCGCCGCCCCCTATCGCCCCAGCATTCAGGTCAACCCATCAAGAGCCCCGTCGGGGGTCCGCACCCTGTCTGCCCGTCCCGCTGGGCCAGGGGACTGTACCAAGGGCCCCATCGGGAAGCAACCAGACCATAACCCCAGCCCCCCATGCGCTGCGAGAGGAGTTGCGGGAATTCCTAGAAGACGTCCGTGGCTCCCGCAACAAAGTCCAGCTTGCCCTCCAGCGATGGGGGGACTTTAATCAAATCCTCCGGGCCGCAAGGGCCCTCATGGGGGAGGGGAAAAGGACCGGGAGACAGGGCGCCGCGGCCTACCAGCGGGTCCGCCACTTCCGTGACTCCTTACTCACCTACGGGGTGGGTCACGGACTGCTACGCGGCCCGCCGGGAGCCACGAGCATCCCTGCCGGCGAGGATCCCCCCCAGCCCTCCTCATGGCACCCTTTACCATCGCAACATTGAACACCCGTGGCTGTAAGATGGGTCTCCGCAGGTCCCAGGTGCTCTCCTTCCTTCGAGAGGGGAGGTACTCTGTGGTTTTCCTGCAGGAGACCCATACGGATCCGACCGCCGAAGACAGCTGGCGGCTGGATTGGGGGGACAGGGTCTACTTTAGCCACCTCACAGTTCATACGGGTGGAGTGGCGACCCTGTTCTCCCCCGACCTACGGCCCGAGGTGCTGGGGGTCGCCGAGGCTGTGCCGGGTCGCCTGCTGCACCTCCGGGTCCAAATGGAGGGGCTCGTAGTCAACCTCGTCAACATCTATGCCCCAGCAGCGAGCCCGGAGCGGCTGCAATTCTATCAGCAGGCATCCGCCTTCCTCGGCACCTTGGATCCTCAGGAGTGCCTGGTCCTGGGAGGGGACTTTAACATCACCCTTGAGGAACGGGACCGCTCGGGAACCGAGAAGAGCCAGGCCGCCGTGGCCGTCCTCCAGGAGATAGTCGAACACCACTCCCTGGTGGACGTCTGGCGCGACCACCACCCGGATGACGCTTCCACGTTCACCTTTGTCCGGGTGGAGGCCCATCGGTCGCGCCACTCCCGGTTGGACCGCATTTATTTATCACGCTTTCATCTTACACGAGCCCACTCCTCCAGCATCCGGCCGGCCCCATTTTCGGACCATCACATAGCCACCGTGACAGCCTCCCTCTGCGCTGAGAGGCCGGGGCCGGCCTATTGGCATTTTAACAACAGCTTGCTGGAGGATGCGGGCTTCGTGGCGTCCTCCGGGAGTTCTGGCTGGCCTGGCGAGGGCAGCGGCGTGCCTTTCCCTCAGCACGGCGGTGGTGGGACGTAGGGAAGGTGCGCGCCCGGCTCTTCTGCCGTGACTACACCCGGGGCACCAGCCGACGGAGGGATGCAGCGATAGAGCAGTTGGAACGGGAGGTCTTAGAGCTGGAGAGGCGTCTGGCCGCCAGCCCCGAGGATCCACCCCTCTGCGGAGCGTGCCGGGAGAAGCGGGAGGAGCTCCGGAGCCTCGAGGACCATCGGGCCCGGGGTGCCTTTGTTCGATCCCGCATCCGTCTCCTTCGGGAGATGGATTGCGGCTCCCGCTTCTTCTACGCCCTGGAAAAAAAGAGGGGGGCTAAGAAACATATCATCTGCCTACTGACTGAGGATGGCACCCCCCTCACGGATCCGGTGGAGATGTGCGAGAGGGCGAGAGCCTTCTACGCAAGCCTTTTCTCCCCGGAGCCGACCGATCCTAATGCTTGCAGAGTGCTGTGGGAGGAGCTCCCGACGGTCAGCGTGGGCGACCGAGACCGGCTAGAGCTGCCTCTCACTCTGGCCGAGTTCTCGGAAGCCCTCCGTCGCATGCCCACCAATAAATCTCCGGGCATGGACGGGCTGACCGTGGAGTTCTACCGCGTGTTCTGGGATGTCCTGGGCCCAGACCTAGTCACCGTCTGGGCCGAGTCTTTGCAGAGCGGGGTCCTCCCTCTTTCGTGCAGGCGAGCCGTGCTCGCCTTATTGCCGAAGAAGGGGGACCTCCGCGATTTACGAAATTGGCGTCCCGTCTCGCTCCTCAGCACGGACTATAAAATCGTGGCAAAAGCCATCTCCCTGAGGCTAGGGTCCGTGCTGGCGGACGTGGTCCACCCAGACCAGACCTACACCGTCCTGGGCCGCAGTATCTTCGACAACCTATATCTGGTCCGGGACCTATTGGAACTTGGGTGTAGGGATGGTCTGTCGTTCGCCCTCCTGTCCTTAGATCAAGAGAAGGCGTTCGACAGGATGGATCACGGGTATCTCCTGAGCACTCTGCAGGCATTTGGCTTCGGACCCAGATTTGTGAACTTTCTCCGGGTGCTGTA